>NW_020185331.1:19683-94120 GCF_003031525.2 Neophocaena asiaeorientalis asiaeorientalis
AATACAGTTGGCCTCTGTAACCTATAGGATATTGTGGAAATGAGGGAGTGTAACTTCTGAGACTATGTCATAAAAAGCAACGTGGCTTTCATGCCAGACCTACCTAGTTAAGCTGCTTTTGGATCCCTCACACAAACTATATAAGATATTAAGTATTTATTGGTTTTATCGGCTAAGCTTTGGGCAATTTTTTATGCATTTATAAATAGCTAATACATAAAAAATTTCCAAAACTGAGGGGTTTTTTTCATTAAAAAAAACCTGAAAATACAAGAAAGAAAATCATAGTAAGCACTTAAGAACCAAACTGCTGAAGTCCGAGACAAAGGGAAATTTTAAAGCAAAATTGTCTCCTTACAAAGATTTTAAGAACACGTTATTTTCCATGGAACAAAGATTGAATAGATAGCTGTGACTTTTCAACAGAAACAGTGGAAGCCAGAGACAACTTAAAGATATCTTCAAAATGATGTAAGAAAATAACTGCCAACCTATAATTAATTCCATACTAAACAAGATACACTTCAGTAATGAAGGTGAGATAAATACATCTTCAATGACACAAAAACTGAAAAAAATGAATCACCAGCAAACCCCCACTAAAAGACAAAAAAAGGGTATTCCTTTTAGGCAGAAGGAAAAGAATCCCAGCTGGAAGCTTGGAGTTGCAGCACATTATGAGGGTAAATAAATCTGAATCAATTATGTCTGTATAAAAAAGTAATAACAAAGTCTTTTGGCAGTTAGAATATATAGAGAATTAAAATACATGAACAACAATAGAATGTAGGTCAGGAGAGATGGAATTAAACTGAGTTAAAGTGCTTTGTTTTCATTGTCCAGGAAAAGGATGAAGTACTAATATATGTTAGACACTAATAAGTCAAGGGTCAATAAAATAGGCTATGGGTAAAGCACTTACAGAGAATTAAAGAATAAATAACTACCAAGTTGATAAAAGACAGAAAAGAATACTAAAACAACCGTTCAATACAAAAGGAGAAAAAAGACCACAGAAAATGTAGGACAAACAACAACAAAAACAGTAATAGATTTAAGTTCACAAATGGCTAAGAGTATCCACAACAGTTTGAAAGAACAAGAGGAAAAAGGTGGGAAGACTTTCTCATCATATATCAAGACTTATATAAAGTTACAGTAATGAAGACAGTGTTCTATTGATTCAAGTATAGAGAAGTAGAACAATTGCCCAGAAGACACAGTCTGGAAATAGACATCTATGTGAACACTTGATTTATGAAAAGGGTGGTTCTGTAGAACAGTGATGGATGGACTGTGTTTTCAATAAATAATGTTGGGCAAATTGGATATCTTTAGGGCAAACAAATGAAGTAACGTCTACTTCTAAATGTGAAAAGTAAGCAATAATACTTCTAGAAGGTAATATATGAAAATATCTTCCTTCTTGGTGTGGGAACGTAATTCTTAAACAGCATTAAAAAAGGCACCAAGTCTAAAAGGAAATATTAACAAGTTTAAAAGTTTTGTTTATCAAAAGATACCATTAAAGGAACTTCTATCATTTGTGACAACATGGACAGACCTAGAAGACATTATACAAAGGAGTATGATCACTTCATGCGTGATTCCTCTTATATGAGGAATCTAAAATAGTCAAACATATAGAAGTAGACAATAGAATGGTAGTTACCAGGGGATGGAGGGAGATACGGGGAGTTGTTGTTCAATAAGTATGAAGTTACAGTTATATAAGGTGACTAAGTTCAAGAGATCTGCTGTACACCAGTGCCTATAGTTAACGGTATAGTATTGTGAACTTAAACATTTGTTGAGGGCAGATCTCATGTTGTGTTCCTATCACAAAACACAACAAAACAAACTACAAAAGGATACACAAAAAATCTTTGGAGGTGATGGATATGTTTATGACTTTGACTGTGATGATGATAAATGAGAGTATGTATACATATGTCCAAAATCACCAAATTGTATACATTAATTATTTAAAGGTTTTTTTTTTAAAGGTTTTTTGTATACCAATTACACCCCAATAAAGTTGGAAAAAAAAGAGATTGAAAGTGCAAGCCACGAAAGGAAGATTGTATTAACAACATATTTAATCTACAAAGAACTCATATCCAGAATACCATATCCAAAGAACCTCCTGTAAATCAATGAGACATACAACCAAATAGAAAAATGGATAAAAATTTACATACCACACAGAAGAGAATCCACCTAGGCAATAAGTATATAGAAAGATGCTCAACCTCTTTATTAAGCAGTAGAATACAAATCTAACTACATTGTCAAGTATTTGTGTGCACGTGGAACCATTACTATTCTCGTATGTTGCTGGTCAGAATGCAAATTAGTATAAGCATCTTACAGATGATTTGGCAATATATGCTAAAAATAAATATACACAGTCATATGATCTACCAGGTTCACTTCTAGGTATATATCCAGCATAAATGTGTGCACATGTACAACAAAAGACACGTGTAGAGTGTTCATAGAAACATTATTTGTGATTATCCCAGATTGGAAGCTGTCCAATTGTCCATCAACAATAGAAAGAATTAATACATCATGGTGCATTCATACAATGTAACAGTTTATAGCAATTTAAAAATATCTCATGCTACACAAGAAAATGGATAAATGAATAAATACACACAAGCACGCAATCACCCTTTATAATTTCATTTATATGAAGTTAAAAGGACAGGCTGAACTAATTTATGAGAAATAAAAGTCAGGAAAGTGATTACCTCTGGGAAGAGGAGAGTGTGTAATGATTCGGAGGAGGCATGAGAGAGGCTTCTGAAGTCTTGGCAATTTTTTTACCTATGTCGTGATTATATATATTCACTTTGAGAAAATTCATTGTAGTAAACCTTTTTTATTTGTGCATTTCTCTATATGTTTTAAAAAATATTTTGTGAAAACATTTTTCATGAACTACTTACTCTTCTAGGGCAATAGCTACATAAAAACACCAGTTCTTGGCAGCCATGTTATGGCAGATGCACTGAGGACCATTGCTGGCTCTGGTACTTGTTTATCCCTGTGGAGTCATTTTTGCTCTGGTCTCTATTTGAGTTTTTTACCTCTCTACCTGATCAGCAATATTTTTTTTAATTTAAACTATTTTTGAAATTTTAGGCAGCATTTTTCAGGACTTGGTACTGGGGGATGTTTCTCTACACATATAATCTACAAAAAAATTCAGAAGACATTAATGTATTTAAATTCTGAAATGTGTTCTGTCTGAAGTCAAATTCAATATGACTTTTATGAAAACATCAGTGTTTCTTACAGAAAAGCTGGCCACTGAAGCATGTTTCTATAAAATACAACTCACTACAAATGTGACTATGAAGTTTACAGTGAAAACACTGGCTCTGCAAAAATCATCTCTTTCCAGAAAGAGATATACCTCATTAAAATGTTGAATTAAACAAATGTTTGTGAAATCCCCATATTCTTCAAGAGCAAGATGAAAATGGCAATCAACACAGCAAATCTTCTATTTTAAGATTATTTATTACTCCGGGTCAAAGACTTATAACAACTGGAATATGAACAGGACAACACTGAAATGGATATGGATGACTTTCTGTGGAATCTCATTTACATGAGATGACATTAAAGAATATTAAAACTTTACTGGAAATGTTTTCTTTGAAACAGACTATAATAGTTTACATATAATTAAAATTCTAGACTCAGAGTCATCACATGGAGATAGGATTATTTGACAATGAAGGAGACAGATGAAAAGATTCGACATGACTTTTAACTCCCTTCTTGCCATTTTCCATCCTGGTATAATTTAACTTTCTAAAAATTATTAAATGTTACTTCATTTTCTATTTTTCATTTAAATTAAATTTTATCAATTTTGAGGTAGCTGCTCAGGTATTTTCCAATAGCTTATCTTTCGTCACCACTCTATTTGTATTTGAATGATAGGCAGGTTTAATGATTATATTTTTTAAAAATTGTGTTTTGCATACTATGGTTTTATTTTTTTTTTGGAGTATAGTTGCTTTACACCGCTGTGTTAGTTTCTGCTGTACAGCAAAGTGAATTAGCTGTATGTATACATATATCCCCTCTTTGGATTTCCTTCCCATTTTGGTCACCACAGAGCACCGAGTAGAGTTCCCAGTGCTATACAGTAGGTTCTCATTAATTATCTATTTGCATGCTATTTTATAACATATGTTTTTAGGTTACTGTATTTGAATTGTATTTAATTTTTCTCTTTTTTTTTTTTTTTTTTTTTTTTTTTTTTTGCATCCAGGACTGGGGCACGAACCTGTGTCCCCTGCATTGGCAGGCGGACTCTCAACCACTATGCCACCAGGGAAGCCCTAGTTTTTCTCTTTAAAATTTTTCATTAATCTTGAAAATTTTAAAGAAAATACCCATCTTAATATGCATATTTCACTTCGATGTGAAGTGAAATGAAACCTTATTTATATTGTCATTTTATCCTAGTTTTGGAATCATTAGGTTGTATGGTATTAATTCTAGGAAATGTTTTAGCACTTTGTGTCTTAAAATGTATTCAAGTTTTGTATCCCGTTTTTCTATTCTTAGCTTTTTAAGTGCAGGAATATATAAATTAGATGAAGCTTGATGCTTTTATTGTTTAAATCTCTATCCTTCCTAATTTTTTTTCTGCTTGCCCTATCAGTTTCTGATAGAGTGGTATTAAAATCTCTCTCTATGATTGTGGATTTCTCAATTTCTTTAATGGTTAGTTTTTGCTTTAAAAATTCCAATTTTAAGTTTGTTATGTATAAGTTCAGGATTGTTATACTTCCTTGGTTGATTGTTCCTTTTATTATTACATATAGTGACTCTTTTAAATCCCTATTACAACTCTGTCTTTAAATGATATTTTGGACTCATATTAATATTTTAAACCTGTCTTCCTCTAGTTTAATATTTTCTTGGTGTATCTTTCTATCCTTTACTTTCAAACTTCATAGTTTTGTTTTACATTTTCTCTTGTAAGCAGCATAGAGATGAAATTTGCTTTTTGTGATATATTCTGAGAATCTCTCTTTCAATATGCAAGCTTAATTTGTTGAAATGATTATTGATATATTTAGACTTATTTGTTACCATAGTACTTGCATTTTTTATTTACCACCTTTTATCATTGTATCTTTATTTTTTCCTTCATTATGTTGGATTGAAAAAAATTTACTGCCTTTTACTTCCTCTTCTGGTTTGGAAATGATGGAATGCATCTATTCTTTTCATAGTAACCCTTAATTTTACAATTTTTCTGACAATGTGTGTAATTACTCAGTATTTCTATCTTCTGAATACAACATAACTTTTATCAGTTGAACACCAATCTTGTAGTTGTTGCATAGATTTTTTTCAAAGCTAAGATTTTTTTTGAAGAGTTATTAATTTACAGAAATACATTGTAAGTTTCAGAACTTACCATTTTTGTTAAATCTCAAACCTCTAGGTTTACTTACCTTCTGGCTAAAATTCATTCTTTTAATAGTACTTTTAGGGAGGATATATGGGGAATAAGCTTACTTGATCTTCATATAATGGCAAATGTCTTTATTTTGCCCTCATTATGCTAGTTTAGCTAGACATGAAATCCTAGGTTGACAGTCACCATCTCTTAATGTTTCAAAAATCATGCCATTGTCTATGGCATTTACTAAAGTATTGAAAATTCTGTCTTTAGGCTGTCAGTCATTTGTATTTAATCTGTCTTATCTCACTGAGAATTTAAAGCAATTTTCTCTTTACTTTTCATATTTTAAAATTTCAATATGGTGTATCCAGGTATCTTTTTATTTATCCCACTGATGGTTTGTGGTACATTTTTAAATGAAGGGCTCATATTTCTTCAATTCAGAAAAATGCTCAGCTTTTATCTTTCAAACACTGCTTTTCCACCATTAACACACATGCATACTTTGTACTCCTCCAACAGATGTATATGTTTGAGACACTCAGTTTATTCTCCACGTCTATTACCTGTTCTTTCACATGTTTTAATGTATTTATCTCCCTTTACTGCATTTTGGGGAAATTCCTCAGAGCTATCTTCACATTTATTTTCTTTTCTATTGTAGCTGCTGTAGACCTTATCCAGTCTGTATCATGTTATTACAATGGCTATTCCAGGATTATCTAATTGTATTTTAAATCGATTCTTTCAAAACATCAGTCTATTTGTGTTTCATTCCTTCCCGCTTCATAATTGTTTGCCTGTTCTTTTTAATAACATCATTTCTTCATTTGCTTTTGTGAGTGAGGCAGTTCATTTTCTTCCAGAGTGAATTTATGTTCTGAAGTTTGATGTTATAGACTACTTTCATAACATTAGATTACTTTATGAGGTTTGGAATTTAGTTTAATTTAATTCAGTCAGAAGTTTATCTTTTGTTTGTTCTCTTGCTCGCTTTCACTCTCTCACTCTTTGCTCACTTTTTCCTGTCTAGTTATTTTGAAGCTGTCTTTTTCAGCCTATCTCAGCCCTATGGAATGGAACAAGGTCTTATATGATAGATTACAAGCCTTCTCTTCCAGAGTAAATTGAGGCTATCACAGTTCCCCCACAGATCCAGCAGATGATTTTGTTTTGTTCCTGGGACTTTCTTTTACTATTACACTAGGACTTTCTTGTTCTTTCTCCTGACTTACGTCTCCTATGTCCTGGTTTCCATGTCTTCCTCTTTCTTGGTTTACTACCACAAGAGAGGTAAATTTTGGAGAATTTCCCTTTCTGAAAATGTCTTGACTCTACTCTCATGTTTAGTTGATAGTTTGACTGGTTGTAGAACCCTATGTTGAAAAAAAATTGGAAGGTATTCAGAATTTGAAGGTATTTTTTCACTTATATCCAGCCATTTGTGTAATCATTGAGAAATCTGATCCTATTTTTATTTACAATCTTTTGCATGTGACCTACTCTTTCTCTTTGAAAGATTATAGGCTTTTTATATCCTGATTTTCTGAATTTTGCAATGATATATCTTGGTGTAGTCATTTTGGTGGGCATTCAGTGAGTAATTTCAGTATGGAAATTTGTGTCCTTCAGTTCTGGGGCATTTTCTTATAATTTTTACTTAATGATTTCTTCTCATTTTCTGGAACGCCTATTAATTGCATGTTAGATTTTAATTTGTTAATGTTTTTGATTTTTTAATTCTGAATTTTTTTTCTGTTTTGGGGGCAGTAATTAGAATTTTATCTTCAAAACTATTTATTAAATATTTAAGAGTACACCTTTAATTTTCAAGAGTGCTTTCTTGGCCTCAGGATATTCCTTTTTCATAGTATTTCTGCTCTTCTTTCATAGATACAATATATTTTCTTATCCATCTGCAGATATAATAGTGCTTTTGTTTTGTTTTGCTTTCTTCTGCTTGCCGCATTGAGTCTCTTCTTCAGTTACTTTTTCTGTTTTCCATATTGTTTTTACAAAAAACAGTCTATGTTTTTGTAAGCTTTTCTTAAATTTCTGACTATTTTTGGCTGCCTAAAGCTTTTATATTTAAAGGTGAGGCACTTGAGTGTTGAGTGGATTGCTTATGACTAGTGGACTTTATTGAGGAGGCTTAGAGTTTTACTGAAAGACCCTAAATGTCAACCTCTATGATAATTTTCTTGAATCCTTCCATTTCACTAGAGGGGGGAAAAGGCAGTGGTGTAATTTCAGTGTCCATCTGGGCATTTTTTCATTTAAATCCATTGGATCTCCACCCTTTGTCCTAAGGACCAGTTCCTTTTGCATATCTCTGGTTTCTTGTGTTTTGAGGAACATTGGCCATATTGCTGATAGGATCGATTAAAGTGAAGACCTATGGTCTATGGAGATATTTCTCTCTCACAGTTGATTTATTCAGTAAATGGAAAACGGACTCTCAGGATAGTATCTCCCTTTTCTGCTGTGGTCTAGTCTTCCCTCCAAGTTTCCCCCACTGTTAGGAAATCAGTGAAATTTACAATGTCTTGACTATAGGCTCTCCTTCAGCTTCCCTTCCTTCCCTTTGTAACAACTTTAAAAAATATTTTACTATGGAAAATATAAAAATGTAGTGCATATACCAAAAATAGACAGAATTTTATAATGGTTCCTTCTATGCCTGTCTTCCAGGGCCAAAAATTATTAACTCAAGGCCAATGTTATCTCATCCATACCCTCACATATACCTCTACCTCTTTATTTTGAAGTAAATCTTGGACACATTATCAATTTCATCTGTAAATATTTCAGCATGTATCTCTAAATGATAAACTTTTAAAACATAACAGTATATACATTACACCTAAAAAATTAACAAGACAATTATTAATATCATCAAATATTCTCAGTCTTCAAATTTCCAATTGTCTCAGACATGTCTTGTGTGTTTTGTCTTTTGGCTTGAATCAGGATTTAAATAACTAACTTCTACGTATAGCAGTTGATTGATAAGCATTTTATGTCTCTTTTAATCTATAGATATCCCTTCCATCTCTCTCTTTTTTTTTTTCTTGCAATTTTTTGTTTGGTTGAGAAAACAAGTCATTTATCCTGTGCAGTTTCCTAAAGCTTATAGCAGATTTTATCCCCATGGTGTAGTTTAATATGTTCTTCTGTATTTCCTGTGAATTGCTAAGGTTACTTTATAGGTACTCTTTTGTTCTTCCATAATTCCTGGTTTTCTCTCCCTCTTATTTTGATAGTAGCAAATGCCAAACATCTTCCATTGCAAACCAAAAGTTTCATTGCATCCTCCTCCTTGCTAGTTAACTACTATTTTTTCTCAGGTGGCAATTTGCCCATTCCCAGGGTATAAATCATAATTGATTTAAATCAATCACAACAATCCTGTTTTCCGTTGCCATTTCCTTTGTTCCAGGGGAGAGTATGTTACTCGGTCCTGGCCAATAAAATATAAGGAGAAATTTATTGGAATAGGTTTTTCTCCCTGATAAAATAAGACAGAAAATTTTGCTCTTGTCTTTTTATATTTCTACATTTTCCCAATGATTTCTTGCTCTTGCTTTATATACTATCTTCCCTCATCTCTTTATGTACTATCTTACCTCATCTAAGTATATTTAGCATGTTTATTTTAAAACATTTGTCTTTCTGTTATAATAATTCTTCATCATATAGTATATGTTGTTTGGTTTGATATCTTTCTTTCTGTTAATTTTTCTTTTCACGTGTCTGGGGAGCTTGTGCTCCTCTTTCAGGTAATGTGTATTTGGGTCAGGTTGAAAACATATAGTCAGTATGTGTCCATTAGTGTGTGTTCCTTGGAGTGTGAGTTTAAGGAGAGAGGAATGAAAGAACCCCAGAGCTGAGAGACCAGGTACCACAAAGCCACTTCTGATCACTGTGGCCAATCCACTCATCCCATCACATCATGAACAACTTTTTCCTTTTTGTTGATTAGCCCTAATTCACCTTAATAATTCCTGTTTCTGCTTTCTTTCTTTCCACTGAAGAATTGTTTAGTTTCTCTGAGCAAGAGCAAAGCAAGTCAAACATTTCTGAGATTATTTGCTCTTAACAGATAAGATTTCCGGCACTTTCCCTTTATCATTAGTGACCATACAATTATAGTCCAAACTGGAACACTTTTGACTGAAAGAGTGAGAGCTAGGGAAAGCAGGCATTAATCAGGGCTTTCCAGGGCAAACTGAGTTGTATGGTCCCTGTATTCAACATAGATGAACCTTATGTCTGAGGGCAAGAGCAGGTCTTTGTATCCCCTGGCCCTTAGCAGGCATTCCAAAATGATTACTGAACTCTGGGCCACTCTTGTAATTTATACTTTGATAGTATCATTTATCTCCTCCATCTCTCCGAGGCCTTCTGAATCTATTCTCATATCAATCCTAGCTGTGTTTTTGTGTGCCTTTATATTCATCCACATGGTTTCCTCTGTGTTTCCAACTTCCAGTTGATATCTTTCCATACATACATGTAAAGTTTTAGAATAGAGCTTTTCTGCCTCCTTTGCACTTAATTCTTCCCTCTTTGACAAATTATGCTCTTCCTATTGCTGTGTTATACACTTAAATCCTTTGCTATCCTAGTTCTCCAGGGTTTCCTCACCACCTTGACATTTTCTAATGTCAATAGGAACAAGGCATGTAAAGCTAAATGAAATGAGTTATTGGTTCTTTTAAATTTCATAATTGTTTCTCATTTATTCCATCAGACATTTCAGGATATATTTTAATGACCTGTCTCCTCACATCCTCCACTTTCCCAGCAAACGACATTAACAAAAACAGAACATGAACCACAACATTAATACAATTTTAAGACTTCTGAGGCATCATATATAGCAGTATTAAGGCATTATTAAAAGAAGTAAACAACCTGGGCTTAGGGTTTCATTTTTTTAAAGAGAGGAGTTAGAGAAATGTGCAGATGGATGTAACTTGGAAATTTTGGAGTAATGAGCCATAATAATCTACTCTTACAAGTTCTTAAGTGTAATTTAGTGATAATAACATGATGCAGTGTCACTGGTCTCACAGAAATTAGGTTTACCCTTTTAAAAAAAAACTTTCCACAAAACATCAAATTAATTTACGTAGTATTTAATTTCCAACAACAATGAAAAGAAAGAGAGAGAGAGAGAGAAAGAAAGAAGAAAAGGAAAACTCTATACTTTTATTTTTTTAAAACTTTAAATAATGAAATGTACTATTCATATAAAACAGTATGCAAAGGAGTATAACATATATATGTATAAGGTTTGTTCTTAAAAGAAATATAATTAACTAGCATTCAATTCCCTCTCTTTAGTTTTGCAAGGCCTTGAGTTATCTGAGCCCTCTGTTCTCTTGCCTTCAGGATAGAGTGAATCTTAGAATTTTACATAATTCTAAGACAGGGAGAGGTGCCCTAAAATATTTATGTAAGGCCAATATAGTTTATATAGTTTAACATTCTTCACAGTTGAATATATTATCCACTGAAAGAATTAAGAGAGACTTTACTATCTTTAATAAAAACAATAGAAATAGCATATCCAAAGTCTTGGTCATCTAGGAAGTCTGAGTTGAGAGGAAACTGGCAGGGATGCCTACCCTAAAAAATATCTTTCTCATCACCTATCACAGTGTCTGAAATCCCACCTTTGTAATTGCTGTGTTGAATCATGAAATCTTTTAGGTATCAAAAATCTCCCATCATACTTGTTACTCCATAAGGGGTCATGTCTTATCACTAGCACAGTTTCTGGCACATAAACAGTGTTCAAGAAAATGTCTGCTGAATAAATATTGAATAACAAACATTGCAGAGGCCATTGGGAAGGATGATACTTGAAGCTCATGTTCAACTAACACTTGTTTGATAAATTGAAGAGAGTAATCAACCTATAATTTCTTAACCAAGAAGTGTGAGCACTTTAAGCTAGATCACCCAGGCTCTTGGTATCTCTATTCTTCCAATTCTGGTTACGCTTGATTATATTTTTGGAGGTAGGGCTTGTGGACTTGAGAGAGCAGCAAAAAGGAGACAGCCATTTAGAGAGAATTGTTCTCCAAATTAATATCATTTAATTCTTTAATTATGGTTGTAACAGTTATCATTTTTATAATGCTTATGATATACAAACTACAACTAAAAGCGTGCTTACATTTTTGTAAATGCATATATAAACTTGTTATAACTTTATTGTGGTATGATGTTATCTATGATTCAAAGGTGTGAATCCCTAGAGTGACATGTAATTTCCACTTATATGTTAACTATTTTTGTGAAGTATAGAATAATCCAGAATCCTTTCTTAAGCTATGTTTCAATATCCTCTTCTTTGTATTCTTTCTCGCTCTTTCTTTTAACCATCGTCTTTCCTTCCTTGTGTTTCATTACCTTTTATGTGCTAACCTTAATGTTCTAAAAAGAGGGCAAGAGAGTGGATGGAGGTTGTGTGATACAGATGGAGGAAGAAAAGAGGGAAGAGACAAGTTTGGGGCCGATATAAACGTACAATCTAATTCTTTCATAACATATGCAGGTTTGCAAGATTTTTTAGGTGAATGTATAATGCAAGGGTGAAGTTGTAATGTATGTACTGCAGAGAAGAGGGGTGAAATTTCTTAATGTGAAAAACAAAAATTACATCAAAACACAAAATAACTGTTCATGTTCCCAATTATCATCATGTTTTTTGCTATTAAAAAAAAATCCTACTTCTCTTTCCTCTGTGATGTATGTGCATGTCTGACTTGCATGGAAATAAAGACGGGAGAGAGGAGGAGGATGTTTAATGCAAAATAAAATCCATTTTGTAAACATGTTCTTCATTCCATATTGGCATTCCTTTAGGTGTTTATGTAAGATTTCTCCTTGTGTGTTTTATACAGGCATACGAGTACAAGATATATGAACACACCTAATGTGTACTACCCCTCATTTCCTTTTTTTGAACTATGTAGACCAGTAGACAGTGATAAGAAAATTCCTTAAAGACAGAGTGAGGATTCCACAGAGTACATTTTTATTAAAGGATGCAGAAAATCGTGTGTATGGTTACATGTCAACATTTTCAAAAGCATACTCTAAGACAGTGAAAAATGTTTAACAGTTTAGAAGTTTTTTTTAATCACAAACGGCATATATACTTCCTAAGAACATATGGAACATAAAAAATAGAAGACAAAAATTCTATCGCACTGCCCCTTTTAATATTTTGGCATATCCCTCCCCTCCAGTCACGTTATTTTTTTCATTTTAAAAAAAGCTGCCACCATAACAACCCCCACCCCCTCCCAAGGAAGGTAATTTATGTAAAAAAGTGAGGTCAATTAATAGATTTCATTTCAGAAATCCGCTAAAGGATAGAAGAGCCATACTGGTCCCTGGCGCAAACCTAATCATATTACTTGACCTCTTTGTCAGCCCTGTGTGTAGTGTTGGAAAAGATTCCTTTGATGGGGATGAGAGCCTCCCTTGTTGAACGATGGTTTTCAGATCAATTATTAAATATGTACATGTTTGGAGTTCAATATGTCTTCCAGTGCTGCTTGTGGCAGCTTCCTTCGTTGACATGGGCTGCAATGGCTGCTAAATCCTGCCATGTCAAAAGCAAGGAGTGGGGGAGACGCCATTTGCAAAGCCGGAAATGATTAAAATCTCAGGGTTGAGACCATTCCCAGTCAAGCGAGGGTTTGCCAAGAGCACAGTTCCTGCTTCTGATGTCTTCTCTGAAGAGCATAGAATGGAGGTGTGTCTCTCATTCCATTGAAAGTAGGCTCTCTCCAGCTGCTGGTGAGCCAAGGGGGGGAGCGAGCCACTGCCGTGTCAGGCACCCGTGAAACGCGCTAAACGAGAGGTCAGCAGCGAGCCCAGCTCCGTGGCCTAGACTCACCAGGGTGGGGGGAGGACCCTGCCGGCCTCCGTCCTCTTCCGCTCGCCTCAGGTGCGGCACGAATCCCTCCGCCTCAGCGAGCGCTCCCGGTAGCGCTGCGATCGGCTTTTCGGCAAAACCCGGATGGAAGCATAATGGCCGCCATCAGGGACTCGCAGGCAATGGGGACCACGACAGGTATTCCCCGTGAGCGGGGCCGCCCAGACCTGTTAGGATGCCGGGACTTGTAGAGAGCCAGCCAGGGGGCAAAGGGCGAGTTTGTGGGGGCTGCAGGACCCCCCGAACCCTCTCAGGGTTCCGCCTCTCGTGATAGGAAGCGTCTGTTAAATAGTCCCGGCCATTCAGCGCTTCCGCCTAACTTGTCGCAAAGTTTTTCTAGAGAAGTCGGTCCTTTTTCTAGGCGCTCTTAGGCTGCCAGAGCTAACCTTCAGTCCTTTAGCCTGGGCTTGCTTTACGTCGAGGCTTTTTGAACTCCGCACTCTTCCACAGTCCAGGAACTGGAGCGGGAGCGCGGCACAGTGTGCCTCCGCGAGCCCGAGGGGCAGCCGAGCCCCGGAGGAAGGGGCGGATCGGGCGCGGTGTTTGGGACGGAGCGGGGCGCGCGGCGCTCGAAGCACCCACTCGGCGCGTACCGGGGCTGGTGGAGACTGCTTGGGTACCCCTCAGACCGCACCCCTCGAGCTGTAGGTTCGCAGGTCCACGGCACCCCGACTCGACGGCGTCCCCATTGTGGGTTCATTCTGTGGTCTTTGGAGGTCTTTTTTTGTTGTTGTTGCAGATATGCTCAAGTCTCTGGCGCGCGCGCCCTCCTCCAGAGTTGGCCAAGGGCGCTCTTCCGTGCAGACCCCAACCACACCCAGTGGCAGATGGATTTCTTTGTAACTGGCTTTCTTACTTGTAGGGTCCATTTTGAGTCTGTTCTTAACATGATGTCCTTATTGTCAAGTAGTAGACAGTCTCTTCCTAGATGGCTATGGTAATTGAAAATATATAGGATGAATGTATGTAAGGTAAAATGTTATAGCTCTTAAGTAGACCAATGAAACAAATACGGTAGCTTTAACGTTCTGAATGCAAAAGTCCAGGTTCAGTTTTCTTTTTAGGTTTAAATTTGGGGGCGTTTAGTGTTTGTGAACAATTTTAGCGAAAACATTCATTGGGTATGTTTGGATATCAAAACTTAAAAAAACACTAGAAGAGTAAAATAAGTCAATGTTTAAAGAATACATAATAGTGTTGAACTCTGAGCGGTTGTCACGATGATGAAACATACCACCAAACTGTACATTAGGGTGGGAATTTCGTTAACTTTGAACGTCTAAGTGTTAGGCCTAGTTTACTGAAATGGTTGAATTGTTTTTCATGCAGGAAGGGATCTGATTTGAGTGTACTGTAAAGTTATTGTACTCAAGTTGAACAGATAGAAATCACTTAAATGGATTCTGTGAAATACCCTAACATTTTTCAGAGTTTAACTGCAAGTCAATAGAAATGGGTTCATTATTTTTCAGCAAAACTGAATTTTCCTGAAATTCATTAAGACATTGCATTGTATTAACTTTTTTCAGGGTGTTAGCATTTCATGAGGACGGTAAGCATAGTAGACCATGTTGATTTTTGTTAAAATTCTTGTAAATAAGATGAATCCTAGATCTAGAAAACTAACAAAAGGGTGGGGAGGGAGAAAAATGGAGGTATCTAACACCTGTTCTGCACATCCAAATTTTTCCTTGTTGTTGCTACGAAAAGTAAGTATAAGTATCAATTCAAAACGTTTTATGTCTGTTATTTGGGAAGGATAAAAGGACAGCAACCACAGTGAATATCTACTTTGCACATTGATAATGTTTGAGCTTTTAAATGCTTGCGATTTTTATCATCACACTTCAGATCTTCTCCTATCCTGTCTGGTAATAGTGTAGTCTGTTGTGATCCCAAAGTTTTGATATCTTGAAACATTCCAGAGGGGATATATTTTAGCATAACTCTACAGTTTGACTTTAAAATATACTTTAAACATGCTCTTTTAATATACTTCTATTGTTTACTTTCCTGTTTATTTTTGATAAAGCATTGTGTACTGTAGATCACCTAATACAGCTTTTTTTTTTTTTTTTTTAAAGATAAAAGACTTGGACCTTGCCCAGTTTCCTTCAGTTACTCTACTAAAAGTTTTTTGGCAAAGCACTATAAGCAAAAGAAAAGAGTTAAAGTTGAAAGTATTCTTAATTATCTTATATCAGATGCGTAGGCTATGAGTATTTCGGTTCTATATGGGGTATTGGCTTCACATGGTGAGCCATTTTCATGGAACCGTGGATATCAGAAGTGAGTATTAAGAGGTAGCATTATCATGGTAGGATATCTAGGTTGGAATCAGATCCAGATTCTAGTTCTAGCTTTGTGAATTTAGACAAGACTCATTTTCCTTATCATGTAATAAATGAAGATATTGAATTAGATTGATTCTAAGCTCCCTTCTAAGCTTTGAGTTTTGTGACTTGTAAATTTATGACATGTTATCACTGGGTGTCAATGATAGGTTATTTGTCTTAAGTGCAGAGAGATTTTTTTCTTCTAAATTTATACACATACGTTGACTATGAAGCATAACTGAATCAAAAGTTTAAAAACATTTTACTGACAGTTTTTGCAGTCAAAGTTTTAAAATTTTGGTCTTCATTTCCAGATATCATCTCTTCTTTTGATCACTGCTCCTGATTGTGGCTTTGTCCAAGCATTAAATTGTGTGCCTTTTGTTCCTTGAAGAAAGAGGTATGGTGAAGATTGAAGTACTATAGTACATAGTCTATTAAGTAGTAAGTTAATATGTTTTAATATGGGGCAAAATGGAATAGTTACCTATATATGAATTTCCGTAAGTTATAGTTTTACTTTTGGCCTAAATAAAATACATGTGGGTTTTCATTTTAATGGAAGCAAAAAAAGTAGTTTTTTGTTTCATAGTTTATGTTTCAACATTGCATTAGAAATCTAAAGATGATTTTAACTATATCATCCTTCTAAGTATAAAGATGACATTAAGGGCTCCTAGGTAATGGATGATGGAGATAAATATGGTAGGAAGATGTTTTGAAGCTGTATAAATGGCCAGAAGAGTGTTTCTGTTTTGCTCTAGTAAGTGCAAAGTAGTGCACCTAAATAAAAATTATCTAATGTATGTTTGTATTGTGATTAATGACATCTGCGTTGTGAGACAGAAAAGGGACTTAGGAATCACTATAGAAGTTATGACTGGTTTCCTGGAAACAGTCGTCTGAATATCCTGGTTTGGACAAAAAGAAGGAAAAATGCCTGCCAACAAATCCATGGTGTTATAATAAGGAAAGCTTTGCACTCAGTGGAAAATACTTTACCCTTGTACAAAAACGTGGCTTATTTATCCTTGAAACACAAGTGCCTCTTGCTGTTTGTGTTGGATAGATTTGGGGATATCACAGTATCATATAATTCCCCTCACCAAATGTATACCCATAAGTAGAACCCTAAGTTAGGAATAAGATTGTGTATGTAACTACTAAAATAATTTAAGTAGACTATACCAACTTAAATTATTACTGTAGTAATCATAACCATATTCTGTGAACTTTACTAGCAGATGGATTTTTTTTTTCAGGCCATTTTTCACAAAGGTACAAATTATTTTATTAAAAGTTAAGGTAATATAACAACTACAGTAAGAGAGCAACAAAGCTAAGTTGAGATACCAGGTTATCATTTATGTTCATTTACATGTGTCATTTCTTCGTATATAACATTTGTTTGATCTCTTACCGTGAGATTCACATGGGTACTGTGTTGCTCCTTAACAGAGAAAGTAAATGCTGAATGCTAAGAGTTTTCTTTGCTAAGTTTGAGCCAAACTACTCAAAAAAAGTAACATGGTGAACAATGAAAGCTTCACGTGTAACGAAGTAAATAAGAGACTGCTGTATGGTGACAGATCAAAATGATTTGGATTATCTGAGCTTAAAAATTATAAGCAAAATCTGACTAAAATTTTAAAATCATGATTGGTGTGACTGCATGAAACCAGTGTCAGAATATTGGAATGCAGGTGCATGACTTGAAGCTTAGGAAAATTAAGTGGGTTTCATGTGGGTCTCATTTCAAGAAGTGGTAATAGCTGAAAACAAATATTGGCTTTATAGGAAGTCAAATAATTTCAAAATATGGTAAAGTCATCACCAATTCCTAATTAAAATTGAGTTGTTGGAGGTTGTGGCTGGTAGAAGACGTATATATGTGTGTGTATGCATATTGTTTTCGTCAACCCAGTATCTCTTCGTTTGGGGAACCATCCGTCCCCTGTTATGAGTGGTTGGTGTCTTGTCTTATGAGTCAGTGTTATAACGCAAGCCCAGTCATCCCTGTTGCAACAGTGATTGCCCGTTACTCAAGCAGAGCCAATCAGAATCCTTTGAAATTGATATATGAATGCTGGGAGAAAGATGCTCCCTTTTCTCTAATGTTGTTAATCTGGGAGGATGCTAGTGACATTCTTTCCTACGTGTATGAGAACCGCATTTGTAGTAGGTGAAAGTGAAGCCATATAGATGGGAGATAGATGAAGACAGAGTACCACTTTTAGTCCCAGGAGCCATGGTATGAGGTATCTGTGGGTTTTTTTTTTATTCTGTCTGCTACCCTGGTGTCCTTTCCAGTCCCTTGGCCCAAAATTCTGCATATAAGTTAGTTTGAATTGGATTGTAGCAGAAAACCTCCTGATGAATATATGGCCTTTATGAATTTAAGATCTGTAGCTTCAAGTTGATCATTCACGTCCATACATAATTTGCCCTTTCCCTCTGCCTTATAAAAGATACCTTTTATTCATGCATGCGTGCATGCATTCATTCATTATACATGTATTTAGTCCTTCATTCAATCTACAAATATTTATCGGATACATAGTAGTATGTGCACCTGCCTGGGTAGTCAAGGATTGTACATACTTGGCTGAGTGGATGGTGGACTTTTTCTGATACAGCACAGTTTTATATACTTAGGTTACACAGATCAACAAGCGTGTGTTGAGAATAATCTGTGGTGTACTTAACTTTTTAGTAATATATAAGAATAAGAGGAGCTCTTTGCTTTCACAGTGCTTATAGTTTAGTTAAGTAATCCACATTAATATACATGAAACATAATACAAATGGCTAAAAAGGTTAAATGAACACATAGTCATATGGGTTGTAAGTCTGAGTTCTGATAGGGAGGAAATTAGTGAGGGCTGGCCCAGTCTAGAAAGGTTTCTTGAAAGGAGGTATAACTTCAAATGGATTTTGACTTATGAATTGGGTTTTGATAGGCATAAAGAATAATTGAAGAATGGATGGAGTTGAAAATGATTAAGTGCTCATCCAAGATTGGGAGGAGACTGGTTTGACAATAACAGTTTGTATTTTGGGGGAATGAGAGTTATGGGAAATAAGGTTGGCTGTTTTAGGTAAATCTATGTGTGAGGTATTTGGAAAGCCAGGCAGAAATTTTGCTTCTTTCTACTAAGGTAGAGCTTTCTTTGAGTAAAATGTTTGTGTTTCTTTCAGTGTGATACCATTTTTGTGATGCTAAGATATAAAATAAGTGTATTCAAGTGGTGTATATTTATTTGTCATGGAAAAGATCTCGTTGCTAATAACCATCCACCTTGAAAATTAAAAAAAAAAAATGTGGGCTTCCCTGGTGGCGCAGTGGTTGAGAGTCCGCCTGCCGATGCGGGGGACACGGGTTCGTGCCCCGGCCCGGGGGGATCCCACATGGCGCGGAGCGGCTGGGCCCGGGAGCCATGGCCGCTGAGCCTGCGCGTCAGGAGCCTGTGCTCCGCAACGGGAGAGGCCACAGCAGTGAGAGGCCCGCGTACAGCAAAAAAAAAAAAAAAAAAAAAAAAAAAAAAAAATGTAATTAACCTGCGATGCTGTTCTGTGTTTTATATGTAGTTAATTTCTTCTTACCTCCTTCTTTTTGAGAGCTCCCTTAGTACAGTGGCAAAACCATACCTCCTCTGTAGAGATAAAGCCAGTTCAAAACGAATATAGCAATAGTTATAAAAACATTTGAAAAGAGATGAGTGAAATTAAAGTAATGTTTGATTACTCATAGAATATTTGTTTTGAGCTCCAGGTATTAGGAATGATGTATAGGTTAATGTGTCATTCTCACTAAATGCTGTTGTTTCCTAGGTCTTTGTTTATCTTCTTTCTTCTTTGTTTATCTTCTTTCTTCTTTGTTTATCTTCTTCCTTTTTTCTTCTTTCTCCTTTGTTTCTTCTTTTCTATCTGGTCCTCAGCTCAAAGAGTTAACAGAGATTCCAATATACCAGGGTTGGCAAACTTTTGCTATAAATGGCCAGGTAGTATATATTTTAGGCTTTGTGGACATATGGTTTCTACTGTACCTATCAGCAGCTGTGTAACACCAAAGCAGCCATAAACAATATGTAAATGAATGAATGTGGCTGTGTTCCAGTGAAACTTAATTTACAAAAATAGGCAGCAGGCCAGAATTGGCTGTTGGCTGTAGTTTGCCAACCCCTATCGTAGACTTAAATGAGGCATTTCTCTCCACAACCTCTCACAATAACATCTACCCACCTGCTGATGTCCTTTTCTTTCTCTCCAGTAACTACAGGTGAATTATCTTTGTTCTTTTCTAAGTTCAACTCTTCCACTTGTTCACTAGATTGCATCTCTTCTCACTTACTAAAGGACATTGCCTGCATTTCTTTTCTTTCTCTCTTCCATTACTAATTTTAACATTTTTACTGGATCATTTTTATGAGCATACAATCATACTATAATTTCTTCTACCTTTAAAAAACAAACAAATCAAAAAACTCCAACTCCTCTATTTCTTGGTCCTTTGTAGTAAAATTCCTTGAAACAGTTGTCTGTATTACACCTCTACATCTCTTCCCATTTTCTCTTAAATTCATGTTTGTGAGCCACTGAAACCATTCTAATCAGTGTCACCAGCACTCTTGACGTTAAGTCCAGGGGTCATTTCTCAGTCTTCATCTTATTTGACAGAGTTGATCATTATGATTCTGGAACCACTTTCTTCACTTTGCTTTGAGGGTACCACTCTCCTAATTTACCTTCATTCTCACTGCTCATTCCTTTCAGCCACACCAGCTCTTCTCTTCTTTATCCTCTAAATGGTAGGGTATCTTAAGGCTCACGCCTTGGACTTCTCTCTTTTTTTACTTACCCCTTTCATTCAGTTCTATATACAAAAATACATACACATATATATACACAGACTAATAACTCCCCAAATTTTATCTTAACACCTAGACCTCTGTATTTTGTATTCGGTTACACATTCCATGCTTCCATTTGGATGTCAACTGGATATCTCCAATTCTACATGACCAAAACCAAATTCTTGATATCCTTTCCAAACCTACTACTCCCACACTATCTTTTCTTAGTAAAGAGCAACTCATTTCTTCCAGTTGGTGAGGTCAGAACTTTCAGAGTTATCCTTGATGTGTTTCTTTCTCTCATAGACCAAATTTAGTCTGTCAGCAAATCCTATAGGCTCTATCTTTAAAATATATTCAAAGTCTGACCATGCATTATTGTCTCTACCAAGCCACCATCTCTTACCTGGGTAATTGTCATATAATAGTCTCCAAAGTGGTCTCCTTGCTCCCATTTTTACCTCCCTCTCAAATACTGGGTTCTTAACATAGCAGCCAGAATGATCTTTTCAAAAAACGATTCAGCTCATGTTATTTCTCTACCCGAAATGCTCCAGGATCTCTCCTCATTACTTCTTTGATCTCATCTTCTCCGGCTGCTTTCCCTCTGGTGCTTTCTGTTCCCATCATACTGACCAACTTCTTGCTGTTCACCGGACATGTTAGGCACAGTCCACACTCAGGGTGTTGGCACTTACTCTTTCTTTTCTTTTCTCGGAATGCTGCTTGTCTGCCTCAGCTCCTTAAGATCTTAGCTCAAATCAGACTGTTTCAAGTGAGGTCTCCCTGACTTTGTATTTAAAATTAGAACTCTGGTTCTGCCTTTCCTTCTCTACTTTGTTTTTTTTCACAGCATTTGTCACCTTTGACTATATTATATAATTTACTTATGTTGATATTATCTAAATAACCAGTAGAGTGTTAGCTCCATGAGGGGAGGGATTTTTGTCTGTTTCATTCACTGCTGTATTCCCAAGGTTTAGAACAAAGGCCAGCACATATTTGGTGCTAGTTACAAGGCCAGCACTGTGCCAGATGCTGGTGGTATAGCAAAGAATGTGACAGGTGTGGTCCACGTGTTTATGTGCTTTTATTCCAGTGGTAGAGACAGATAGAAAATAAATTGACAAATAAATAAAATATTGCCAGAGGGGAAAATGTTATAGAAAAAGAAATACAAGGGGCTAAAATAGAGAACAGTTTTTTTTGTTTGAGGAGGGAATGGCTTATAGGTTGGGGAAAGCCTCTCTGAGATGGTGACATTTGAACTGCCTAAAAGATAAGAAGGATCTAACCATTTGAGGAATGGGAGAGAGAATATTTCAAGCAGGGAGTAGCAGGTGCAAAGGCCTGAGATAAGAAAGATAGGAAGGGAGTATCAAGGAACTGAGAGTCTATATATGGTAGCTTGCTGGAGTATATTTACAGATGGGAAGAGTGGCATGAGATGAAGTTGAAGAGTGAAGTCCAGGACCAGATGTCACTGTTTCTTGCAGGCCTTGGCCAAGAGATTAAATTTTGCTTGCTAAGTGCTTTGGGAAGCCCCTGAGGAGTTTTAAGCAGAGAATACTGTAACCTGTTTTATATTAAGAAGATCACTTTTGCTTCTGTGTGGAGAATGGATTCAGAGAAGGGTTGGTGGGCAGGGGGGGAAGCATGAATGCCAGTTAGGAAGACTATTATTTTAATCCAAGTTAGAGATGACAGTGGACTAAGATGATGCCAGTGGGGATGGAGAGATGAAAATAAAAGAATAAATGAATTAAGAATTTGTTAGGTCCCTGTGTGCCCAGTCTTCTTGGTTTTTGTGAGGGATAAATGAGAAATACGAAATAGAACTTATTTTTAAGATGCTTATAAGTTATCTTGGGAGGTAAAACTTAAAAATGAAATGATGTATCGATAAAAGTGTAATAAAGTGATGCGCAATGGCTATCCTTGAAATGAATATTCAGAGAAGGCGGGAAATTAGTGTGTATTGCAGAATGTTTCATGTCCCTACAGGAAGTAGAATTAGAAAAGAAGTTTGACCAGAATTGAATTAAGAGAAAGAGGGATGACAAGCCTGGAGAAAGGAAACAGTATGAACAAAGGTAAATATAGGTGTATATATTGGGGAGCAGAAAGCATCTTATGTGTTGGGCTGTGTGTGTGTGTACAGTGAGAAGTTATAGTTTCAGAGAGTAAAAAGAAATAAGATTCATCTGAGTCAGGAACTGCTTCTGTATTTTAATTTTTATTTTAAACTCCTTCATAATTGTATACCAGTGTCACAAATCTACCTGAATGGTATGTGGCTCACATGTACACTAGCATTTTGAATATTTCTATATCTGTACTTGATCACATTTGCATACTTAACTTTTTATTTCTCTTTTTTGTGGTAAGTTAGGTCATTAGACCACAATGATTTGAAGGGAGCTGACTTTCAATATAAATTTCTACAATATTTATTTTTCACTTGTTTAAAATAAGATAGGTGTCGGCTTCTGGGGTAAACTTTTTAAAAACTTAAAACAGCTACAAAAAGAGTAAGCCCAAAATGTTCCAAGTCATGAAAAGATAATAGTTTATTTTGAGGACATTAAAATAGGTTCTGTTAGTTTCTACTAACACAACATTGTAAAACAACTATACCCCAATTAAAAAATAAAATAGGTTCTGCTTTGAAAATAAGAGTTTTAGTATTTTGTGTATTCTAGGTTCCTTTTAGGCAGAACTTTATGTTTTTCAGCAAGCTCTTCCTGCTGCACGCTGCTTTGTTCTATCTCCAGTTGTATGTTTATATGATTGTTTTGCATTCAGCTATCTCTGCAGAGAAAAATTCAATAACTCAAGGAATGCAATAGTTATAAAAAAATAATGACTAATCAGTTTTCTTAACTGTGTATGGACAATTAATGTGACAAGTTAGGTTACAGAGGTACATGCTGAGTCACAAAGAGGGCTAAACTAAGAGTTTTTTTAGTTCTTTGTTTAATGTTTGAGCAACTAGAACGTTGTGAGTTAGCACATAGATTCTTTTTATACCTTTTCACTAAAGCTGAACACTGTAGAATGTCTTTGCTTTTTAAAGCAAAACAAAACTCTGTTGTAGAAAGCAAAAAAAACTCTCCAGGAATGGCACTTTTTGATTCACTGTAAGTCTCTATCCTTGGAATTTTACTCTGGGAATCATCTTTTAAAAACTTTCTCTGTACCTACTGTGTGATTCCTAACATATGCTAACACTGCCAGTTCTCTGGTTCCTCACTTTTTTGTTTGGATTGTCACTTAGTCCTCTTAGTTTTCTCACTTCTATTTTTACTCTCTTTCTCCAATATATCTTGCTGTCTAGTAGCATTCTAATACTATTTCTCAAGTACTGCTTTCATAACTCTCTGCTCATAAAGTAATATGGATGGCTCCTTGTTACCTTTCATTTCAAGTTCAAATTTGTCCTCTGTAGTCTTCTTTTTTTTTTTTTTGCGGTACGCGGGTCTCTCACTGTTGTGGCCTCTCCGGTTGCGGAGCACAGGCTCCGGATGCGCAGGCTCAGCGGCCATGGCTCATGGGCCCAGCTGCTCCGCAGCCTGTGGGATCTTCCCGGACCGGGGCACGAAGCCGCGTCCCCTGCATCGGCAGGCGGACTCTCAACCACTGCGCCACTAGGGAAGCCCGCCTCTGTAGTCTTCTTACTTATCCTTGCCATTCTGTCTGTGATCTAGATCCTGCAGTTCTTCTAATATTTCTTTTTTTCTGGTCTAGATAACCTTTCCTCCTTTCTTACATGTTTAAGTCGTTTAACTCTTTAAAGGATCATCACAAAACCTTCCTTTCTGTGAAATAAACACAGTCAACATTGATCTATTAACTTAATGTCAGCGATGCAGACATAGAGAACAGACGTGTGGACACAGGGACGGAAGGGAAGGGTGGGATGAATTGGGAGATTAAGTTTGCCATAAATACACTACCATGTGTAAAATAGATAGCTAGTGGGAACCTGTGGTATAGCACAGGCAGCTCAGCTGGGTGCTCTGTGATGACCTAGCTGGGTGGGATGGGGAATGGGAGGGAGGTCCAAGAGTGAGGGGATATATGTATACATATAGCTGATTCACTTCCTTGTACAGCAGAAATTAACAAAACATTGTAAAGCAATTATACTCCAATTAAAAAAAAACAAAAAGAAAGAAACTTTGGTTACAAGTAATAAAACTAGCTTAAGCTAGTTTAAGCTAATGTCAGCTGAAAAGGGGGAATTATGTTAAGGATACAGAATTTCCTAGAATTCAAGGGCAGGAATATACAGGCAGGCCTCAGTAAAGACTTGTGGTAGTGACATTGCCTTCTTGGTTTCAGTCAAGGTTCTTATGAGATCTGATGATTCTTTCCCTGTTGTTTTGGTTTATTTGGTTTTTTGTTTTTGTTTTATTTTATTTTGTTTTTTGCTGTGCCATGCTGTCATTCCTTTAAAATAAATTAACCTGTTATCAGTAGTTTGAAGGATATCTATAAATTTGTCTATGTACAAACATGTACTCATAGGATCTTTGCTTCTGACATAAAAACAAAGCTCTTTCCTGCTAATTTAAAAATATATTACATGCCTTAGTCTGCAACTTCCTTTTTTGAAAACTAAAAAAATTTCACAATAAATATCTTTCCAAGGCAATTCAATACATATACCTCTTTCTTTATATTGTTTTCATGTGGATATTCCATAATTTACTTAATCATTTTCCTATTCGTGGACATTTAAGTGCTACTGATACATATCTCTATGTTGTGCTTTTATTTCTGTAGGATAGGTTGTTAAAAGTAAGGTTTATGGAGGTATACTTAGAAAATGTGAAGGAAATTGCTTTTTTTTTTTTCAAGGAAAACCAAAGATCCCAGAAACCATAGAAGAACTTACAAAGATTGTAAGTCTAAAATTTAAAGAGGTACCAGACCCATATGGTGTGTTGGTGCAGTCTGTGTAATTTTAAAGAGCAGACAAGTCTCATGTTCAGTGAACTGTTCAAGAGCAGATTAAATGATGGAAGGTACCCCAATTCATTTTACAAATTCTTCATAATACCAATACCAAAACTTAATGAGAACACTAGAAAAGAAAATAAGAATAAATGCCATTTTGTCAGATCAAAACCAGTACTTTATTAAAGAATTATATGCTTAACTATTACAAAAACAGTTCAACATTATACTTGCTATTTATTTCTTTATATAGTGTATAGAAAAAAAAAGTCAAACTTAGATTGATGTTACAATTTTTATTCTTTCTTTTAACAGTGTACCAAGATCAGGAATCATATTATTAGTTGAATACTACTTGTTTTCTGTATAAAATACATAACAACTTTTTATTTGTTTAACAGCAGTGCATACATAACTGCTATTCTGGTGGTGCCAACTCTCTTTTTACTTACTTTTTAAATAACCTCATGGCTTTCAAATTAATTGTTAAATTAAAAAATTTCTCTTCATAGCATGAATTTATGAGGTATAGTGACATCTAATAGCATAGTTCTTCATTCTCTGAGTATTATGTTTGCCGTTAGCTTTGTAGCTGTTACAGTGTAATTGGGTACCTGTGTGTTGATAAGGGGAGGACAGTGTTGAATAA
This sequence comes from Neophocaena asiaeorientalis asiaeorientalis, assembly GCF_003031525.2. Lineage (NCBI taxonomy): Eukaryota > Metazoa > Chordata > Mammalia > Artiodactyla > Phocoenidae > Neophocaena > Neophocaena asiaeorientalis. The sequence continues at coordinate 45,887 of NW_020185331.1, forward strand.
TACCTATTTTGTTTTAATTTCTTGTCCACCTTTAGTGTCAACGTTCTTCAATTTTATACTGGTGTCAAGTTTACTATTTTGAGTTTGTTCAGGAAAATCTTAGTTGGTTTACCACAAAGTCAGTTGCTTTGTTTGAGAATTACAAAAGTTTCATGGATTCATGCCACTTTTTTTGATAAAGCTTCATAATAGTGTGGTCTAGGGACAAAGAGATTGTCATTCTTGTTACATCCAAATGTAAGCTATTTGCTTGTGCTATGATAAGGAAGTATGCCAGTGTGGAGGTCATAGTAATCCAAGGATAACATTTTAAGAAACACGTAAGGATAACCAGTAATCACTATAAACATTTTTTGTGTGTATGTTCTTGACTTCTTACTGAGAGTTTGTAGGGGACCATGTGTCTGTTTATCCATCTATTTTCTACCCATCTAATAATAGTTGAACAAATTAAATCCTAACATGTCTACTGTTTGATTTCTGTTTTTTTCACTTAATGTGTCTTGGATCTCTTCCTGTTAATAAATGTGGGTTTACAATGTTGTTTTTAAAATTGAAGAGTATTCCATTGAATAGAAATACCATAAATTATTTATTGGTGGGCTTTTAGTTATTTTTAATTTTGTGATTTTGTAAACAGTGCTTCTGTGAACATCTGATTATTACCTTTAGGATAGATTTCTAGGAGTGAATTGGAAATTATTGTACTTTCTCCCCCAGCATATATGTAGATGTAGATATGTTTATATTTATATTTTTTTATAAAAATTATTATAATACCTATAATAAATACATATATTTTACAAACTGTTTTTTATGAAAGTTCTGTCAGCTTACATTCCCATCATTAGTATGTTGTAGTGCCTTTATTTCTAGAAAATGAAATATTATGGGAAATCCATGCACAATGTTTATCGAACGAAAAATAAAATGATTTTTAGCAAGGTAAAAAACAAAAAAGAAAATGAAATTTTAAAAAGAAAGCATGCAAAACAAGTCCAAATTTTTATTGTTGGATTCAACAGACATAAACTTAACACTGTGAAAGTGCTGTTACAGTTTCTAAATGCTTACTCAGTTTCTGTACAAATCTTGTCATGGACTGGTGACAAATGGTTCATGGATCATCAGCAAACCACAGTTTTAGTAGCCCTGTTTTAGCCTAGGAGCCAACTGGGGCATGGGGTGGGGTTTGTGTCTCATATGTATATGGTCGTTTAATCCTCTTCTTTTTGGTATGGTACCCACTTTCTCAGCTGTGTCTGGTATCCTGTATTTCAAAGATTCTGTTTTACTTTCTGCAGAGAATAACCTCCAGACTTCTGCTGTGGTTGGGGAACAGCAGTAACCTAGCCTGATGGAGTGGGGAAGAGAATCTTAGCATCTAACCAAAACTCAAGGAGCTTTCTCCAAAATTCTCTTTATTTTAGCTTCCTCCTCCTTTCTTCTTCCCATTTTAGAGTGACTTGGTGCTGCCAGTTCCTAAGTCTTTTGAAGACTCAGAGTATAAAATGGGTTAGTTCTTAGTTTGCACTGTCTGCCTGGGATTGTTTTCTTGAGTCTGCAAGGTCATTTACTACTTATCTCCTTTCCAGTATCTAGAATTTTGTTGCTATTGTCACCTCTTCTGTTTCCCATCGTGAATTTTTCTGTAAGGGCTTCTTATATATTTGTCATTTTGCAGATGTTCCTATTCTCCAGTCTTTTCTGCTTTCTTAACTGTGTTTACAAAATATTTACATTTATTCTCTTTTGTAGATGTTATTGTTGACAGATATTTCTTTTATATCACATTATTTTTTTTAGTTCTTTTTTTTTCTGACTGAAATTTGGTTTTTGCTGAAGTATTAAAAATTTTCCTAGAAACAGTGCATATGTAGTATATTCTCTGAATCTTTACATATCTAAAATTGTGTTTTTCCCTCCCATATGAGAGTTTTCCTGGGTATAGAATTAATTCTTGGGTTAATTATTTTCCCTCAGAACTCTATAAATGTTATTTCATTGTCTTCTAGTGTTTCGAATTGTGAGTAAAATGTCTGATTAATATTGATGTCTGATTAAAGTTGGTGCTGTGAATATCTTTTTAGGTAATTCCCATTCCACTCTTTTTTGGTAAAATTTCATTTTTATCTTTTAAATTCAAACATTTTACTATGATAAGTTTAGATACTGAGTTTTATATTTTCCCACTAATAATCTTGCCTGGCATTTTGGGGAGCCTTTGATTTTGAAAATTCAAGCCTTTAAAAAAAAAAAGCAACAACTCCATGTAATTTTTTTCTCCTGTTTTCAAAACCATTATTTCTCCCCCATCTACTTTGTTCTCTCTTTCATGGCAGTATGTTTTATTTTTGTTTTTTGTTTTTCTCAGTATACTAGCTCAGGTCTTAGTGAGATTGCCAATCACTACTTGATTTTTTTTTTTTAAGCTTTCTCCGTTTTCCTCCAGTAACTTTCATTGTAGTTATTGGTTTTCACTGCTGGTTGAGAGAATGGGTGAGAGGTTTCTCTGAGTGTTCAGAATATTTTCCCTTTTTTGAGCTGCTGCATCCAGTGATGTTTCTGCCTGCTTATCTTTTTTGATGGCATTGGGAGTTGAGATGTATTGTTGGAGAATAAACCAAGATTTTCGTAGTTGGTTAGATGAAGTGGATAAAGTTAATGTAATTTTCTTCTGACAGCTTAGAGTTAGTAATTTACTTACATTGAGAAAAGGCAGCACTCTTAAACAGAACAAGATGGCCATGGATTTAGGAAGATGTATCTTTGTTCAGAAATGATGTCTTCTTTACATCTCTCCTGACAGCTGGTGCTAGCAACCCCCAACTGTGTCTGGTCTCTGGACCCAGCTCAAAGCCCTGGATTCATTCTCTTCCCATACCTCAGCCTGAGCCTTCTGTCACCCCAAAGGGCTTCACACAAGCTTCCTCTCAAGCCCTCACTTCTCTCACAAGGTATGTTTAGGAGAGGGAGTGGGTGGACTTGTTACTTTTTTACTTAGGGCATAATAGATAGATACTCATTGAATATTGGTTGAATGAATGTCTCCTAGTGTGCTTCTTCTTTAAAAGTGGTGCTTTAAAAGTGCTGCTTGATCAGCATTTGTTTTCACTCTTCTCTCTCTGGACCTTTTCTTTCCAAACACCTTGTGGCATAGCTGTGGAATGTGTTTTAGTTTCTTGCCATTTTGTAGGATTTTTTTTAATTATATTTTTTGGTTTGTGTTTCAGTTGGGACAGGGAGAAAATCAAATGGCTTGAGTTGCTATCTTGATGCAGCAAACTCTGGGTTACTTTAAAGGACCAGTCATACTTTAAACAAATAGTATTATTTTAAGGCTTGATGAGATGTTGTTCAAGTCTTATGAGATAATAATACATATATGTAAGGCAGTAATTTAAGTAGGAGATTTAAAATCAGTAATCCTTGTTGGTAGGGTGTAGAGATTGGTCTGTAGTGAAAATAGCATTAGCTAATAGGTTGGAAGATTAAAATTATAATAAAATTTCTTTCCTTTTTTTTTTAATGGAACACATTTTTTCCCCCCCATAGATGGCAACCGTAGTATAATTTGCTACCAGGTGTCATCTTTGATTGCTTCCACATAAAACAGGTTGAAAAAAATAAAACACATTCTCCAAACTTAAAATTTGAGGGCAAATAAACCCCAAAATACCTAAAATGCACAAACTCTCTTAAAGCTACATTATACATGCCATACATTAAATATAAAAAATAATGACATTCAACATCAGTTAATTAGCAGTTATCAGACTTAAGTAAAAGCTAAGTGGATTTCTTAATGAGGCGGTCCCTTTTTTCAGCATTGTTTTTTTGTTGTTGTTGTACGCGGGCCTCTCACTGTTGTGGCCTCTCCCGTTGCGGAGCACAGGCTCCGGACGCGCAGGCTCAGCGGCCATGGCTCACGGGCCCTGCCGCTCTGCGGCATGTGCGATCTTCCAGGACCGGGGCACGAACCCGTGTTCCCTGCATCGGCAGGCGGACTCTCAACCACTGCGCCACCAGGGAAGCCCTTCAGCATTGTTTTGTATGTGAGGAAGGGGCATGTTACACTAATGGGTGAACTCTGTGGCATCTGTTTTGGCTACCATGCATCCTACTTAATTATTTTCTATTTTTTGTGTATTAGAAGCTTAAGGTTGCTGGATGATCAACTCTGAATAAGAAGTATATTAACTTATTTGTCCTGCCTCTTCCTTTAGATTGCAAGCTGCAGTTAAGGGTAGGGACCATGTTTTTGCATCTCTCCATAGCACTCATCAAAATGCAACACATTTATAGTAGGTATTTTTTTAGTAAGTATTAGTTGATGAAGTTATTTAAATCACACTGGTTGTCAAACTTTGGGATATGTGTTTTCTTCTAAGAAAAATTTTAAATTATATAGGTATTTTGAAATGAAGTTGATGATATTTAGAAATATTATCAAAATATGTAATTTTTTAGCATTACACATTTTTGGAAACATAATATTACTATAAGAAGCAATTTGCCTTTTGTAATGAAACCTATGATACAGACGTCTCTTGATTATATATAGAAATACAAAAGCTTGGGTATGGATAGTCTGGAGTGACCACAATATGGTATCCAAATGTGGAAGAATCATTACTTAATGTGCTTTAAAAGTTTCACATATTTGAGCCCCACCCTCAGATTCTGGTATGGTGAAAACTCCATAGATGACCATGATGCTTGTCACTGACTATTGAGAATGTGATACTCTGTAGAGAATCTTCTCAGTTGGTGTGAAGTATCCACCAGGTATCATTGAACTTTTTTCCAGCCATTTATTATTATTCTTACTTTTGAAGAAAAAGTCTTTACATTTAGCTTTAAATAATATAGTAAAAAATTTAATATTTTTTTTACTGTATCAGGCACGGTATGTAAAAAAATTTTTTTTCAGTAAACTCATACCCTTCTAATGAATTCATTTTCAAGTTAGCATATATATATTTGAAAAATATTGAAGGTGTTTTTTAGACCCAACCAAAAGTTTTAAGTTTGAGAAATATTCAAAGGGCCTCTTAGTAGTAATGTAAAGTAATTTAACTTTTAATTATATTCTCTCAGAAAGGATTTTTAAAACAGTGAAGTTCCTAGTTACTTAGATTAATTGAAATTTAGAGGTGAGACCTTTGGATAGACATGGATGAAGCTTAATGTGATTTATACTTTATTTTTTTAGCTTACCTAATTATATCTATTACTCATATACATATTTAAGACCATGAAAGTAAGAAAACGTAGTACTGTTTGATATATTTACTACTGAACCTTCAGTAGTCAGATTCCATTCTCAGCAATATATTGTCACGTCCTTTTTTTTTTTTTTTTTTTTTTGGCCCTGCTGTGTGGCATGTAGGATCCTAGTTCCCCAGCTAGGGATCAGACCCGCACCCCCTGCAGTGGAAGCATGGAGTCTTAACCACTGGACAGCCAGGGAAGTCCCTGTCACATCTTTTTAACTCTACTGTTTTCTGTTCCTCTGCACCTTGAATCATAATGTCTCATACATGGTGATCACATACAGTAATGGTGGTAGCTACAGTTTATATAGTACTTTACAGGATTCTGTTACTTATGTGTCCTCATTTAATCTTTACAACAACCCTGTGAAAGGGGTAGGGGAAATACTAATTTTTTTTTTTCATTTTATAGATGAAGAAACTAAAACACAGAGATTGAGACTTGTCTAGAGTAACACAAACCAGTAAGTGTTTGAATTAATGGAGGCAGCTAGTAATGGGTACATTCTCATCTGCCAAGGGCTTGCCTTGCTGCCACCTGACTTAGTTCTAGGGACAAAAAAAGCCAAAATGGTAGGGAATCAGAAGTAGTAGCTAGACTTAGGAGTACCCCAGGGATATGTGTTACTCCTTTTAATTTCTTCTTTTTTTACCAGTTATTAATGCTAACTTGAGACAGCAGGCAGTGTCTTTTTGTTATTGTTGTTTAGGTGAATGAAACTTTTATTTTAAATGTAAATTATCCCTGAGGCACTAGGGAAGTAGAAAATCTGCAGAGAAGTCTGTTGAAATTCTCACAAGGTAATAGCTATAGGGTCAACTAAGTAATTGAGAAAGTTAATGGTATATATGTATAATTGGAATCATGTGTGTCAGTGGAACTTAAGTTTATAGGGCTCTCTTGTTGAGATTTTTAAAATCCTGTTTAAAAACTGTAGTATCAACTTTATATAAAATCTTAGAGCTTAAAGGTGCATATCCAATTGTGGTTTTCTTTAGATGAGGAAACTGAGGTGCAGAGAAGTCAAACCTTACCCAGTGTTACAGAGCAGAGCTGGAAGTAAAGCTTGTATTTCCTGAGATCCAGATTAGTGTCATTTCTACTTCAGACTATTACTTCTTGGTAAGCTGTTCTTAAAATACTTAATAGGTCTTTTCTGTCTTTTGTTTGATCAACATTCTTGCTTTGTGCCAAAGTGAACTTAAAATATGAATTTTACTGATACTTCTGTGATGAAAATTTCAGTTCTTTGTTTGATTTTAGGTGAGTTAATGTGGGAAAAGTCCTGGTATTTTGAAGATGTCTCGGCACAGTATTGTTTCCTGTTCAAATTACAAGTAACTTCAAGAGTTTGCAGGAAAAAAAGAAATTGGGATTTTTTTTTGGTTAAATCATGCCATCTGAACAGAAACATTTATTTTTTGATGAAAAACAGAATACTTTAAAAAGAGATTATGTGAAAAATGAGAGAGTTGATACTATCAGATCAGTACTTAAACCAAAAATTTCAGAAAGTAATTTTCATTATGAACTAAAAAATGTGAAAATTGTTTTGCCGAAGATAAATATTCCAAATGAGGTCCTATTGAAACATGAAGGTGACAAATACAGAAAATTATTTCAGCATAAACCACAGACTGCAAGAAAATCTATCGGTATAAAGACTGTAAGCTGTGTAGAGGAGTGTATGTTACTCCATAAGTCTGAGAGAGTTGAAGAAGAAGGTATAAAAATGTCTGCAAAAATACTCAACTTCAACTGTTTGAAGTGCCGAGATAGTACTCGGTATAGCCCAAATGATTTGCAGAAACACTTCCAAATGTGGCACCGTGGTGAATTACCTTCATATCCTTGTGAAATGTGCAGTTTTTCAGCAAACGACTTCCAGGTATTCAAACAACATAGACGAACCCATAGAATTACTTTAGTAAAATGTGACATTTGTAACAATGAGAATTTATATACTTTATTAGACTTGACAAAGCATTTTTCATCCACACATTGTGTAAATGGTAATTTTCAATGTGAAAAGTGTGAATTCTCCACCCAGGATGTTGGCACATTTGTTCAGCACATACATAGACATAACGAAATCCTTTATAGATGTGGTAAATGCCATTATATATGTTTAACCAAAGGAGAGCTTCAGAAGCACCTTCATATTCATTCTGGTACGTTTCCCTTCACTTGTCAATATTGTAGCTATGGTGCTACCAGGAGAGAGCACCTTGTAAGACATGTTATAACTTTGCACAAAGAACATTTATATGCGAAAGAAAAACTGGAAAAAGACAAATATGAAAAAAGGATGGCAAAGACTTCAGCAGGACTTAAACTAATATTGAAAAGATATAAAATAGGTGCATCAAGGAAGACATTCTGGAAACGTAAGAAAATCAACAATGGAAGTGATAGAAGTATAGAAAGAAACACTCAAGTGCTTAAAAAAGTGAACAAAACACAGGCTAAATCTGAAGACCAGAGCCATCTTGTTCAGGAACATATAAATGAAGAAAAGGATGAAAGACTATACTGTGAGAATAATGATAAACCTGCTGAGTCAGGGTCAGAAAAGCCAACTCTTCTGTCCACTGGGCAATGTAATGGAGCTGAAGAGGGATCAAATTCTACTTCAGGTTTCTTGAAGACTGCTGTACAAGGACCTACAGTGTTAATGGTAAAAAATAATAGAATAACAATTCCTGCTAACTACAGTGCTAAGTTTATGGGCTTTAAGATGGTGGATGGAAAACAACATATTGTAATAAAACTGTTGCCTACCAATAAACAGAATTTATATTCACCAGGCTCACAGTCAGGTGCTGTAAGGGACAATACTGCAATTTTGCAGCCCCAGACTTTGGACACTACTGCATTTTTAACAGGAGTAACAACTGAGTTGAATGACACAGTTTACATGAAAGCAGCTACTCCATTTTCATCTTCATCTCCTGTACTTTCAGGGAAGGTAACTTCAGAAAAAGAAATGGCTTTGCTATCTCAAACAAGTAATATGCTTCCAACAATGGATGATGGAAAAAGTGTTTCTCCTTTGCCAGTAACATCAGAATTGATCACAGCATCGGTGAATTTGACCACAAAAGTAGAAACGAGAGAGAATGTTGACTTATGGGGAAGTCATATTACTCAGTGTCACCCTGAGGTATCAGGTACTGCCATTAAAAGTCAAGATAAAGTCACCTGTACTACCAAACCAAATTCATACAACAGTGGAGATATGCATAACTATTGCATTAATTATGTCAACTCTGAGTTACCTGTTGAATCTTCCAACCAAGGATCATTACCTTTTCATAATTACTCAAAAGTGAATAATTCTAATAAACGTCATAGGTTTTCAGGGACAGCAGTGTGTGAAAACCCTCAAAGAGAATCTTCATCAAGCAAGACAGTAGTTCAACAACCAATAAGTGAGTCAGTTTTATCACTAGTGAGGAAGGAGAGCTCAAACCCAGATAGCCTGTTAGCATCTATTAGTCGTTTAAATACTAAAGATGGAACTTTAAAAACACAAGCTGAAATTGAAGAACAGTGTGTTTTAGAAAAAGGACAAAACATTGATGGGCAGAACCTATACACTAATGAAAATCAGAATTTAGAGAGCATGACTGAAAAGCCTAAATGGGATGACGTTTCTAGTGTTGAATCACCTATGATGCCTAGAATTACATCTGTTTTCTCTCTCCAGAGCCAACAGGCGTCAGAACTTTTGCCACCTGAAATAAACCAGTTACTTCAAGATGTATTAAAAGCAAAACCTGATGTAAAACAAGACTCTAGTAACACTCCAGATAAAGACCTGCCGCTTCATTGTGACCAGTCATTTCAGAAACATGAGGGAGAAGACAAAATAGTTGAATCTTCAAAAGACTTGAAAGTACAAGGCTTCTTTCCAGTTCCATCTGGTAATATGGGGATTAATGTGGCTACAAATTATCTGAATTTAAAATTCAGTGGAAAAGAAAAACAAATGTTGTCAATGTCACAAGATGTGAGAGATTCAGAGAAGACTCCTAGAATTTCTGGTTTTGGCACATTACTTAAGACTCAGTCAGATGCAATAATTACACAGCAGCTTGTAAAAGACAAACTACGAGCCACTACGCAAAATGTAGGTTCTTTGTATGTGCAGAGTCCACTTGTAAATTCAGAACCAAAAAAGGCTATCTTTGTTCAGACTCCAAAAGGCTTTTTTGTACCATTGCACGTTGCTAACAAGCCTGCATTACATGTTTCAGGAAGACCACTTCCATTGGTTAATACACAAGGTGTCCCTGCCTCTCTCCTTTTAAACAAGAAACCTGGGATGATTTTAACATTTAATAATGGGAAACTTGAAGGTGTTTCTGCTGTCAAAACTGAGAATGCTCAAGCTTGTGGAACTACAAGTAAGGAGCCTTGCAGAACACCTTTTTTAAAAGTAGAACCAAACAGTAATTGTCTAACCCCTGCACTTTGTTCCAGCATTGGCAGCTGTTTGAGCATGAAAAGTAGCTCAGAAAATACTTTGCCATTAAAAGGCCCTTACATTATTAAAACGCCAGCAAGTTCTTCAGTGAAAGGTGTTCCTGCTCCTAATATAATATCTGAGCATCAGGGCACTAAGTTGAATATCTCAGATTCAGTAAAACAGCAGAACAAGATTTTTCCAAAACCACCTCTTTACACCCTTTTGCCTGATGGCAAACAAGCTGTTTTTTTAAAGTGTGTGATGCCAAATAAGACTGAGCTGCTTAAGTCTAAATTAGTCCAGAATAGTACTTATTATAAAAATATACAGCCAAAGAAACCTGAAGGAACACCACAAAAAATATTGCTGAAAATTTTTAACCCTGTTTTAAATGTGACTGCTGCTAATAATCTGTCAGTAAGCAACTCTGCATCCTCATTGCAGAAAGACAATGTACCATCTAATCAGACTATAGGAGGAGAGCAGAAAGAGCCAGAATCTTCTAGAGATGCCTTACCCTTATTACTAGATGATATGATGCCAGCAAATGAAATTGTGATAACTTCTACTGCAACATGCCCAGAATCTTCTGAGGAACCAATAGGTATCACTGACCATTCAGGGGCCAGGGTATTACGGTGTAAAACAAATTGTACAATTGAGAGAAACTTCAGTAAGAAAAAGACGTCGAAAAAGAAATGTTCAAGAATAAAAACTCATGAAAGAAGTAAAGATTCTGAAACTTCCTTTGTATCTAGAAACAGAAACTGTAAACGCAAGTGTAGGGATAGTTACCAAGAACCTCCAAGAAAAAAAGCATTACACAGAAAGTGTAAAGAAAAAGCAAAGCCTGAAGATGTCCATGAATCATTTGGATTCAGCAGACCTAGGCTTTCAAAAGATTCAGTCAGAACTTTGCGGCTTTTCCCCTTCAGTTCCAAACAGCTTGTGAAATGTCCTAGGAGAAACCAACCAGTTGTAGTTTTGAATCATCCTGATGCAGATGCCCCAGAAGTAGTAAATGTAATGAAAACTATTGCTAAATTTAATGGACGTGTACTTAAGGTTTCATTGTCAAAAAGAACTATCAGTGCTTTACTGAAACCAGTTTGTTATAACCCTTCTAAAACAACTTACGATGATTTTCCCAAGAGGCACAAAACATTTAAACCTGTTAGTTCTGTGAAAGAAAGATTTGTGCTAAAATTAACTCTCAAAAAGACAAGCAAAAACAATTACCAGATTGTGAAAACTACCTCTGAAAATGTTCTGAAGGCTAAATTTAAATGTTGGTTTTGTGGTAGAGTATTTGACAATCAGGATGCTTGGGCTGGTCATGGTCAGAGACATTTAATGGAAGCTACTCGTGATTGGAACATGTTAGAATAATTTACTGTAATTACCAAGGAAAAGAAAAGTAAAAGTACCTTAGAAGAAAATAGTGGGTTGAATTACTAATGCAGACATTTTTTACTTCAATATAGTACCTGAAGTTAAACATTTAAAAGTTGACTATTTCCATGGAAGAGCAAAAGTTTTAGTGTGATATTTGAAAATGCTGTCAGTGCACATGTAAGTTTTGAAAGAAACTAATCAGCACAGATATACCTTGATTTAATTTTTTAAAATGTGTTCTCGGGAAGTTAGGGCTAAAAATTTTGATAAAACAGTTTTCCGAGTTTAGTGACTCTTAGTAGAGAGTAACAGGTGACAGCCCCATTCCCTCTCTTCTTCCACCAGCCTTATGATTCTGATAACTGTAGCTCCCCTGAAGAGGTTGAGAGCTCTTTCATTATGGAACTGAAGGAGTTTCTCATCATTTGTGAAGATATTCTAAGAGAACTTGGGTAAAGAACTTACTCTACATCTGCAAAATGTAGTTCTTTAGAAAGTAGTTAAGCTCCTTTGAGGGTACATTTAACTCACTACAGTTACACCTCATATAATAGTTGATAAGAGTTTTTGACAAGCAGATCTTTTTTCCTTGTAAGCTGTGTTACATGTCATTGATTGGAACACCCTTCCAAGGTGATTTTCTTTTTCTAAATGGCTCTCAAGCGTTGCAGTAGATGGGCAATCTCGAGAGAAGAATTAAACTCTCTTTGTCTAGTTTGAAGTTCATTTAAAGAACTTGAACATTTTTCTGAATTTGGTTATATTCCCCAGTGATTCCCTTGCACAGAACTATGTTTATTTGATTTAAATTGTTTGTCCCCTCGTAAACCAAGCGGCCAATTTTTTTCTTGGTTGCCATCCCTTTAAAAAGAGTGAAACATAGAAGCACTTCCAAGGGAATGGCTTTTCTTGAAAATTAAAAATTATTCCTCAGAAACAATATTTTGAAGTAAGATTAGCAAAGCAAATCATACTTTTGTGTTTATTATTAGTGTCTGAACATGTCCACATTGGGGCAAACCATTTTTGTTAGCAACTTCTCAGTATGACTGACAACCCAAAGCAGATTACTGATTGTTTGCAGTTGGAAATTGAAGAAGCATTAATAGTTGACTCAGTGACAGTGCATAACACTTCAGGACAGATTCCGAAGGGATATGCCCAACAGGTAGAGTTTTAAAATGAATATTTTCGTGACAACAGAATCATCAATTTAAACTTCCCACTTTGTAAGTTTGAATCAAATTTTGTTGGACCATTGGACAGTGGAGTTCTTGTATTAAAAATTACATACTATATAATTTTTGTTACATTGTTACTACTAGTGTTATGACATTTTCATTGATTGAAAACTTCAGGGCTCCTTTTCTGTATATAACAAAGAATTTAAAACCTGTACATATTTTTGTACCTTTCAGTTATGTAAATTTTGCACAGAAAGTTTTTGACATAAAAAGTTTATTTTCTTTCAATTTAGTTCTGTGCATGCACTAATAAAACTTGTCGTTTAATTTAAAAGGAATATGTAAGACTTTACCCATGTTATTTTTTTGGTTTCCATTTCAGATGTACAATTTCTTTTTTTTGATAAATTCAGTTTTCAGGGATTGAACACTATTGTTAGCAAGTGCCTAAAAGATGTGAAACAGTTTACATACGTCAACTGTAACATTAGGTCCCAAATGGGCCCACTCCCCCAATAATTTTATTTTAAAGAAAGCCATACATAGATGCTTCAAGCTATCTTGCTATGCACATTATACATGTACTGTTTTTGTGCAGTTTGTCTACTTTCTTAGAAGTGAAGTATTTTTTGTATAAAACCTGTTACAATTGTGTTTCTTAAATTGAGCCTAAGAACGGAGTTGATTGGAAATATACGGTATATATTAATAATGTATATGGTGTTTAAAGAATGGTAAGCATTGTTAAAATCTGTAACGAATGTCTTCTTCAATTAAATTTATCTTAAGTTTGTGTTTACATAATTTTTTTTACTATGATGAAGTCAAATGGGAATTTTATTCTAGTGGGAAATACTTAGTTTTCAAAGCTTTTTTTTTTTTTTTTTAATGCTAGTGAATGCAAAATGAAGTTTGGGATTTTTTCCCCCAGAAATTAAAGGTGAAATTTTGAGATTTTGTTTGAGAAGGGTAACATACATTATAATTTAACTATGCTGGTTAGAAAAGCCACAGAGAGGCTTATGTTCTTCAGTACCCTAATGGCAGTAAAACTGAAATGTTGCTCTGTTATGGTTAGATCTATTATGATGCATCACCTTCTGTGAATAGAGGAGAGAGAAGGAACTGTCTTGCCAATGTTTGCAGCACTATAAAAATACATTTCAGAATAGCCATACCAGTAAAAAAAAAAATCTTAATGTCAAGATACATACTTTTTGCCTTAAGGTTTTAAAAGCTATTTTAAAAAGCTTCGTGCCCCAGATACTCTAGTTGATACCTTTTATGAGTTTTTTTGTTTTGTTTTGTTTTTTAAACTAGGTTATTCTGAAGGAGGAAAGCCTGCTTGGAGCCTCTTTATTGCCAGAGCAGAAAGTCTGAAAATAAAACCCTCTATCCTTTCTTTCCTTCTGGCTGAAAGTTAGCTAAAGATGGCTTTCCAAAATATGATATTCATTAGTTTGAAGTTCTTATTACAACTGGAAGAGTTTGTGTTATTTTTGCAATCCAACTTCTGGGTCAGGAGATTTTCATTTTTTCCTATTTGTTCTTCTGCATTGAAATGGGCCTCACTACTTGTCATTCACTTAAAATAATAGTTCAACTTTTAGAGTTTAATTGAAATATAATTTCAATACTAAGCATTCAGCACAGATTGAATTCTAATAGTTTTTTATAAAAATTTTTGTTTTCATTAAGGAGTCAGGTATTTCAGTAAAGGGTCAGACAAATAACTTAGGCTTTGTAGGCCATTAGTCTCTGTTGTTAACTACTTTGTCATAATGCAGAAGCAGCCATAGATGACACATGAATGAGTTTGCCTGTATTTTAATAAAACTTTGTTTAAAAAAAACCTGTCAGTGGGACAAATTTGGCCCATCAAATGGTTTACCAACCCTTGCTTTCTCTCAAAGATCGGTTTTTAGATTGAGATTTTTATTCAAAACAGAAGTTTGATATAGATTTTTTTTGTGATATACACCAGCTATATAAAAGTTACAAGTATGAAAACTAAAATGTAGGTATATACAGTTAACCAAGGTAGATGTATTTGTTTGAAAGTGAAGTGAATGTAAAGGGAATGAAAATAATTAGTGGGTGAAGTAGATAGGTCTTTTGTGTGCTAAGGGTAATGCAATTTATGGAGAGATTAAAAATGAGATCAGTTGCTGTGAGAATTTATGTCCAGGTTAGATGAGAATTAGATAGTAGTTCTTTTAGTGACTTGAAATCACTGGTGAGAAAAAGTAATAGGAATTCTTTAGGATGGGGGGAAATGGAGGTTAGCTGAAAACAGAATGTTGTATTAATTCCATGCAACTCACTTCATATTTTTTATTTTTAGTAAGATTCCTTTTCACCATTGACATCTGCTTACTTAGGATATGTCCCATTTGTGTTGAGGTGTTGGCTCTGTTCCTTGTCACAGCAATTTGTTACGATCTTTGTTTTCAGCAAAGTGCCTTGGGGATCTCACCTGGTAAAACTTGCTGGGGGATGTTAGTTAAGAGTGCAGTATTTGCAAAAGAATTTCCCTATAATGGAGAGCTGAAATAGGATCAGCTTTGTTGATTTGGGTATTCATTACTTTAAGTATGCTTCCTTTAATAACTAGACAAGAAGTAGCCAATATCTTGGAAGAGGTGTTTGATAATCTTATTTGAATTATTTTTTGACTATTTCTCTGTCTAAAATGGCTTCTGTTAATAAATGCCCCAAGTTTAAGAATCTTTTTTCTTTAAAAAGTGAACATCATAAATTATCATAGTGTAAACTTGAGTAATGTAGGAGGAATGTTAATGTACATCAATTTTGAAAATCATGATTTTAGTCAATGCCAAGAATGTACTTATAAAAAATACTAATGCCTAGTAGAGACATTTTTAATATGTTAAAAGAAGAATTCTTCCTTAATAATTTAGAGTCCTTCAACCAAAAGTGAAGGTTATATTCAGGTTGCAACTCAAATTGCCTCTTTCAATTAAGTAGTGAAACATAGGTGCCTACTGTCATCAATTATTTCATAAGTTACTGCTATGTTATTGTAGGAAAGCAAAATGAAAACTTGGAGAGAGACCAAAATACTATTTGCAAATGACTTTATTTCAATATTTTGAAAATCCAAGAGAGTACGTTGAGAAATAGTTTTCTGAACACTTTAAGAGTAATCATTTGGGAGGCAATAAAAGAAGACCCATTTATAATAAGAGCTACAAAGTAAAAAATTGTGTGAAGCTTCCAAAAGAAAAACCACAGAACCTAACTGAGAGAAATACAGTGTTTCTGGGTGTAAGGTTAAATATACTGCTGTTCAGAAGATCTCATTTTCCATGCCTGTGCCCCACAGAAGGCTTGTATTGAATAAGGTGGTGGAGGCTGGGTAGTGGTGCCCATTACCCCATTCCTAATTCATGCAGTATAAAAATCAGGACAGGGCAGCTACAGAACTGTGCAGTCCCCCTTTCCCTCACAGCTCTGTTATGAGACCTAACCTGCTCTGGTTGGATTGGCAGTCATGTGGCAGCATACATCTCTCCCAGCTTTCTTGGGGCAGGAGAGCTATTGTATGTACATTCAGCAGCTGGTGAACCTTGGCACATTCTAGTCTCCTCCTATGCTTTCCCCAGCCACCAGCACAGCTGTTCCACAGGGAATATTCAGGGAGCATTCAATGTAGACCCAGTTTCCCAACATTCCCCCACCCCACAACCTGCTCCATAGCACAGAGGCACAGGGGTCCTGTTCAGGGGAGCGTTGGAGTGAGCTTCAAATATTTGGTAAACATGCTGTCTGTTACAAGGGGCCTGACTTTATCTGGATCAGACTGGAACAATTTATACCCTATAGTATTGTAAACAATAGAGCAATCATCTAGCAGTTACTGAAGGCTGACAGTTGCTGGTGATACCACTAGATATCACTGAGAAGCTTAAAGATGAGAGAGAGAGAGAGAAAGTCTGAATAAAACTGCAGACGTCCCTTGTAATCAGAAAGAATGTGTGCATGCTCAAGGCTGCAACCACATAGGAGCAACCCTTGCTGCATGTAGGGCAAATCTTGTAAACTCCCTAAACAGTGAAAGCAGCCTCCAAGTCACAGATCCAATGGTAACGGGTGTAAATCTCTTACTGATTCAGGGGGCTTAAGCACAGCCTTTGATCAATCTGGCTGGTTGCTAGGTGGTGTTGACTTGAAAGCAACCCCTAGGAGTCAGGCTTAAAGATAAAAATGAGGGGGAAACAAGTTGAGCAGTGACAACAGAGGCTGCATACTGTGAGGGGAAAAAGACTTGGTGAATTAGTTTAGCCAAATTACTAAAAACAAGTCCAGAGTGGGCGAGGAGTATGCAGAGATCCTACAATATGTTACCTAAAATGTCCAGCTTTCAATATAAAATTAGACATTCAAAGAAACAGCAAAGTGCGACATACGAGGGAAAAAGGCAATAGAAACTTCCTTTGAGGGGTACCAGATGTAGGATAAATGTTAAGCAGCTATTATAAATAGGTTCAAAGACCTAAAGGAAACCAGATTTAAAGAATTAAAGTATACTGACAATGTCTCATCAAATGGAAAATATTAAGATAGAAATTACAAAAAAAGAATGAAATGAAAATTCTTGAGTTGAAAAGTATAATAACCAAGGTGAAAAATTTACTAGAGAGGCTCAACAGTAGATTTGAACTGGCAGAAGAATCAGCAAACCTGAAGATAGATAGAAATTGTGAAATATGAAGTACAGACAGAAAATAAAAATGAAGAAAAACAGTCTTCCTCACACCACATACACAAAAATTAAAAGGGAGTATAAACCTAAATATAAGAAGAAACTATAAATCTTATAGTAGAAAATATAGAAATAAATATTTATGACCCTTGTTTAGTCAAACCTTCTTAGACTTCTTCTTTGGTGTCATCACCAAAATCACAAATGAAAAAATAAGAGACAAAAGATATATCGAGTTTTTATTAGAAGAAGACATTGTAAAGCTGATCTTTTTCACCTAGTTTGGATTAATACCAATTTAATTTCAATAATAAAAACTTTGTAGCTTCATCTCTCCACCTCCCCCATGCTGTTATTGTCACAGATTATATAGCTTTATAAATTGTATGCCCATCAATGTAGATTTATAATTATCGCTTTATGCATTTTTCTTTTAAATGAGAGGGAGGAAAAGTTACAAGTAAAATGTATGTATTTTTTGTCTTTTATATTTACCTATGCTGGTATTCGTATTTACATTTATCAGTTGTATATTTCTTTGTGTGGAATTGCATTACTATGTAGTGTCCTTTAAACCTGAAGAACTTTTTTTGTAGAACAGTTCTGCTAGCAATGTTTATCTGAAAATGTGTTAATTTTTCTTTCCTTTTTGAAGGTTAGTTTTGCTGAATATAGAATTCTTGGTTGGCAGTTTTTTCTATGCAGAACTTTGACTATGTCATCTCACTGCCATTTGGCTTCCATGGTTTCTGATGAGAAATCAGCTGTTAATCTTACCGAGAACCTTTTGTATGTGATGAGTCACTTCTCTCTTGCTGCTTTCAAGATTCTCTTTCAATAGCTTGATTATCATATGCTTTGTGTGCACATTTTAAGTTTATCCTACTTGAAGTTTTTGAAGCTTTGTGGGTTGATAGACTAATGTTTTCCATCAAATTTGGGAAGTTTTTATTTCTTTAGATATTCTTTCTGATGCTTTTTTTTCTCTTCTTCTGAGACTCACTTTTTTTTGTTTGTTTTGTTTTGTTTTGTTTTTTGCGGTATGTGGGCCTCTCACTGTTGTGGCCTCTCCCGTTGCGGAGCACAGGCTCCGGACGCGCAGGCTCAGTGGCCATGGCTCACGGGCCTAGCCGCTCCGCGGCATGTGGGATCTTCCCGGACCGGGGCACGAACCCACGTCCCCTGCATCGGCAGGCGGACTCTCAACCACTGCGACACCAGGGAAGCCCTGAGACTCACTTTTTAATATGCTGTTATGCTTGATAGTGTCCCACAGATCTCTCAGGCTCTTTCCATTTCTCTTCATTTTTTGTGTTTCTGTTTCTCAACATGGGCAATATCAATTGACTTATCTTTAAGTTCATGGATTCCTTCTTCTGCCTGTTCAAATCTGTTGCTGAGCCCCTCTAGTGAATTTTTCATTTCAGTTATTTTACTTTTCAGCTCTATAATTGAAAGTTCTAGAATTAAAAATTCTTTTCATAAATTCTGTCTATTTATATTCTCTATTTGGTTGAGACATCATTGTCTTACTTTTTTTTCATTCTTTAAACATAGTTTCAGCTCTTTGAACATATTTAAAACAGCTAAATTAAAATCTTTGTTTAGAAAATCCAGTGCCTGGGCTTTTTCAGGATTTTTATTGATTGCTTTTCTCTGTGTCTGGGCAATACTTTCCTCTTGCTTTACATGCCTTGCAATTTTTTTTGTTGTAAACAGGACATTTAAAATATTATAATGCGGCAACTCTGAAAATCAGGTTCTCCACCTCCCCACACACACCCTCCAGGGTTTGTTGTCATTTTTGCTTGTTGTTTGTTTGTCTAGTAACTTTTCTGAACTAAGTTTGTAAAGTCTTTATTCTTTGTTATGTGTCACCAATAAAGTCTCTGTAATGTTAGCTTAATGGTCAGCTAATGATTGGACAGAGAATTCCTTATATACTTGGAATGAAAAAGTCTCTCAGTGTTTGCCAAGGGACACTGTGTGTGTTTTTGTGGTGACCCTGCCGCACTTAGCCAGGCAGTTTACAGCTCTGCCTTAGCCTTCACTTCTTACTTCAGCAGAGCCTCCAGGTCAGCCAGATAGGAGAGCTTATGGCATTCTTAGGTCTTTCCTTAGTGTACACACAGTCGTGGGCATGTGTGTGACCTAGATTCCCAGGAGTATGTTAAAGCTTTACAAAGCCCTATTGCTTTTCTCCCTAGCTTTTTGGTTAAGGATAACCGTAACCAAATCGCCTCAAATTTTATCTATCGCATCAGACAGCAGCGACTAAAACATCCACCTGTCAATGTTTTCAACATGCCCCCTAGGTAGCAGCTGTATCTCTCTGCCAGCTTCATGTCAGACAAAAGCCAATCTTCTAGGAAGTCACCAGAGTAGTCAAATAATTACAATTCTCTATGAATGAAGTCTGTTTTGTTTCCCTCTGATACCAGGAATGAGGTTTTTTATTTATAGGACTCTGCTGACATCAAACTTAAGGGTGAAAGACTGACAACTTTCTCTTTAAGATCAAGAACAAGAAAGGATGTCCACTCTCACTGTGTCTGTTAAACATTGTACTGGTGGCAGTTAGGCATCCAAATGGGAAAGGAAGAATTAAAATATCTCTATTTTTAGGTGACATGATCTTATGTGTGGAAAATCCTAGGGAATCCATTAAAAAACCTCATAACTAATAAAAGAGATCATGAAAGGTGCAGAATACAAGATCAATAGAAAAATCAATTCTATTTCTGTACTTTAGCAGTGAGCAATCAAAGTGAAATTAAGAAAAAACTTCCACTTGGCATCTAAGGGAATAAAATGCTTAGGAATAAATTTGACAGAAGAAATGCAAGACTTTTACACTGAAACTACAAATCATTGTTGAAAGAAATTAAAGAAGACCTAAATAAGTGTAGAAACATGACATGTTTGTGCATTTATTGTTAAGATGGCAGTACTACCCAAGTTGATTCACAGATTTGATACAAGCCCTGTCAAAATTTCAGCTGCCTTTTTGCCAGAAATTGACAAGCTGATTCTAAAATTCATATAGAAACACAAGATACAGAATAGCCAAAACAATTTTTAAAATTAATTAATTTACTTATTTTTGGCTGTGTGGGTCTTTGTTGCTGTGCGCAGGCTTTCTCTAGTTGCAGCAAGCAGGAGCTACTCTTCATTGCAGTGTGAGGGCTTCTCATTGCAGTGGCTTCTGTTTGTTGTGGAGCATGGGCTCTAGGCACGTGGGCTTCAGTAGTTGTAGCACGTGGGCTTAGTTGCTCTGTGCTATGTGGGATCTTCCTGGACAAGGGCTCAAACCCTTGTTCCCTGCACTGGCAGGCAGATTCTTAACCACTGCGCCACCAGGGAAGTACCAGCCAAAACAATTTTGAAAAGAAGAATAACATTGGAAAACTCACACTTCCCCATTTCAAAACTTACCACAAAGCTACTGTAATCAAGACAGTGTAGTACTGATGTAAGAATAGACATATAGATTGGTGGAATAGAATTGAGAGTCCAGTAATAAACCCAAACATTAATGATCAATTTATTTTTGACCAGAATGTCAAGACACTTCAACATGGAAAGAATAGTCTTTTAACATATACTGCTTGGACAGCTGGATATCCACATGCCAAAGAATGTATTTAGATATTCCTTCATACCATGTATAAAAGATAACTCAAAATGGATTAAAGACCTACATGTTAGAGATAAAATGATTAAAATATTAGAAACATATAAGTTGAAATTCATTAAATTGAAAACATTTGTTTCAAAGAAGACAATCCACAAATGGGAGAAAACACTTTCAAATCATATATCTAATGTGGGAATTGTACCCAGAATACACATAAATGATTACAACTCAATAATAAAAAGACAACTCAATTAAAAAATGGTCAAAGGAGGGAATTCCCTGGCAGTCCAGTGGTTAGGACTCTGCGCTTTCACTGCCGAGGGCCTGGTTTCAATCTCTGGTTGGAGAACTAAGATCCCACAAGCCATGCAGCCCCCCCAAAAAAAAGAAAAATTGTCAAAGGATTTGAGTAGACATTTCTGCAAAGAAGATATACAAATAGCTAATAACAACATGAAAAGATGGTTAACATTTTTAGTCATTAGGGAAATACAAATCCAAAGCACAATGAGATATTACTTCACACCCTTTAGGGTGGTTACAGTTGAAAAGACAATAACAACGATTGATGAGTATGTAGAGAAACAGAAACTCATACACTGTTAGTCAGGATGTAAAATGGCGTAGTCACTTTGGAAAACAGTTGGGTGTTCCTCAAACTGTTAAGTATATTTGCCATAGGACACAGAAATTCCACTTTTAGATATATACCCAAAAGAAATGAAGAACATACATCCACTCGAAAACTTGAACAAAATTGTTTATGGTAGTAGTATCCATAATAGCCAAAAAGTGGAAACAACTCAAATGTCCATCAATTGATGAATGAATAAACAAAATATGGTATATCTATATAATATATTATTCAGCAATGAAAAGAAATAGAGTACTGATACTATAACATAGATGAACATTGAAAACAGTAGGCTAAGTGAAAGAAGGCGGTCACAAAGGACCACATATTGTATGATCCCATTCATATGAAATGTCAAATATGCAAGTGTATAGAGACAAACTAGATCAGTGGATGACTAGGATGGGAGCTCGGGGAGAGTGGAGAGTGTCTGCTTATAGGTATGGAGTTTCTTTTTGATGTGAGAAGATTCTAAGCAGATTGTGGTAATGGTTACCCAACTCTGAATATAGTCAAACCACTGAACTGTATAGTTTTAAGTGGGTGAATTTTATAGTATGTTAATTATATCTCAATAATACCATTAAAATTATCAACTAGTAAAAGTTGGTTAACTATTAGAAGGGGAAAATTGGATATTAAGGAATGCAGAAATGACAAGTGAGAATAAGCAAGGAAGAAACTAAGCACTTAGAATAGGTCTCACCAACCCCTATCAGGCCTTGTTGAAGAGGTTGTAGCTGCCACAGGGACATTCAGGCTGCTGATAGTGAAGAAATTTTCTAGAAGGTGCAGACCTGACTGAGCCGGTTTGTGGGAATAGTCAATTCAGTGGCTGTGAAACTCATTGGAGGGTGCTGGTCAGCTAGAGCTGGTCTACTCCTGCTAAGAGTTAAAGAAACTCACTGGAAGGTGCTGGCAGCCTTGAGCTGGCCCACAGGAAGTTTCCTCACCGAGTGGCAGACAAACTCATAGAGGGTGTGGCCAAGCTAGAGCCTACTGGGTGGCTGAGAGAAATTCATTGGTGAGAACTGGTGGGATAAAGCCAGTTAGCAGAACCTGGCCTGGGGGTGCTGCAGAAAAGCTCAGTGGAAGACGCCACAGCCCAGAACTGGTCTGCAAAAAGTGACCTGCTAGGTGGCTGAGAAACTCAGAGGAGAGTGATTGTCACTGGGCTTCCCTAATCCACTGATAGGGAAAAAGCACACTGGAAGCAGGGAGGGATATATATGTGTATATATATATAAAGCAGCACCCTTATTGGCCCATACTCTGCCTCAATTGATGCCATATTCTGTTACCCTTATCCACAACTCTGTGAGCCCCCTTGATTGGTATCCTAATCTTGTTATGATAATTGAGACCCCCCTGGCTTCTGATATGTAAGTGCTGCTATCAGTGTCCCAGGGCTTAGACTATTAGCCCTACCTACCATTAGCCCTGGCCAGCAGAACAGGGCTACCAGTGAACTTCTTAGTGATATTTGCTCCTTTCTTACCAGTGCATTTCTAATGGCCTTGGTGATCACACTTGTCCTTTGGGACATAATTCTCTGGTGGGCCTTCTGCCCTCACATAATATATCCACTCCAGCACGCTCAGTTCGCTGAGCCTTTTAATTCTCTCCTCTACTATCTGCCATAGCAATTCAGGCATTTCACCCTCAATCAGTGAAGGTCATCACTTTTTCTAGTCTTCCAGGAGCCGCTCAATGAGTTTGCATCATCTCCTAGGGTCATTGCCAGAGTATTAAATTATGTATCCTGAGAAGCGCCCTTAAGTTAATAAATTATTCCTTATCCAATCTTATATTCTGGCTTCTTTGCTCAAGTATTCTCAAAATCTAGTTCCATGGTATTCCCTCAGCTCCTGCCAGTACATGGTGCCTAATTCTTCAAACTCTTTCAGGATGTATTCTTTCCTCCCTCAGCAGGCCTAGCACATTTATAGCTGATTTAAGCTGCAACTTAACTTTAGTTATTGGCCTAGCAGCCCGGACAGAAGGTAGGGGCATATCCTGAGGGGTATTTCTGTTGCCTTGCAGGGGAGAGGCCTCTGCAGTGTCTTCCCACACAGGCAGAATGCTATTTCTTAATGACAGGGGTTAACTCTGCCGACTCTGAGGGTTCAGAGGAGTCTGGGAAGCCAAATAATTGATGGCATTCACCATTAATGATGGTTTTACCATCATTCATCCCCAGATGGTCTCATCCCATCTGTCAGGGTCTCAGGGTTTTTGAACTAGGACTCTAACCGTGGTTGGACAGACCTGTCTTGGTTTAGCATTAAATTATCTTTGCATGGAATTCCCTGGAGGTCCAGTGGTTAGGACCCAGTGCTTTCACTGCTGTGGGCCTGGGTTTGGTCCCTGGTCAGGGAACTAAGATCCCACAAGCCACGCAGCGTGGCCAAAAAAAAAAAAAAAAAAAGTTTTGCAGTTCAGCAACTGTATTAAATCCTGAGTTTGGTCTTCAGCTTTTTCTTCTCTCCCACTGCAGGAGATTAGCAATTGGGTCACCACTTTGTACCAGGGATGGTTCATGCCTCAAATACCCCAAGGATGGAGTCTTTATTGTCAACTGGGTGGTGAGTAATCTGGTTCAAAGATGCCATCTTAATGCCTACTTTCTTGAAACTACTCCTGGTACTAAATCTGTCATTTGGGTCTTCTGGGGAGAAGATGCTGAGATGTAATTAGGAGTACAAGAGGTTTATTGGACAGTAATGCCTGGGGGATGGAGCAAGATTGAGTAAGAAAAGCTTTCACACCATAATGCAGATCTGATACTGGTGAAAGAAAAGGTTGGTGAGTGGAAGCAGAATTAGGTATAGAAAGCCTCAGACTTCCATGCACCACTGACAAAGTCAGCCAACTCAATGGATACTTTAGGTTAAAGACTATCCATTAGTTAGAGGAATTCCATGTTGGGCAGAATTAGCCAGACTGAGGGCTACTTAGGAAGAGCATAGGCTTGGCTCAAAACCCAAGGCAGATTCTGAAGGCATTAACAGCTAAAGGCTGTCAGCTAATTGCACTCCTACAGCCGAATGCCAAATTTTTTCCTGATGGGAGATCCAAACAGTGTACCTCCATGGCTGCCATACGATGGGGCAATATCAAGTAGTGTGACATTCATGTAACTGGAGTCCCTGAAGGGGAGGAGAAGGAGGATAACAGAAAAAAATATTTGAAGAAAAAATAATAATTGAAACTTTTTCCCTAAATTTGATGAAAACTATAAATACAAAGATCCAAGAAGCAACATGAAGCTCAAGCAGGAAAAAGAAAACCATACCAAGACACATTATAATCACATGTTCATCATCACAGGTGATAAAGAGAAAAGTTTTATTGTAGCCGGAGAAAAAAAGCACACATTATGTACTGAGAATCAAAGGTAAGAATTACTGCAGACTTGTCATCAGAAACGCTGCAGGCCAGAAGAGCGGAATGATATCTTTAAGGTACTGAAGTCATCCTAGAATTCTTTCTCTAGCAAAATTACCCTTCAAAAATGAAGATAAAACAAAGACAATTTCACAAAAGAGAAGTCTAAGATATGTCATCACCAGTAAAATTGCTCTATCTTAAATGTTAAGAGAAATTCTTCATGTGGAAGGAAAATGATACCAGGTGGATATTAGATCTATACAAAGGAATTAAGAGCACTGGAAATGATGAGTAAACAAATAAATGTAAAAGTGAAAGGGGGATATTATGACATTTAAGAATACAGTTATTTTTATGAGTGAGTTTGTGAGTTCATAACCTTCTAGAATTTCAAAATCCTTTCAGATTGCTGTCTTACTCAGTGATCAAGTGCATTCCTCATTTAATTATTAGATTTATCTTAATTAGCTGCTTTATCATTTCAGTGCTGTCTAAAGTACACAGTAGGATAAAAAGCTTTGATATGACAGAGTATAATACATTGCTGGGACAACCTAAGACCTTGGATATGGCTGCTCACAATGGTATCTCTTTTATTCCTGAGTGTTCATCAATGTCTGCTTTTCTGCCCCTGTTCTGTGGGCTGTTTCCCTAGGCTTTTAATCTAGCTTTGCTCTCATCCCACTCTGAACCTCATATCAAGTTTAGGGTCCATTTAATAGACATGCAGATCAAAGAGGGTATAATTATATTTAATAAGCTAAGCTAACAACATAATCATGGATAAGAAAGTTCGTATCTGTATACATCTCCCATGGTTGGGAGCTCACAAAAAGGAACCATTACATCCCCCTTATTTGTATTTATAAATATTATATATTATCTATATTTTATTTTCTACACATTAAAATTTTAACCAAGGCAATTGTCAAGCACTGACAGTAGGCGTCCTAGTTACATTGGGGCACTAGGACCATTGTGGTGGTCTAAATTTTCAGCAGCTTTGTTTCATCCAAGAGTATCATTTTCTTTTTCTGGAAGTAGCGTGTTATTTTCTTACATGACTGAAAATACTTTACACCTGTTTTTTTAAATAAAGACATTTATTTGGAGAATATTAGTAGCATATTCTCAGCCTCACCAGATATTAACAGTTCATCAAGTCAGGCAACAGAACATGTCCATGTGAGCTTCTTATAAGGAAATCGACGACCACCTCAACAGCTTCCTCATCTTCTATTTTATTACTGGACGATTCATAATCCAAAATATGAAGTTTTTGGACTTTTCCCTCAAAAGTAGAAGTAGGTAAAATGTCTGAAGCAATGATGTTGACTTCCTTTAAAAAATTTTTTTTAATTTATGAAACTTTAACTGCATATTTCAGTCTTGTGGAATCTTTTGTGTTATTCTGACTGTCAATAAGAACCAGGGGACTGTGTTGATGATTCTTGATGATTTCAGCAACACTTCCAAAGTACTAGAACAAGAAAACATAGATGAATTATAAATTGGCATTTATATTAACAGTGAGCTCCACTCCTCCCGTCTTCTCCAACTCTTTCAAGTTAGTCAGAGTTACTAGGTCCCAGATGACATTCTATCCAAAAAAGTCTAATTTAACAATGGCTGTAACCTTTGAGGTGGCAGACCCTGGCCATTCAATGAGACTGAAAATGCAACTGACATCCTCAATTAGTATAACTTCTTAGAGAAAATTACTTTATTGAGTTATGATATAATATTTTAATATTTTGTTTTTTATTTAGTGCCAAGTGTAAAACTGTCATACATTGAATTTCTCTACATTTTTATAAAACATAGATTATCTGTTATGTTGCATGTATTAGATACAAGGACTGATGTAGTAAATTAACGTTAGAATTTAATGTGAAGAGAGTTATTTCCCAGGTTAATTCATGTTTGTTTTTGTGTTCTTTTTTTTGAATAAATAAGGAAACCTTTATAAACCCTCATATACCCATTTTTGCTTTAGCTCTCAGTAAGTTTAGAGCTAAATTAGTGCCTAGTTAATAATTTCATGCTAGGCTCTTACTATACATACATATTTTTCCATATATTAATTCCTATTGTCTATTGGTTTTAGTTTAAGGCTATCACAATTTTTTTCTGAAAAATGATCAATGTTTTAAGTGAAAGATAAAATAAGTATAACACAGACCAAGAAATGAAATGCATTGATTATACAAAAGTGCTACAAGCTCATGATCATCAGATAAATGCATTTAGAGTCATTTTTTTAAAGGGGAAATTGTTTTGCAACACTGCCATATAATTTAGCAGTTACCACCAATTGACTTCATTTTCTCTTAGTTTTTCATATAAGATAAACATCTGGAATAAAAAATGTTTAAAAGCCTTTATTAATTATTTGAATAGCTTCCAAATATTATATATTATATAAGTAAAGTATTCAGAATACTAGTCATTTTTCAAACGAAACACCAGTTGTCTTTTAGATAATTGGCTTCTGAATATTAGGTCAGGGAGGAGAGACAGAGACTTTCAAGTACCTTTAGTCCTTATTTCTTACTTTCTCTTCAATCATTCAGCCCTCCTGTACTTGCCAATGAATTGTTTTTATGATATTCATAAAGACATTCATTCTGTTTGTTTGGCACAGCATATTGTTAAACTGAATGCAGTTGGAAGTTAAATTTATGGACTAACACACCAGGAAATGAAATAGTACAACCTCTTTGAAGTGAATTCCAAGTGAAAAAGTGTGTTCTGAACCCAGTAAATATAGGAGAGAGTTGCTTTGCTTATACAAATAAGCATCTCATTCTGTCCTTATACTCTTCTGAATATTTCTGAGGATTGCTGTGTTGCAGAGTTTGGGGATTAAAATGTTTGAAGTAGGGGGTTGAGCTGAGTTGAAATGTTTGAAGTAAGGACTGGATTTGAGGCATATTTGTGATTTGACTGAATGAAGGATTGAGCATAACTTAGTTGCAGTTTCTCCTTAACACTGTTTTTTGGTCTACACTAATTCAGTGTATTTGAGATATTCAAAATATATGTATATGGGGGCTTCCCTGGTGGCGCAGTGGTTGAGAGTCCGCCTGCCGATGCAGGGGACGCGGGCTCGTTCCCCGGTCCGGGAAGATCCCACATGCCGTGGAGCGGCTGGGCCTGTGAGCCATGGCCGCTGAGCCTGTGCGTCCGGAGCCTGTGCTCCGCAATGGGAGAGGCCACAATAGTGAGAGGCCCATGTACCACAAAAAAATATATATATATATGTATATGTATTTGAGATAACTCAAAATCCCATGGTCAATAAAATAAAGCAAACAGATCTCAGAGCGATAAAATACTCAAT
Organism: Neophocaena asiaeorientalis asiaeorientalis; assembly: GCF_003031525.2. Classification (NCBI taxonomy): domain Eukaryota; kingdom Metazoa; phylum Chordata; class Mammalia; order Artiodactyla; family Phocoenidae; genus Neophocaena; species Neophocaena asiaeorientalis. The sequence continues at coordinate 73,944 of NW_020185331.1, forward strand.
ATGTATCCACATAATGTCAAAACATTTGCAAAAAAAGTTAAACAGTTAATCAACTAGTTACTTTTTCTACCCATGAATACCCAAACACAAATACAGACAGACAGACTTTTCAAGATCTCCACATGGTTGACATCATGTAACCAAAGTTTTCATTTTTCAATTCAGATGTTCAGTATATGGGAGAAATTATCTTTTTATTACAGATAATTTAAGTAAGTGTTTTAAAGGACTCTGTCAGTACTTCCAGATGCTATTATAATAATATGTATTTATTTTGGTAGCCATAGGCTGGATAACTGGGGAGTGGGGTGAAGCTCTGATCTATTCATTCTGAGGTAGGGATGAAGATTCTTTAAGCCAAGAAGAACCACTGTTTATCAGAGTTTCCTAGCAGGACAAGGAAGTCCAGAGCCCCTCTGAGAGCTCAAAATTTATCTGAGTGAATTTCAGTACCACTAAAAAGGACAGCGCCCTCACCTACCCTTAAGCCTCTTATAGAAGTACTGGGCCCCTGGGAAGGCTTTTTTTTTTTTTAATTTTTTATTATTTATTTATTTATTTGGCTACATTGGGTCTTTCGTTGCTGCGCATGGGCTTTCTCTAGTTGCAGCGAGCGGGGGCTACTCTTCATTGAGGTGCACTGGCTTCTCATTGCAGTGGCTTCTCTTGTTGTGGAGCACAGGCTCTAGGTGCACAGGCTTCAGTAGTTGTGCTCGTGGGCTCTAGAGCACAGGCTCAGTAGTTGTGGTGTACAGGCTTAGCTGCTCCGCGGCATGTGGGATCTCCCCAGACCAGGGCTCAAACCCATGTCCCCTGCATTGGCAGGCGGATTCTTAACCACTGCGCCACCAGGGAAGTCCCTGGGGAGGCTTTAGAATGTAACCATCTGTCCAAAGTCACTCTGTCCTACTAGGATCACCACCATATCCTACTACTGATTACTGTTGAGGAGCATATAGTTTAAAAAATTTGTCATATCAAGGTTTCAGTGAGAATGAAGGTTTTTGTGAGTAGGGAGAAGCAGACAGTTCTGTTAAAGTTTAACTGGTGTGAAATGATAATGCAATCTATACTTTAAAACCCATTTGGTCTTGATCAGTGTTTCGTGTTTTCAGAGTTTTGCATTTCCTAACTATCTGAGACTTTATTAAAAGCAAAATAAAACTCCAAACTATAAAACTCCTCGAAGAAAACATAGGGAGAAAGCTTCATGAGACTGCATTTGGCAATGATTTCTTGGATGTTACACCAAAAGCACAGGCAACAAAACAAAAAATAGACAAATAGGACTACATTAAACTATACTACAAAGTTATAAGAGTTCTTTACATATTCTGGATATTAACCTCTTATCAGACACATAATTTGCAAATATTTTCTCCCATTTCATAGGTTGTCTTTTTTACTCTGTTGATTGTGACCTTTGATGAACAGAAAATTTTAGACCATTTTATTATACCATATACAAAAAAAAATAGACTCAAAATGAATTAAAGATTTAAATGTAAGACCTGAAACCATAGAAATCCCAGAAGAAAACATAAGCAGTATGCTCTTTGACATTGGTCTTAGCAATATTTTTTGGACGTGTCTCCTCAAGCAAGGGTGACAAAAACACAAATAAACAAATGGGACTACACCAAACTAAAAAGATTTTGCATAATAAAGGAAACCATCAACAAAAGAAAAAGGCAACCTACTGAATGAGAGAAGATATTTGCAAATAATATGTCTGATAAGGGGATAATATCCAAAATATATAAAGAACTCATGTAACTCAGTATCAAACAAACAAATAAGCAATCTAATTAAAAAATTGGCAGAGGACCTGAGTAGACATTTTTCTGAAGAAGACATGCAGATGGCCAACAGGCACATGAAATGATGCTCAACATCACTAATCATCAGGAAAATGAAAATCAGAACCACAATGAGATATCACATCACACCTGTGAGAATGGCTGTTATCAAAAAGACAAGAAACAACATGCTTGTGAGGATGTGAAGAAAAGGGAACCCTTGTGCACTGTTGGTGGGAATGTACATTGGTATGACAACTATGGAAAACAGCATGGAGATTCCTCAAAAAATTAAAAATAGAACTGCCATATGATCCACCAATTCCTATCCTGGGTATATATCCAAAGAAAATGAAAACACTAATTCAAAAAGTTACATACACTCTGATGTTCATACAAGCATTATTTACAGTAGCCAAGATATGGAAGCAAACTAAGTGTCCATCAAAAGATGAGTAGGTAAAGATGATGTGATGTATATATACAATGGAATATTACTCAGCCATAAAAAAGAATGAAATTGTGCCATTTGTGACAACATGGGTGGACCAAGAGGGTATTACACTAAGTGAAGTAAGTCAGACAGAGAAAGACAAATACCATATGATTTCACTTATATGAGGCATCTAAAAAACAAAGCAAACAAAATGCTGAGTCAGACTGACCTCATTAAGCAACAGGATAAAAGATATAGCTTTTACATCATACCAGTCTTTCCTCCTTTCTGTTTTCTCATAGGATATACTGCCCAAACATAGTATTTTATCTCGTACTCTGTGACAATGTGCAAGCCTTAGGCCAGGTACTCTTGTATCCTTTCTCCACATCTCTGGCACCTAATGCAGTATGATGGCATTGTGCTCAAAACATAGTTATAGAGTTGGATTAGAAGAGAAATTACTGACCTCTTCACCAGTTTTCTTTCTGCCCAAAGCATACTGTTTTGTTGCTTCAATAAATCGCACAGGGATATTATATACTCGCTTATTAAAAAATACAACTAGCGTATATGGCTGTTTGGAATCATGGCCAGAGCTTTTCCGAATAAGAAATGATCCATCCTGTTTATTAAAAGAAAGAATAATTATGATTAGTGTTACTTGTATTTCCATAGGTTAAAAATCAGTTTATGAAAAATACCTATATTGTATTCAAAAGGTGATTATTTAGGTATATGATTTTTATTACCAATTAGAGCTTGTTTTATTATTTTGCAAGAAAATACTTCAGTAAAATATATACTTACAGAAAATTCTGAAAGAGGTAAATGCTAGCTTTTTGAGGCACTAAATAAGATCTTATGTTTATAGGCTTTGGAAATGTGTGAAGGGACACATTAAGATCAAACCTAAAGGGCACTCTTGAGCTAGGAACCATGTTCACAAGTTACCTATGAATAAAAAAATATATCAACAAATTCCATTCAAAAGTGCTATAAGAAGAAAGCAGATATTTGGAATCAAAACATTTCAGCTGATAAAAATTCTCTCTCCAAAAATTTATGTTGAAGCAGAAAAAATATTGTAACACAACATTCCAAATTTAATTAAATATCGTGTAAAATATTCTACAATCATAAATTCAAAAATTATGAACAAAAAATAGACAAAAACAGGAAGAAGGAATGCAATAAAAGTTGATCAAACCTGGGAAAAAGCACTTACCTGGTGGCACAGTGGTTAAGAATCTGCTTGCCAATGCAGGGGACATGGGTTTGAGCCCTGGTCCAGGAAGATCCCACATGCCACGGAGCAACTAAGCCCATGCGCCACAACTACTGAGCCTGTGCTCTAGAGCCCGCAAGCCACAACTACTGAGCCCACAACTACTGAAGCCCACGCACCTAGGGCCTGTGCTCTGCAACAAGAGAAGCCACTGCAATAAGAAGCCTGAACACCGCAACGAAAAGAGCCCCCACTCGCTGCAACTAGAGAAAGCCTGCGTGCAGCAATGAAGACCCAACGCAGCCAAAAATAAATAGATTAATTAATTAATTAAAAAAACAAAAAACAGCAACAAAAAAACCTGGGAAAGAAGCTGAAAAGAAAGACAAACCTGTATCAGAAATGAAGAAGAAATTACAAGATGCCCAAGGGACAATAGCCTTAAATAAAGATTTAATAAATGACTGAAGGAAGGCATGGAAACAACCAAGAAAGAAAACAGAAATAAATAAATAAATAAGAGAGAGATTTTTTAAAAAGTACAATAATGTCAGAGTGGTTGGATTGAAAGAAAGACCCCCCCCAAAGAAAGGTCTAAAATACATGTAATGTGAGTCCTTGCAAAAAAACAAAATAATGAAACAGAAGTACTCTTTAAGACTATAATTTAAGAAAATGTTTTGGAAATAAGAGAAAACTTAAATCTACATATTGAAAGGGTTTCCATCTACCTGAAAACATTGACCTGGAAATCCACTCAGAGACATAATCTGGTAAAACTATTAGACTTTAAAAAGAAAAGAATCTGCAGAGCCATCAGATTAAAATATCAAATTACATATAAGGGCAAGAAAGTAACATTAGCGTCAGAATTCTCAGAAGCATCAAGGCAATCCAGTGGAGCAACACTTTTAAAAACTCAAGCCAAGTATTTTACATCCAGCCAAGATTTCCTCCAGGTATCAGGCTATGAAAAACAGTTTCGAACGTGGGAGAACTCAGGGAATAACGTAAGCACAGTCCTTCCTGAGAATCTACTACAGCCCATGCTCCACAACCAAACAAAAAGAGATAACTGAGGAAGCAACAAGACTGATGGAAAGCATTTAATATATTTCATTGTCGAGCTAGGACTAAACAATGGTGGCAGAAAACAGTATATTCTGGACTTCCCTAGTGGCGCAGTGGTTAAGAATCTGCCTGCCAATGCAGGGGACAAGGGACTCTATCCCTGGTCCGAGAAGATCCCACATGCCGCAGAGCAACTAAGCCTGTGCGCCACAACTACTGAACCTGTGCTCTAGAGCCCATGAGCCACAACTACTGAACCCACGTGCCACAATTACGGAAGCCCTTGCACTCTAGGGCCCGTGCTTTGCAACAAGAGAAGCCACCGCAATAAGAAGCCCGTGCACCACAACGAAGAGTAGCCCCTGCTAGCCACAACTAGAGAAAGCCCACACACAGCAAACGAAGACCCAGTGCAGCCAAAAAAACCCACAAAAAACCAGTATATTCTGACAAGGCAAGGTGCAAGTGGGCAGAGAAAAGAGAAAGAAAAAGAAAAGTGGCACTTTAATCTTGGATTGTCCAGACTGTTCTAGTGTTCCTATATGACTGGGCTTCGACTCTCCAAAAATTTACTTCCCAGTACTTTTTGCCACCTTGATCCCAATCTTTTATCCCAAGCATTGATCCAAAATAGTCTGTTACATTTCACTCCCGGATGGATCTCATGTAGCACCAAGCCTTACAGAGATACCCTCCAGAGCTTTCTTCTCTTCCACTATTTGGAGAGCAGTGGAGCCTATGGATCCATGTATAGATGAAAGGATAAGCAGCAATAAGATAGAGGAACAAAGAAAGAGGGAGGTACTTCAAAGAGGAGGGGATGGCAGTTCCTCTTGAGTAAGTAAAGAGAAAAGATCCCTGCATCCATAATTGTTGCAATTACTTAATTAGCATATTATCGGGATGACAACTGTGCCGATATAGGCTGAGGGCACAACATGAGATTTTTAAATGGTCAGACCTTGTTTGATCTGTATAATGCCTCTTCGGCCGACTTTCGATCGCAGGCACCAGCGTACCATGGTTTACAGTGAACGTCAGCTTCCTGTGAGTGAGAGGGCATTATTAAGCATGAGATGGCCCTTCAATGACACTGAACCTTCTGTGCACTAGAAACAAAGTCCCATTTTGCATTACCAGAAAGGCCTAAGTACATTTGGGCCAGTAATCTGAAAATGAGTTTTATGCTTCTTTTGATCAACCACAAGGATTATAATTGACTTTTCCCCAATTTGGCTGTAGGGGGTAGACTTAGTATTTGAACTTGAGACCTAATCCTGCTAGATTCCTGAACCATTTATTCGTTTCTCCTAAATAAGTTATCATCTCCCTTTCTATTATGATCTTACTGTTGCTTTGTGGAGCGTTTTATAATTTCCGAAGTGTTTTTACAAATACCTTATTTGATTCTTGTAACAACTTTGAAGGCAAGACGAATACATGCTATCATCCCTATTTTACATTTGAGAAAGCTTAGAGACTTGCCCAAGGGCACACCGAGTCCTTTCTGTCTTTTTTTAAACTATGCTATTTTATGTGTCTTAATATCATATGCCTCCACAGATCTATTCTGAAAAAATTACATAGTTTAAATAGAATCTATGTGAGAGGAAGAACAATAAAAACAACACACTGCTAGTTTTGAAGAAACACCAATTGTTATTTATGGCATCCAGAATACAAATTAGTATAAATGGAGCAAAGTCTTAACAGTTGGGAAAAAAATGTATTCTGTACCCATCAGCAAATGACAACTCACAGGCTTACTTAAAATAGAATCTGTTCCCAAGCTTCACTCCAAAGTCTCTCTTATAAGAAGTCATGCCCTTTCCCTGCAGTTTACTGATAACGAGTTCATTTCATACCTGTTCTGACAAATTGGAATTAGATGAAAAGCTGGGTAATGGGCCATCCACAGTTGGGCTTCCCCCTTCTGGAAATCCTGAAAGGGATTTGAAAAATCAGTGGATCCCATTATATCTTGAGCAGTTACTCTGCCTATACACACACCAAAAAATCCTTAAGAGTTGTGCTTCTCGTAGTGAGGTCTGAGAACCCTGGGAATCCCCAAGATTTTTTCAGGGCGTTTGCGAGGTTTTTTCCAAATACATATCTCTGTGAAGCCCAATTTTCCTCATATACTTCGACCAGTAAAACATATTGTAACAGATTGAATGTAGACGCAGATATGAGAATTCAGCTGCCTCTGTTATTCCAGACATTAAAGAGATTTTTAAAATATAAAACAATGCCACTCTTCCCCCTAATTTTTTTTGTTTGGAAAATATTTTTTTTTCATAAAAATATGTTGTTAACATGTAATGAGTTTAATATTTTAAAAATGGATTCATAAATGTTTTAAATGTCTTCTAACTAATACATTAAATATCATTAGAAAGAAACACATAAACCATAGTTCTTTGGGTCTGCAATGATCTTAAGAGTGTTAGAATGGTCCTGAGGTCAAAATGATTGAGAATTTCTGCCCTAAGGCATAAACTCCCTCAAGGAGTTTACCATCTAAATGCGGAGACATGGAGACACATGAAATGGAGAAAATACTTAGCTGTATTCATTCATTCATTCATCTACTCACTCATTCATTCTTTATTGTGTACCTGCCATGGATCAAGGCTTTGGGAATATACAGCAGTCAACAAAACAGCAAAATGCCCCTCCCTCTTGGAGCTTAAATTTTAACAGAGTGAGACAGGCAATAAAGACATAAGTAAATATATATACAATATTACAAAGTCGTAAGTGCTATGAAGAAAAGTAGGCAGGGAAGTGGGTGGGGGATAGCTTCGGATAAGTAGTATGTTTAAATAGGCTGGTCAGGGAGAGCCTCATTGAGGTGACACTTGGGTAAGATCTGTAGGTGGAGTGGGAGGAGGCCTGTGGATATCTGAGGAAACAATGTTGCAGGTGTAGGGAACAGTGAATGCAAGGGCCTGGCATATTTGAGGAATAGAGAGGGGGCCACTGTGCCTGGAATGCAGTGAGAAAAGGGGTAAAGAATAAGGGATGAAGTCATACAGGAGGTGGTGAAGGGACCAGGTTTGTGGGACCCAGTGGGCACTTAGCATGACTTGAGCTTTAACAAGCATGGTATGGGAAGCTTTTGGAGGGTTTTGAACAGAATAGTGTGATTTGCCTGTCTTTTAACAAGGTCACTCTGACTCCAGGGCTGGAAATAGATAGAAGGGGGCAAGAGCAGAGAGAGGAGGTCAGTTGAGTCTTGCAAGCCCAGGCAGGAGGTGATGGTGGCTTGGAACAGATGGCATCAGCAGAATTAGCGAGAGTGACTGGATTCCAAATGTATTTTGAAGGAACAGCTGGAAGGTGTGAAGAAAGCAAGTGAAGGGACATCCCCGGTGGCGCAGTGGTTAAGAATCTGCCTGCCGATGCAGGGGACACGGGTTCAAGCCCTGGTCCAGGAAGATCCCACATGCCGCAGAGCAAATAAGCCCGTGAGCCACAACTACTGAGCTCGCGTGCCACAACTACTGAAGCCTGCGTGCCTAGAGCCCATGCTCCGCAACAAAAAAAGCCACCGCAATGAGAAGCCCACGCACCGCAACGAAGAGTAGCCCCCGCTCACCGCAACTAGAGAAAGCCCACACGCAGCAACAAAGACCCAATGCAGCCAAAAATAAATAAATACATTTATAAAAAAAAAAAAAGAAAGCAAGTGAGGAGTCATGGGTGACTCTAAGGTTTTTGACCAGAGCAACTAGAGTTGTCCTTTCTTAGGAGGGGAAGTCTACAAGAGAAACAGGCTTAGATGAACCAACTGCTTCAGATAAAAGTGCCCTGGACATTCAAAGGTGACAGCCACCATTGTTAACAGGAGGGAGCAATGAGGGCTTGGCAGGCCCGGGAGGGCTGAGTATGAAGGAAGGCTGTGTTCTGACAGGTGGGGACAGTATTCCCGGGTGGGAGCAGCAAAAATAGGGTGGGAGGTCACGCTCTTCTAAAGTACATAGTACAAGGCGGTTGGTGGTTTCCACAGTTTGGGCAGTTGGGGGGGTTCAAGGCTGACATTTTCTGATCCCTGAATATGTGCCAGCCCTGTCCTGTTTCTCACATCTTAGCTCACTTTGCCTTCACTTCCGCCCTTTATGGGAGGAGCTATCAGACCCCATTTTACAGGTGACGTCTTCCCTGACCACAGCAGCCCTCACTGTCTCCATTCCTCTCTGTGCCCAGCCACTGTCACCTTGCTTTATTTTTCTTTATATCACTTTAACATTTGCCTGATATTGTATGGCTTATCTAGTTGTTTATTTCTCCTCTAGTAGAAAAGAAGCTCCATAAAGGAAGGGACTCTGTTTTATTCACTGCTGTATCCTCTGGGTCTAAAATATTGCCTGGCACATGGCAGACAGTCAATAAGTATTTGTCAGTTGAAAGAATGACTTGGGTTGAAAAACAATAAAGGGTATAATAAAGCTTTACGTAGTAAAAATACAATAAAATTTCTATAGCTATACCATTTCACTTTGTGTTCAGAATTTTAGAAAAGTTTCTTTTATTTAAGATGAATCAAAAATCCAATTAAAGCCTAGGAAACAGATTTATGTTTATATAAACACACATACTTTTTGTATATAATAATTATTCTCTTTATTTAAGTTTATTGAATCTTGATTACTTTGGAATATTTTCCAACTTATCCATGTACAGGAGAGTTTTATTTTGTGTTTTCATTTTTTTCCTACATTGAGTAGAAAGTAAATCAAGGTTTGGGCAGCTGTGTTCTGTGAGTCTGACTTCATATATTTTTAGGGTATTGTATTATTAGCCTAGGGAGAATTATCCAGATATCTGCCAGATCTTCTTTTCAGGGCACCCTCTGTAGATACATTTTATGATCATTAAAATGTATTTTAGATTCAATTTAAATAGCTATCATTTACTGAGGACCTTCTATGTACCAAGCACAATATGTTGTTTTACTTAATCATCTTATTTTGAAAATAGTTGTATTGTTGTTGTGAAAAAAATTAAATAAATAAAAGATGACCAGTAAAATATTCAATCAAAACTAAAAAAGTAAAAATGATCTCAAATCTATTTACTTTTCAGAACAGCTCCATGAAATCAATATTCTTGGCCCCGTTTTACGGATGAGGAAACAAGCTAGAGAGGATACTAAGATACTCCAGCTGGAAGAGGCAGTGTTGCCCTGGACCCCCAGGTGGCTCAGACGTGAAGAGCCAGCCTTAGCCGATACCTGATATTGCTTTCCGTGCCTTCATTGTACTTACTTGGCAGAGGTATGGGTTTTTGATGAATTGGTCTGAAAGGAAGAATTTCAGATTAATTAAAGGGCAAAGCACAAGATGAATAAGTTTGACTTTTTGCTTGCACTGAAGATACTCAGAACAGGTGCATCACAAAGGATCAACAGGAATGGCCAATAAAACATATCTAAAGATAGGAGAGGTACCAAAACCTTCAGGATAAGTAAAATTGTTCCCTTTAATTTTATAAAAAGAGGAGACTTGACTAGTGTTATTTTTTAGTGAAGTCCAATAATTAACCCAAATATTAGTTCAGTCTCTGTAATTCTAAGCAGTTTTTTTAAAGTTGTTACCTACTTAACACCTTTTAAAATTTAATTGCGAAGCAATGAAATATTAAATCTTTACCAATCACAACAAGCCAGTGTTTCTGTACAGTATAACAATGCAGGTGTTAAGGAAACTTTAACTTTTTTGGCCACACCGCGCGGCATGTGGGATCTTAGTTCCCCGACCAGGGATTGAACCCGTGGTCCCTGTAATGGAAACGTGGAGTCCTAACCACTGGACTGCCAGGGAAGCCCCAAGAAAACTTAGTTTTAAAGGAAAGAATTCTTACTTCTGGGGAGGAGGAGGAAAAACTTGAGACTGCATATTTTCTTGTCTGTGACTAGACCCTCGGTGGCGTTCAGCAGGTATAGGTTTTTCTGCATTAAGAAAATTATCATAGTAGGATTAGGGTGAAATGTCTGTCCCCATGCCCAAACCCAGAAACATCAACCAAGAGGAACCAGATTTGGTCACATGTCTTCCCATGAGCATGTCTTTCACCAGGATGTCATCCCTTTGTGCACCTGTCAGTGTGGTGGTGTGTCTGAGCTATTAAGACCAGGACTCCTACTCAGCGGTGTTACAAGCACACTTTACCACCTCTGCATTCACCTCTTGGCAATGTACAAATACATGGGGACTGAACCTGTGGAATCTGGACCTTTAGGTGTGTGATTACAAGTAAAAGCCAGAAGATGGGCAAGCTTTAGCCACCCCTGATTCCTATGTGGCCTCCACATAGGTGTTACAGCACCTGATGTGTCTTCATTAGTCATAAGACATGGTATAAGTAATTTCTTACTGATAAGAGGCAAAATATCAGCGTTTGAGAATGATCTACTTTTTTGAAAATTGAATTGAGCAAATTCAAGGTTATCCCTATAATAACGTTAAATCTCACTTGCATTTCACTCTTTCCTGAGTGAGAGAGGAAGGGGTGGAGTTATAATTAGTTCACAGGGAAATGTGCATGACCTGAAATCTAAGAAGTTTATGGTGAAGAACATTTATTGCTGAACCACTAATAAAAGTGATTATAAATTATTGTAATGCTTTATTCTCCCTCGAATTTCGTCTAGGGTGTGTTAAAGTCTGGGTATGTCCAAAGGTCTGTCTCCTGCATGGAAGAAAGTTTGAGAACTACTGATCTCCTACTACAGGATCCCAAAATAAATAAAAGCAGTAAGAACTCAAAGACTCAAATAAATGATGATAGACTTCAGGGTTTCTTGAGGTGCAGAGAAATTCAGAAGCTTTGAATCTCTGAAGATTGTTTCAAGTTTGTGGCAAGTTACTTCGAGGTGCCACGTGAGATGTTTTGTTCATGACTTTACAACATGGTAATTTCAGGAGAAACAATGAACACTTTGGTTCCCCACGGCCTGATGAGCTTTGACCACCCCTGCTTTTGCCCCCGTCCTCCAGGAGGCTTCCTTCCTAGGTCAGAAGAGGCCGCTCACCCGCTTTGGGTTTGGATGGCCATTGCCTCTACTCTTGAAATGAGAGACCACGCTCCTGCACTGGGAGCCCTTTGGGAATGAGGACACCCGAGCCGCATGGGACATGCCAAAAGCCTGTTCTCTGATGGTTTTCAGAAGCTTCTGAAGCCATGAAGTTTGCACAGGGTTGTACTTACTTCCTACAGAGGCTCACCCTAATGCTCCATTATCACTCCAAGCTCCCTGCTCAGCAGGCATGGAAGACTGTAAGGAATGGAAGGACAGCAAGGCAAAAGCATCAGGAAAGGCAGAAGAAAGCAAGGCACAGGAAGGGAGCGATACCTCAGGAACAGCCTGGGAGAAAGATGTGGGAAATGATGTAAAAAACTCAACAGAGCAGTCAAAGCAGACAGGTGAGTTGTAATGCACATTCAGAAGATGTCTACTGTCCATTGTGAGACCAGGTGTGCCCACGTTAACTCAGGAAATGGTGAGCTTTTAACATTGGGTACCTTCAAGATTGGAATTAGACGGGTGCAGGATTTTAATTTCTATATAGTGTTTTAAGTGTTGAGATTATGGATGATTCTTCTTCTTTCTGTTTTTTTTCCCCCAGTATTTTTCAAATACAAATATTTTTTTAATGGGAAAGTTCTAATAAAAAGTATACATAAGGGTTTTAGGTTATGATAAAACAAAGGAAGGGAAGCATTGACGATGTACTAAGATAGATGTTTGAACTCAGGAAACATTATTTTGAAAACTTAGCACAAGAACTTGTTCGAACAAACAGGTTTTTAAAAATTCATTGCCTTAGCCATTAATTCTAAGATACGTGACTGGCTCTAAATAAGTCTTCACACCTATGTAACACTGTGGCACTGTTTCTGGCAAGTCATATCTGTCTACAAACAGGCAGGTTTTGGGCATGTAGACTGGCCTGCCCCAAAGGTGCAGCCTGGCAAGTGCAGGTCCTGATCAGCTTTGCTACTCACTACTCATGGCAAAGTAAAGACTGTTCTGTTTAGAAATTTGAGTTTTATGTTCACGGTTGCCTTATGAATAATTAAAGAAATTTAGAAATACATTTGTATACAAATCCTTAATCAAAATAACTTTCAGAGGACATGCTCATCTGTCAAGGTAACATAGGCTTACCTTCACAAACACTTGAGGCATTCTGTTGAGAGACAACTGGAGTCTATTTTTAAAAAAAAAGAAAGGCAAGGATCTTCAATACAGTGGTATGTGGAAACAAAAGTCAAAGCAATATTATTAAAATAAATACTGGGGGAGAACATTTCTTTGATGCATAGCTTTTCTTTCAGTCACAAGACCAACAATTAAAAACACACAGTCCCCCGGCCCACTTTTGCATTAAGTGACAATGGACTGGAAGTGTGTCAGGGAAGGAGCAGTGTCATCCTGGCCTCCCCACTCTGTCAACAGGGTTGGTGGATACCATGACCCCCAGCAGCTGCTGGGCAGTAGCGCTTATGCAGTGGAAATCTGGCATCCGGCTTTGGTCTCAGGGCCCCACCGTCTTGGTGTTTGTAAGGGACTGTAAATGTCAGGCTACAGTATAGATACCAGGTCAAGGTGGGCTTCCTCGAATAGTGGGCTGGCCCAGGTTCCCCACGTTCTGCCCAGAAGTTGAGTGTACTCAGGCCTTTGTGCCTGATATGCAGTTGTCAGTCATTAGTTCCCAGGCCAGCGGGTGGGAAGCAGACACAGGGGAAGACAAAGGTCTTGGGACGCAGGGAGCCTGACCGCTGATCGGCCGTTCATATTCAGTGAAGCCACCGGGTTCAGGGAGGATGTGACCCTCCCATGCAGCATCTTCCCTACCCAAGTGAGGATTCCAAGTTTCTCTTGGACTGTCTGGGCAGCAACATGATTGCTGTGTTCACCTTAGTGGGAAGCATCGTCAACTTTAAATAAGTGGACAAGAATAAACATTGCGGGAAACATGAAGCACATTTAAAAGCAGAATTAACTCACTGTCTTCAGTGGCGTAGCTGTTTTTTTCCTGGGGGATGAAAAGAGATTGGCTTTGTTAAAACACAACAAAGATAAAGAGGAGCTGATTTTACTCTCAAATTTAAACTAGAATAGTGAAAGTGATACAGGTGTGTAGGAAGACTATCCTTGAAGGGAAGAGAGGGATGAAAGCAGGATTTAGCCATGATCCTTCATAGCCTCAGATAGGGTCTGCTGACAGATGGCAAAGGGGTTAATGGGGATAAACAGGAGGACCAGTTGCCAGGGAATCAGGATAACTGAGCTCTTGTTCCAGTTCTGCTACTGATTACTCTGAGACCTCAGGCCTGTTTCTCTCAGCTGTGAGGGCCAGTCTGAACTTGAGTTTCTTCATCTGTAAAATGAGGACCAGAATCAGCGTTTGCAAAGTGTGTATGTAGAGCCTTCCCTTCCCCCAACAGCACCCCAGGGCTACTGTCTTGGGAAGGAGGGTGGAGACATGAGGGTGGCCAAGCAGGTACATTTGTAGCCAGCACCTCCCCAAGCCAATGTTCCCCCTGCTTCAGGTGACTCTTCTCTGCTAGACGTCTGCCTAGAATTTCATTCCAAACAGATAAACCCAAGACCAGCACAACACAAGTCTGAAACCCACTCTGATCTCTGGTCCTGAAGGTGCTTGCCTGACCTAACGTTTGTCTTAGTTCAGTAGAGATTGGACTCTAATATTGCTAAGGCTTTATAATTCTCTTCTGTGTTTATTTTGAATACTGGCTTTCTCTCTATCTCTCACTTTGTTTTGGCTGAGAGCTGGAAGATTGGGGGAAGAATACTAACAATTCCCAGGTGCCTCTAAGACGCCTGGCACTGGGTTAGGCTCTTCACATATTTTTTAAACCTCACACTGTCCTTTTTAAATGGGTGTTTTTATTACATTTTAGAGATTAGGAGACTAAGTAACTTGCCTGAAGTGATAAACCTAAGCCAAGAGAGAAGTGTGCAGAGTTTTGTTTAATAAACCCCTGAAATGGAGAATTTCTTTGCTTTACTCAGAGGCAGAATTAAGGCTATAACCACGCAGGCTTGCTTTGGACAGATTTAAATGTGCTTTTAAAATAACCTATTGAGCCAATATGAAATTATGGGGTCACTGTTTGTAATGTTAATACGTTACATTCACCCAATATCTTACAAAGCTCTTCTAAGTTCAATGAGAAAGAATGCCTCTCTCATCTCCCTTTTGAAAGGAGCCTTGGCAGTGTTGCTTTGATTGAACACCCAGCGCATGCTGCTCTGTGTACACATTGGTTTGCAGATCACTAACTACTTGGAAGAGAAACCGAGGAGTAGAAAGTAGTGGGTCTTAAAATTATTCAGGTGCTGGAGCTTGTGTCTTGCGGAACACAAGTCAATGAGCTCAAGATTTAGCTAGAAGTTTATGGGAGGAAAGACTACTAGTTTTTGATGTCAGCAGGGACACCCCTAGTCCAACTTGAAGCATGCATGGGTGTGGAGAATACCAGGGCAATAGGGTTTCATTTCCACACTCTTCAGGAACACACCTATTGTAATGTTAGGTGCACCTGCATATGAGCTTGGGCAGGTATGCTCTTCTGAATGGAAACAGCAGAAAAACACCCCCTCTGGCCCCCAGATTCTCAGGCAGGACTCCTATGTGGATTCCAGGCAGCTCTGCTCACAGCAGTGATGGAGACCATACACTGAATTCACAGAGTTGCTTCTCTGCAACAGGAACTTACCCAGCCCTGGGCAGTGGGGATGGTGCAGCAGGTGAAGAGGTTGACTTAGAGTCCCAGGCCCCGCTCTTTCGACCTGCGCAGACATATACACAGGTCAGTCTCTAGCCCTGAACTGAGGGCTGATGGTCACAGTGAGCTGGCCTTGCTGGCAGGCTCAGAAATACATGCACATTTTTTCTTACTTTCAGCTAAGCATATATAAGTAGTTACATTGAAGTTTTGGGGGAAAACCTATAGGCAAAGGTGATGAAACATTTTATAAATGCCAATTTATAAGCTCAGAACTAGGATGTTAATTAGGAACTCCATCTAAACATTGCTAAATGACCTTCTCATTTCCCCCATGGGACAACTTCAGAGCCCCTGATTCTGTGGGCTCAATAAGAGCTCACAAGGGTTCCTATGGAAGGGAGCTAAGAGCTCTCACACTTGTATCTATATGCACTGCACAAATGTGTGCAACAGCAGTGCCTAGAGACAGAGGGGCACAGACCCACCACTCCTGATCACACCTATAGACACTGCTCATTCCTAACCACATTTACACAGTACACAAACCTAACCTCACATTTGGAGAACACTCATTCATTCATTCATCTCTGAGTTCTTAGGGCCTTTGCTCATTGCAGAAATAAACAAATGGAGAGAAGCAGCAAGCTATTACCCAAATCTCATCTTCTGAAGTCACAGAAGGGACCCAGAGGGCCTTGTCCCCCGCGCCCATTTCCCCTCCCTCTACCTGAAGATAGAAGCCAGAGCATCGTTATGAGGGAAGAAGGTGAGAGACAGGCAGAGATTCACTGCTGAGATAGGCAGCAGGCCTGGATGCGGAGAGACCAGAGCTAA
The DNA here is from genome assembly GCF_003031525.2 of Neophocaena asiaeorientalis asiaeorientalis. Classification (NCBI taxonomy): domain Eukaryota; kingdom Metazoa; phylum Chordata; class Mammalia; order Artiodactyla; family Phocoenidae; genus Neophocaena; species Neophocaena asiaeorientalis. The sequence continues at coordinate 90,076 of NW_020185331.1, forward strand.
GCCAGCTCCCCTTAGCACGTCCCAGCTGCCTCCTCTCAGGTTGATACCGCCTGCCTGGACATTACTGCTCAGTGAGATAAAGGCTCTCTACTGAATTAAATTGAACTGAATAAATGTTTTAATTAAGAACTTACTACATTTATAAGTCCACAATTCCTAATGGACTTAAAGGGGATACTCTGTACATATAGGTTGGACTTGCCTACAGTATGTATTTGAGTTTGCAAGATAAAGCACACATAAGTAAACACTGAGGTAATAATCTATTACCAAGAATTATTGAGAACCTGGTATGTGTAAAGCCCTTGGAGGCACTGTGTTAGGGGCTGTGGAAGAGCTGAAGAAGTAGACATAGGCTTCTGCCCTCTCAGAATTTATAACAAGAGAAGACACATGCACCCCCATGCTACCTCATCTGACAGGACCACACATTCCAAACACAAAAAAAGGGAAAAAGTCCTCGAAAAGTACTAAACACAGAGATCATAAAGTTCATTCTCATGTACTTGACTAGAGAGAGGCCTTCAGGCTCTCACTCAGAGCCCATTTACTCTTTCTACACATAGTCCTTACATAGGGCTAATTTCCATAAGCACTCACCAGTGGCATCTGGTGAAGGAACGGCCCCTCCCATGTAACCCTTACTTAGATGTAAGCTGACCCGGATGGGATTTTTAAAAACATTTTGAGAAAGAGACTACATATGGAATTTTTTTTTTTTGCGGTACGCGGGCCTCTCACTGTCGCGGCCTCTCCCGTTGCGGAGCACAGGCTCCGGACGCGCAGGCTCAGTGGCCATGGCTCACGGGCCCAGCCGCTCCGCGGCATGTGGGATCTTCCCGGACCGGGGCACGAACCCGTGTCCCCTGCATCGGCAGGCGGACTCTCAACCACTGCGCCACCAGGGAAGCCCCATATGGAATTTTTAACATTTCCTCCGACAATAAACTGAAATGTCATCTGAATGTGTAGTAGTATGAATCTAACTGTGTTTTACTAGCAAGGGTATCAAGTTGATACTGTTCTTCACATTCTCAATACTTAAGATTCACATTGTGAAAATACACTTGGCTACTCATAGATGTTGATAGAAAGTTTTGGGGAAGAGAAAAAAATTCCCTCGTCTGAAAAATAAGGAAGCAGAAAGAAGGTCTAAGTCAGAATTTCCTCCCAGGGGTCCCCTCTCTTTTCACCAAGGGTTCGCTTGGCCTGAGCATGTTATTGTTGTCATATCTACTGCCTGGCTTCTTTACTAAGCTTCCCTTTCCTTCATATCTGCAAACAGTTGGCCAACGTCTTCCTTTCCCCTTCCCTCCTCGTAAATAACTTCTGCAATCAGAGGAGAGGGAGGGGCATGCTGGCTGTCCTCTGTGGTGGTGGAGTCCAGTATAAGCTCTGGTTTTGCATCAGGAAGACAGGGTTCCAGTTATTTCTCTGCCACCAAACTGGCTGTGTGACCTCTTACGAGCCACTGTGCTTCAGTTTCCCCCTCTGTGAGATGGGGATGCCACTAGCTACTTTATCTAACACAGAGTTACTGTGGTTAGGTAATAAGGTAACTTTGAACATGTAAAGAATTAGCCGAATATAAAATAATATTGCTGGAAAGGGACTGAAAGTTTTGAGGGTCAAAAATGTTATGCTAAGTGAAAGGAGTGAGATGGAAAAGACTGTATGTTATATGACTCCATCTATATGAATGTTTGGAAAAGGCAACTCTATAGCAACAGAAAGCAGATCAGGGTTACCCAGGGCTGAGGATGGGAACAGCATTGACCACAAATGAGCATAATGGCTCTTTTGGAGTTGGGGTAGGCACAGAAAGTTTCTAAAACTGGATTGTAGTGCTGGTTACAAAACTCTATAAATGTAATGATTTACAAAAAACATTGAATTATACGTGTAAAATGAGTGAGTTTTATGATACATAAGTTATAGCTCATAAAGGATCTCAGTAAATATGATTATTGCTATTTTCATTTTCTCATCTTGTTATCTACCACGGCAGTATCTCTAGGTGCCGGGCACTGTGCCAGGTACTTCACATGTGCCACTTCTAAGCCTCACATAACATCAAGGGGAGCAAACAGAGGCTCAGAGGGGTTAACGGGCAGGGCCAGGGTTGGAAACCAAGGCCATTCAAGTTGAAAGCCTAGGCAGTCAGTGTCCTCTCTAGCCAATATCTCATAATGTTACTCTGGGGCATGATTTGGCATGTCAGATTCACTTGCTGCTTCTCCCTTATGTGGGGAAAGGTTAGTGAAACAGAGGGCTGCTTTTGTGAATGCCCACGGGAGGATGGAGAGTTACTCCTCGTAGGCCAGTGACCCTCTCTACCGCCCTGGCTGAAGTCAGACCCCGGGGCATGGCTGGGGTAGGACAACACTGTACCCTTCTCATTGCCAGGATCCCTGCTTCCTGGCCAAGCCGAATTCTTGGTTGGAAAGCTCCAAGGGAGAAACTGGGGATGCAATAGAGGGAGATGTGTCCAAAAGCATATTAATAAAAGAGAAAAATCATCTTTGTTTAAATCATAGGGAGCAAAAAGTTATGTTAAGGTTTGATTTAACAGCACAGGCCTTGCACAAGCTGGTGCTTACTGAAGTTTCTTAACTTGGAAAACAGTTTACCCTTAGTTTTTCCTTCTACCACGTATATTTTATACATCATCCTCTTTTCAGTTTTGCATACAGTGGTGGTAGGTTTCCTTATTCTTAATGATCTCAGTGTTGGCATTGTAAGCCCTTGGGATTTAACTCTCTTTTAGCTGTTATAGACACCCTATTATCATTAGTGGGGCTTGCATACTAGCCGAAGCATCCCTTACTCTCAGGTACTATATGAACTCTTACAAAATACATAAAAGAGATTTAATTTAACAACTTAAGAATAATTTGGGCTACGGGTAAAATTCTGCTTGCATATTAGCAGGGCATTGTAAATTCCTAAACTCCTCCCCTAATTTAAGAAATAAAGAGATAGAATACTTTAAAAATGCTGTTTACTTAGAGCAAGCTCAGAAATACATGCTCTGTCTACCCTTTTCTGACAAAAGCTACAAATTAGCCAGAGGTTGCGCTGCCTTCTTCTAAATGCTCATTTAGAGACAAGTCGCAATGGACTTCAGTCTTTCAGTTTGTTTAGACCAGTGCTTCTTGACTGGGAGTGATTTTGTCCCCCTCCCCCAGAGACTTTCTGCAATGACTGGAGAAATCTTTGCCTATCACTGCTGGGGAAGGGGGTGCTAGTGGCATCTAGTGGACAGAGGTCAGGGATGCTGCTAAACAGCCTGTGATGCACAGGACAGCTCCAACAAAAATCACCTAGCCCCAAACACCAACTGTACTGAGGTTGAAAACCCCCGAAATTTAGAGTAAAACTTTATATGGAAAGGAAGAAACACTTCTCTGAGGTGTGTACCGGGTGATGTGCCAGACTGGTCATGAATCAAGGCAGGTTGAACAAGGGATTCTGAGCAATAACAATAATAAATCACAGAGAGCTATCATTTTATGAGTGTGATTCGTGTCTTTTACTCGTAATTCTCACAATACCCCTAGGGATAGGTGCCATTTTCCCCTTCATTTTTTTTAGGAGAGGAAACTAAGAAACAGAGGGATTACTTAGCTTGCTCAAAGTCTGGCACCTAGTGAGTGAAGACTTGGACCCTCTGGCTTTGGAGTCTGTGCTAACTCCTGCTACTGTACTTCCCAGTATGGAACGTGAAGGAGAGGGAGAGCCTACCTCTGCACCTAATTCGCTATGTAATCTGCGGCCAGCACCTTATTAGCCATCAAAGAGCCAAAAGCAACATTAACCAGAGGCAAGTGTCGTGGCGTGGGACTTTAACAGAAACCCTGAAACCTTAGCACTTTCATGATGCCTATCAGGGAACTTTCTGAAGCCTTTAAAGACAATGATCTGTTACTTAAAGACACAGGCAAGTAGTCTGATTATTCCTTTTATAAAAATCATCTCTGAAAACTGTACTGTTTGCACACTCAGAAACTCGCTCTAACTGCGCAGGTTTGTTCCCTACCCACAC
>NW_020185331.1:94183-96422 GCF_003031525.2 Neophocaena asiaeorientalis asiaeorientalis
TTATCAGTTATCTCACTTCCTTCCTCCTCCTGAACTTCCTCCTGTCTATATCCAATAATCATTTAACCAGGAAATTATTTTCTTGTTCAGGTTTGATTTCTTCATCTGATGCCTCTAGTGATAAAATATAGCTATACTAGGTTAATATAAAAACTAATGAATAAAAAATCCAGTGGGCTAATGCCTTCATGATGGGGCCATGTGATTCCTTAAAGACAGCCAGAGTTGGGGTACTCAATCGCTCTCTCAACCAACTGACCCATCTACCATTTCAGCACCTACTCTGAGCCAGGTCCTGTCTAGGCCTTGGAAACACAGCTATGAGCAAGACATGGAGCTGAGAGTCTTATGGGAAAGACAGGCTGATTGGAGTATTGGGTGTGTTTTAGGAAGGAGAGATCTGTGTAAGGCAAGAAGAGCATTTTAAGATGTAAGCACCAGAGAGTATTAAACTATTACTCTAAAGGAGGGTTTAAGCCTTCATTTATCTGTTTCAGTGAAAGGTTCTCTGTTCCAGTAATAACAGCCCTTCTGAGTTATCACGTGTCAGGAGTCTCCGTTTCAGTTGGGACCAAAGCGACCTCGCCGTGACGTTTTAGGTTGGTGTGTTGACATTTGTTCCCAGAAATTAAGATGAGCTGGATAAGATGCCTCTGATCTCTAGTCCCCAAGTATAAAGAGCCTGTGGATTCCGAGGGGGAGGAAAAATAAGAACTTGTGAAGAGGGTGAGCAATTGCACAGGAAATGAGTCTAGGAAAAGATTTTTAAAAATACTCTTCTTTCATTTTCTCTCAAGGAGCACGTCCCTGAAAGCAGAGGTCAGTCTCCCAGTCTCTGTGTTCAGCCTTCAGGTCTGGGACAGAAGGGAATGTGTGTGTGTGTGTGCGTGCGTGCGTGCATGCGTGTGTGTGTGTGTGTGTGTGTGTGTGTGTTTGGTACAGGGTGGGGGAGAGGAGAAGGAGAGAATGCTGTTGAGGAAGCTCCTGCACCTCTCTGTGCTGTAAAAGGGTTGGGGTATGGGCGCCACTCAGTACTGTGGGCCTCAGTCTGGGGGTTGCCAAACCCTACAGGAGACATCTAGGAACCACTGAGTGTTCATGGTTTGGGTAGGGATGACATGGTAAAAACTAACTTTGTAATGGAATGAAGCTAGCAACATTTGGAGGGGGTCAGAAGCTCATCTCAGTGACTGAGGAGAGAGCCTAGAGGCAAGATTATGGCTAGTGGACTCTGTAAGACAGAAGGTATGAAGTGATAAAGTAAAGAAAGCCTGGCTCAGGTGGTGGCAACTAAAATAGAACAGCAAATTCAGGAAAAAGCAAAGCAGAATGGGGACAGAACATGGGCACTCTGAGACATGGAGCCTGGAGGCTGATGTGTAAAGAGGAATAAGGATGCCCGAAGAGTAAGGGTGATGGATGCACTGAGCTTGAGGTAGTGGGAAGGTCAAAGTGTTCAGAAGGGAAGAAAGGTCAAGGTTGGACACCAGAGAGTTATCAGCTTAGACCAGAGAAGTGAAGCCAGAAGAATGGATAAACCGGAAAGAAGTGAAAAATACTACTCTACCGAGCACCTACTGTGTGCCAGGCACTGCATTACGAATTTCCCGTTCACAATTTCAGAATTCTCCTGTCTCAGGGCACGGGCTATCATCTCCATTTACCGATGAGAAAATGTGATGCTTGGAGAGGTGAAGTACAGACCCAAAGTGATACAGTTGATAATGGGGAGCACTGGGATGCCTGGCCCGTAACCCAAGCTCTTAACTGCACGACGTTCCGAAGGAAGAGCAGAGGGCTGAGGCTGAACGGTGCAGGCGTCCTCAGTCAGGGGAGGGAAGGAGGGCAAGCCAGCCAAGTGCCCAGAGAGGTAGGATGAAAAAAAAGGACTTGTCTGATAGAGGCACAGGGGCATGGGGGCGAGGGTCCCCTCACATAGGTGCCCCCAGACGGTGGGTGAGCCTGAGGAGAAGGCCTCTGTTACCATTTATTAGGACATTTGGAAATACAAGGGATTATTTCTTAATATTTGCTCTGAGTTGTTTGTTTTATTTAGAACAGATTAAAAATGAAACCCCCAAATGTAATCATTTCACGATAAAAAAAACAGAAAAAACCCCACCAAATCATGTGTACACTCTACCTGAAGCTGTCCCTGGAGGTGAGGCTGGCTTTGAGGAGTTATTTGGCTTGGTTGATCTATTCACCATGGGAGCTGAAACACAAAATCACACCTATA
>NW_020185331.1:96472-207973 GCF_003031525.2 Neophocaena asiaeorientalis asiaeorientalis
TATATATATATATACACACCACACACACACACACACACATACATATATAGTAGATAGTCTACACACACACATATACATATATAGTAGATAGTCTACTGAGGGAGATTCACACTTATGGAAAAATGCATTGTGGAAATGAGGGGTCAGACCAGAGAATCTGCAAAGAATGGGAGACACAATTAGTAAGCCCACAAGCCATTAAAAGAAGCCTTCTCAGAAGAAAAAAACAGTTTTAGAATGAATATATTAATAATTAAAGTGAATACTGGCTTGGAATTTCATTTGCCAAACTGGGTGTCTAGGAGATGAAAGAGTTTGTTTTTTTACCAGGAGACGTGCATTGAACTAACAATGGAGGGGCCAGATTAATAGCCCCACCTTCCCTGCCACACGTAACACACGTAGCACATATCATTCCTCTTGGATTTTGTAGGTTTATGGGGGGGTGGAGGTGGGAGCATTTAATTTGTATTTATTGTTTCATGGTGATGGGTGGATTCAGAAATTCTGGTGGGTCTAGAAGCTGTCGGTGATATTTAGGGCGTGGGAGAGGGCTGCGACGTGATGGCAGTGTAAAAACCGAGTATTGCTACTTTGGAGTCACGTTTATTAGATGAGTAATGTTACTTGAAGAGGCAGTGTTTATACAGGATTATATTTTCCATAGCGACTATATCCAGAGCAATCATACACTGCTCCACACCTCATCTGAGGCTATGTGGCACGGGCTTTTGAAGATAATTTGTTTGTAACTGCGTTTGTCATTTCGTGAAGGATTTACAAATGAAATGTTTCTCATGGGCCTGAGATAGCACTCAATTTTAAAGAATTAGAACATAGAGCATATTTTACTCTTTCATTTTTTCAGTCCTCTGCAGAAACTGTTCCTGGTGCAATGTTTGTAAGGTCAACATGGTGGCTCATGACTTTGTGAGTATTAGGCTTTATAAGAAATCCGTTCTAAGTGAGGAGCTAAAGAGAAGAACTTAGGTGCTTTTATACCTTGAGAAGAGAGTATTAAATCATGGAAGAGGATGGAGAAAGAAGGGTAAAGGCTATAAAACACAGAGATGGGTTGCTCACTATACTCTCTGTTCCACTAGCCAAAGAAGGCAAATGCTACGGCCACAGAGGAGAGAGGCCTGGGTACTATCATTTCTGAGCCCCTTAGAGCTCACTACCAAATGGTCTTGTATGCCTCTATCAACTGCAGAAGTTTTCAGGTGCTTAAAACTACAAACTCTTGCCTTTTTCAGATGGGAGTGAACTGTCTTCTGTGGGATGAATATAGTTTTCATCTTCATCTTCCACAGGGACCACATAATCAGCCTAAAAGAAATACAGAAATGCTGTATATTCAGAGTTTACTGCATAAGAAGCAGTGATATTTAAAAAAATCTTCTGAGATATAATCCATATACCATTAAATTCCCCTATGTAAAGTGGTTTGGTGATTTGTAGTATATTAACAGAGTGTGCAACCATCACTGCAATCTAGCTTTAGAACATTTCCATCACCCCCAAGAGGACCCCTGCACCCATTAGTCACTCCCATCCATCCCCTCCCCTGACCTAGTCAACTACCAACCTTCTTTCTATCTTTAAGATTTGCCCATTCTGGACATTTTATATAAATGGAATCATACAATATTTCAATACACAGTCTTTCATGACTTCTTTCACTTAGCATAGTAATTTCAAGGTTTAGCCACGTTTTAGTACTTCATTCCCTTTTATGGACAAATTATATTCCATTGTATGACTATACCACATTTTACTTACCCATTCATCAGTTGATGGACATTTGGGTTGTTTCTACTTTATTGGCTATTATGAATAACATTGCTGTGAACATTCATGTACAAGTTTTGTGTAGATGGACATTTTTCTTGAGAATATACCTAGTGGTGGAATTGCTGGGTCATATTGTAGCTCTATATTTAATAGTTTGAGGAACTGTTAAATTGTTTTCCAAAGTGGCTGTGCAATTTTTCCATTCCCACTGGCAATGTATGAGGGTTCCAATCTCTCCACACATTCACTAATACTTGTTATTGTCTGTCTTTTTTATTGTAAGCATCCTTGTAGGTGTGAAGTGGTATCTAATTGTGATTTTGATTTGCATTTCCCTTAATGATGTCAAGCATCTTTTCGTCTGCTTATTGGCCATTTGTATATCTTCTTCAGAGAAAAGTCTGTTCAACCCCTTTGCCAACTTTTAATTGGGTTGTTTGTCTTTTTTATTCTTGGATTATGAGTTATTTAAATGTTCTAGATTTAAATCTCTTATCAGTTATATAATTTGCAAAAAAATTCTCGCATTCTACACATTGTCTTTTTACTTTCTTTATGGTATCATTTGCAGCACAAACGTTTTACATTTTAAAGTCACTTTTATCTACTTTTCTCTTTTGTTGTTTGTGCTTTTGGTATTGTATCTAAGAAACCATTGCCTATCCCAAGGTCATAAAAGTTTATACCTGGGCTTCCCTGGTGGCGCAGTGGTTAAGAATCTGCTTGCCAATGCAGAGGACACGGGTTGGAGCCTCTGGTCCGGGAAGATCCCGCATGCCGCGGAGCAACTAAGCCCATGCACCACAACTGCTGAGCCTGCGCTCTAGAGCCTGTGAGCCGCAGCTGCTGAGCCTGTGTGCCACAACTACTGAAGCCTGCGTGCCTAGAACCCACGCTCCACAACAAGAGAAGCCACCACAATGAGAAACCCGCGCACCGCAACGAAGAGTAGCCCCCGCTCTCCGCAACTAGAGAAAGGCCGCGTGCAGCAACGAAGACCTAATGTAGCCAAAAATAAATAAATAAAATAAAATTTTAAAATATAAAAAGATTTATACTTATGTTTTCTTCCAAGAGTTTTATAGTTTTAGCTCTTACACTTAGACCTATGATCCAGTTTTATTTAACTTTTTATATATGGTGTGAGATTGGAGTACAATTTCATTCTTTTGCATGTGTATATACAGTTATCTTAGCACTGTTTGTTTAAAAAACGAATTTTTCCCGTTGAATTGTCTTGGCACCTTTGTCAATAATCGATTGACCATAAATATAGGGAGGGAGTGATTTTATAAGAGGTAAATAAAGTAACCAGATCTCAGAAGTGGTTTTTACAACCTGCCTTGGTTGGTTGCCAACATGGGGACTGGGAGAAACAAAAACCAAACATGTATTGAGCGCTTATTGCCAGGTGCTCTTCTGAGTACTTTACGTGTGTAATCTCACTTACTCCTTGTAATAACCCAGAAAGGCAGGTGCCACTAGTACTATGCTGTAATACTATACTACAGCTGTTACCTGCCAAAACAAGCAGACGATCAAGAACCATCATAATCTGTGTCCTAACAAGTTCATCTTCACGGTGCTGCAGTGTTTCGATATAAACCCCATTATCCCACGTTCACATCACAAAAAACTGGCTGTAGTTACATGAATAATTGGTCTTGTGAAGCCAGGCAGATTGTTCTACTGCCACAACCTACATGCTATTAGAATCCTTCCTCAGCTTTTACAATGGCATGATTAAAATATAGATGATTATTTTAAAAAATCATCTTAGATCAACTCCAGTGTTTAGATGTTCAGTATTAAGACACCTGCTGTAGGTATTTACATGTTTGCCTTCCCCCAAACTTTAAATGTGAAAAATAGGAGCACCACGGATTCATCTTATTTTCACTTTCCCATTGCCCTTCACCCCATTGCATGTCAGGAGTCGTTAAGATGAGCTATTAAATGCCCACATGAGTTTCTTGCTTAATACAACTCATGTGAACATTTAATAGCTTTACATACATTATTTTACTGAATTCTTTCGATGATACCCACTATTAAGTTAGGTGTACTTACCCTCATTTTACAGGTGAGGAATTTGAGAGCAGTTGAGTAATCTATCCAAGGTCACATAAAAGCACAAAACTGATGCCCTGCAAGGACAGGTACTGGGTCTGCTTTGGGCACCAATGAAGCCCTGGCACATTTGTGTTGAATGAAGAGCTGGTCTCTTCTCAGTGGATACTGGAGAGGTGGCACAGGATAGCTCTTTGGCACCTGCGATCTAGTGTGTAATCATCTGATTTCCAATGCTGGCTCTATCATTTACCTCTGTGACCTTGGACAAGTTCTTCAACCCCTTTGCACCTCATCTGTACCATTTCCTCATCTGTAATGGGGGTGATAATAGCACGCACTTCCTAGGGTTGCTGTGAGGATGTAATGAGATAATACATACAGAGTGCTCAGAACACCACCGACACACAGCACTGGTCAAGTGTTAGCCGCTCTCGTTGTTATAGCACAGATGCTCCTTCCTCCCACTGCCAACTCTCTGGTCAGCCTGTACCCCCATATTATGCCTGTAACCTGTATGGTAGAGCTAAACGTTTTCATTTATGCTTCTGTTTGACTTCTTTTCCTGTCTAATGGCTCAGCCAGATCTTAATGTTGGCTTCTTTTTTCTTTTTTAAACCTCTTTCTCATCTTGACTGTCCATCTGCCCATTCCAGAATGTGCCTCCTCCAGACTTCTCCTTTTCCCACTGGTTCAGACTTGCCTGAGCCACCTCCACAAGGCTGCTATTAGCAAAGCTTGGCCTCTCCCCACTGGGGTCCACCTCCAGTTAGTCACAGAAATGGAGAGCTTCACATAACCCACAGTCTTCATTTGTATTCTGTGTCTGAATTGATATCTTCATATGGATTTGCCGAATGCCGAAAGAATTCATGGTGAGACCCTAACAGATGGTCTCCTACCGTGTCCCACGCTCAGATTCTCCCGGCCACCCTGTTCTCACCCTGAAAGGGCAGCATCCCCTCTCAGACTGACAGACAGACTGAGGATTGACAAACTATACTCATTCTCAGTCTGCTGACTTCCTGACTTAAACTGTCTCTAGAGAGGGGGTCATAAACTCAAATACTTATAGGAGCAGGCATAGAACAATAATGGGACATGTACAGAGTCAGAGTGTGTGCAAGTCTTGTATGAGTGATGGGGATGATGACAAATGGAAACAGGGGCCAGGGATTCACAGCTGAGCTGGAGTATTGCCATGAGGCTCAGCTGCTTTGAGGCCATGGCTGGCCAAGTGTTGACAGGCCCTAGTCTTCAGGAGAAACTAGAAAACTGGATTTTATAAAGAATCTAGAATATGGTAGAAAGGAATCCAATATATATATATGATACATGGAATCCTTCTTTGTGTGAGGCACCGTATTTAGTGATTATATATATATATATATATATATATATATATATATTCCTTTATTAAATCTTTAAAATAACCTGAAGAGAGGAAAAGCTGAGACTCAGAGAGTTTATCTGACTTGCCTAAGTCACACAACTAGTAAGGGTCAAAGCAGGAATTTGAGCTTGGGTGCTGCCTCTATTTTATTTAAAAGTCTCTTTTCCATCTCTTCTTGGGCTACAAATTATTCTAAGGTGGAAATGAAGGTCATTTCACAACATGCTCATAAGCTGTAGGTTTTACCATCTACAGGCATTTAAAAACAAGTTACTTCTGGGGCTTCCCTGGTGGCGCAGTGGTTAAGAATCCGCCTGCCAATACAGGGGACATGGGTTCAAGCCCTGGTCCAGAAGATCCCACATGCCGTGGAGCAGCTAAAGCCGTGTGTCGCAACTACTGAGCCTCTGCTCTAGAGCCCATGAGCCACAACTACTGAGCCCGTGTGCCACAACTACTGCAGCCTGCGTGCCTAGAGCCCGTGCTCTGCATCAAGAGGAGCCACCGCAATGAGAAGCCGTGCACCGCAACGAAGAGTAGCCCCACTGTCCGCAACTAGAGAGAGACCGCGCTCAGCAACAAAGACCCAATACAGCCAAAACTAAATAAATATATACATAAATAAATTTATAAAAACAAGTTACTTCTTCGAGAAGCTGCAGTAAGATTATGTCGTGATGGTTAAGAGTTGCCTTTAATGTTATTTTCTTTCTCAGACTGTTACACTTGTAGGGTTGTTCTAATGGCTAAGTTTGAGGGCTTGTCTTTGACTTTATTTAAAATACAAGTACATCTGGGAGCCATAACATATTAGGCTTTATCAGTCATTCCTACAATAGCCTGAATGGGTTTACCTGTTCATTTTTAAATTGGAACAATTCCATATGGAATAAGACGTGAAAATCTAGGTGCTGGCAGAAGGGAGATTGATGACATAAACCGAGAGTTGGGTCCTGGACAATCGGCAAAGATGGTCCCTGGATACCCGGGGCTAGGGAGAGGGAGTGAGAAGCAAGAGCTGCCGAGGGAAGTGAGGGGTCAGCTCCTCCACGGGTTGTGCAGGGTCTTCCTACAGACTAGGGGTCTCCAGTGTATGTCCCACTGCACCCCTCTGCATTTTAGAGGAGGGGGGTGGAGGATCAGAGAGAAAAGAAGGTGGGGGAAAGAAAATGAGGCAGGACAGGGAGAGGAGCAATGGGGAATAAAGAGGGAAATATATTTTGGAGGAAAGAGGTCTGCAGGAAACTGAGGGACTCTTTCTCAAAGGAATAATTAGAGGGGCACAGCTCCAGTATGGATATATATGCCTGTAGTAAATGAAAGTGCTTAAAATAAGACCATATATGTCATTTTAAAAGAAAACATCCTTTCAGCATAACAGTGGAGAGTTAGAGGGGGCAGGGTGGCTAGTGCCGGCCAGAGAGCAGGGCCTGGAGGAAGGAAGACACGCCTGAGGCCACACTGTCCTGCCCCTCCCCCTATCCGGCCCACATCCTGCCTTCCACTGGGTCTGTGCAGTCTTCTGGACAGAGTTACTTTACCTCATCCTCAAGGAGCTCTTTGGGTCTGGGTGGGACTTGAGGTTTGTGCAGAGAAGTCGGGGCTGGCAGAGTGGCGGCCTGCCTCGCCTTTGCGGAAGGCCAGTTGGGTTTACTGGGAAGGGTCTTGCTGAAGGGCGGAGACTGCCTCTGGCTTGACCGATTGTCTTTGAGAGGAAAAACAACAAGAACAACAAAGCATAAGATGAACGGATTCTGGATCATTCCCTGGGCAGAAGCCACCGAGATCTAGAAAGTATAAAACCCCCAGCATCTATGTAGCCAACACATTATTAACTGGGGCATTCCCTTAAAGAGTAGAATGACATGTTAGGCAAAGATTTCAACTGCCCATTGACTTACATTATAAAAACCAGAAGAATGTCCTCATCAAAAACATCCTCCTAGGGACTGATGGAGACCCACAGACCCAGGAGAGCAGACAGCCCAAACACTCTGCTAAACAGAGTAGATGGTGACCTTGTGTGTGTGGTGGGGGGGGGGGCGGGTCTCGGGGGAGCGGTACTCCTCAGTGGTTCACCTTGCTCCATGAAGCCTTAAGAGCAGTGATTCTCAATCCTGCCTACACATAGGAACCACCTGGGAGCTTTAAAAAATGCCAAGGCCCCACTCCAGACATGCAGTTTGAACTTCTGGGGAGGGACCTGGTATTATAAGTTTTAAAATTCCCCAGGTTATTCTAAGGTGTATTCAGGGTTGCAACTACTTATGCGGGTGAACCTATACGTTCCTCCCCTTGATGATGTCCTCGAATCATGGGGAAGTCGTCAGTACCCCCTGGTCCAGGACCGTCCTCACCAGGTGTCAGGGAAGGAGTCCAGGCTCCTGCTCTCCACCCACCAGCGGCACTCCTTTGGGCTGCTTCTTCATTATGTAACCTCTCTGGGACTCACATTCCTCATTTTTAAAATGAGGATCGGAGCTATCCACCTCAGAGAGTTATTGTAGGGATTAGGGAGAAAGCAGCAAAGCAGGAGGAACCCTGTGTCTGGCAGAGCCGATGCCTAATATACACAACTAACCTTACCTGCATAACGTGGTGGAGGGCTTAGGCAACAGGGAGTCTACCCGGTTGATCTGCGAGCACACATTCTGACTGATACACTGTAGGAAAATCTTCGCATAGGAGTAAGCTGGTGGGTTCCCCTTCCCGGAACCAGCCCAGGCGCTTACCCTGGCTTCCTGCTCCTTCCTCCTGCTACAGCCGGCCCCTAGCTTGGTACAGCTGCCCCTGCCTCTGCCTGGCCCACTCTGCTCTCCTCCCGGCGCCTGCTCCAGCCCTCGGCCCGCGTTTCTGCCTCGTTGAGGGTACGTGGTTAACTTTACACTTGGTGCTTCCTCGGAAGCCTCCTTCTGGTGGCGTAGCTGCGTTCAGGCACCAAGGCATCTACTTTACTATGCCTATGACTGTCAGTTTTTGTAGTTTTATTGGCAGCTCTTGGAGTTTACTGAGATTTCTTAATATAAGATTTAAGCCCATCAGAAGGAGCAAAGCATAGAAGACAGGCTTCGAAGAGTATGACCTGGAATGAGCCGCTTAACCGTCCTGAATAGCGGTTTCTTGGTCTGTCAAACAGGCCTGATACAGCCCCTTCCTTCCCAGGGTTGTTGCGATGATTGAACGAGGTCACAGATTTGGTTGCGGTGTGTGGAGCAGAGTGGTGAAGAGCACGGGCTTTGGAGGCTGAAAGGCCCGACTTGCATCCCAGCTCCGCTACTTATAAACCTTGGCCCAGTGAGTTCACTCCTCTGAGCCTCCCTTTCTTCCTTTGTGATTATCAAGAAGGTGAAGTAGGCCGTGACTGGAAAGCACTAAGTTGTAAACTGTGAAAAGCCGGGGAGTCTGCCTGTCTTGCTTGCTGCTTAGCATAGCCCCAGCACATAGTAGGTCCTCAATAGATGTGGCGCGAAGCAGGGGCAGTACCTGGTACCCTGTAAGGAGGAAGTTATCCTCAGGGATAAGGGACACTAAACCCTGTACATGTAGGGACGCTCTGTACGACTCCTGGCCTCACGGTGATCACGTGGACACACTCCCCACCTCACCTTGCCGAACTTAGTCACCTGTTAGAATGGAACACAGACTTCTTCTTGGGGGAGGGCGGGGCGTGGGGGCATTAAAAGCTACACTCAGGCCTGGAGGCCACACCTAAGACTCGTCCTTTTAAGCAATAAGGCTAATTCCAGGCTTAGAGGGCTTCACTCCTATCCCCTCCCCTTGCCCCTCCCCCCAATTAAAACTCCACTGTCCAGACTCAGTGTATCTGTACAGCCTGCCAGCGTGGGGCTGCGGTGGGAGGGATGGAGGAAGGAGGGGCCTTAGCAGACACTGGGATCCCTGAAGGTCATCCTGGTTCCATACAGCCATCTCAAGAGAAATTCCAGAACCTTGTACGCAGGAAGCCAGAAGAGAAGAAGGGACTAATCTTGGGTTGATTTCTCTGGGGACTATTAGGAATTGAGGTGGGGTGGGGAACCACGTCAGGATGTGCTTGTTTTATCTTTTGCCTGTTTTCAACATTCCCAGTTTAGGGAGGATACCCCCTCCCTTCCCCAAAGGGCAAACTTACCAGTGGGGGCTCCAGTGCCTGTGAGTGATCAGATGACCCACTTGGAGGTGGTGAGAGTGGGAGGTGCCCACCATGCTGCGACCTTGGCCTGCCCCCCCCCCTCCCCGCTCCCTGCTGCCCTGAAGGCCGAGCGCCCAAGGTCTGGGTGGGGACTCACCTACGTACTCGCCCCTGGTGAAGGGCAGGGCCCGGTGAGCTGTCCGAGTCTCCTGCTCAGCGGGTGGTGGCTCGTAGCTGTCGTCCCCAGCCTCCTCGGCCGGCAGCACATACATTTCCGAGTCGGAGTGCTCATCTGGGTTTTCATAATCGCTGTCCTGCAAGGACAGATACCATGCTCAGTGCCCCACGCGTGCTTAGGAGGGACAGAGGGACAAGAAAGCAAGGCTAGGAGGGGTCGGCTAACCAGGGTTAGGCAGCTGTTAGCAGCAGCCCTGGGGCTGAAGCCGGGCCTTTTGCTCCAAAACGTATCACCTGGACTACTATCCTGGGGGAACGCATGGACTTCTAACCCCAAGGGTGGCTGAATTCTGTATGTCTGCAAAGAACAACCAGAGATAAAATATATTTTAAGAAGACAGAAAAAGGACCCAATAAAATAGAATAACCAAATAGGTTTTATTAATCATGATGGTTGAGGAAAATGCAAGTTTAATAAGAGAGGGTAAGGAGAAGCTCAGGAATACAGACACTTTTGAGGAGATAAGGTTGGTTTGTTTTAAACAGAGCTGGACAGTTGTGGGGACAAGGACTTCAAATTGACTCAGAGTCCATTCTCTTTCTTTTTGTTTGTTTTTTTCATATACATTTTATTTAAGTCCATATTGAAAATACGTTGAGCCAGTCTGAAGTTCCAACAGTTCACAAGGAGGGAAGTCTTCCCAGCCACTCAGTTCCTCTCCCTAGAGGTAAACAGAGGGACTAGCTTCTTGTGCGTTTTGTTCAGAGATAGTTTATGTGTGTGGCACACATACATATATTCATATGGAGGAAATATTTGATTCAGGACTTAAGAGGTCCTCTGACCTCTGTGCCCACTGCCCCCTCACACTGCCTGACATGACGCTCAAGCCATACATGATTTTCCGATGAATCTATGATGTACCTGCCTTTTGGCCTGTCTCCTTTCCCTGGCAATTGTGTAACATTGAGGCAGGTATAGCATTTCCTTCATTGCTGTATCCTCAGGGCCCGTGACAGGGCCAGCACATGAGAGACACTCAGGATGTTTGGAACAAATGAAGGAATCAGTGAGCGAGCACTGTGCTTTCCTCCTCAGTCCGTAGGGAGATGTGGGAGAGGAGAGGAAGAGGGTGAAGAGTGGCATAAGGAAAGAGAAAGGAGGCTGAAAATAGAGCTTTTCCCGAGGTGGCTGGAGGAGTGGGGGGAGACAGAATAAAAGGAGGAAGGAGCCCAAAGGAGGGTGCTTGTCCTTACCCTGGCATGGGGGAGCCAGGAAGGGACAGGGAGAGGGGGGAGGTAAGAAAATTCCTGAAGGGGGGATTTTCCCAAACCCCTAGGTCAGAAATAGCAAATGGGAATATGAAATTAGGCTGAATAAAGTAATGATAATAGTAATGATTATTATTATAACTAACATTTCTATGCACTGTATATACCTCATTGACCCCTCATCACAATCATAGGAGATAGTTTTTTTAAAAATCCCATTTTGCACTTGGCGGAAACTGAGGCCCAGAGGAGTTGAGTAATTTGAGCCTGTGCTCTGGAGAAGCCAAAGACTGTTCCCAGGCTGGAGGCCTGGGAGGTGGAGTGGGAGTGAAAGGGTGGGCCGGGGGGAGGCTGAACAGGGCAAGACCCTGGCTTCCCAAGCCAGGGACTCTCTTCATCCAGGCCAAAGACCCAATTGGTGCTGTTGCAGCATCCCAGGGAGACGTCAGTATGAGCACTGAGAAGCAGTTGCTTTAATAGACATTCAGAAAGTGAAAGAACCAGTGGGCAGCCAGACACATGTGCCCGAGTGGGGGACAGTTTGGGCACCCCACTTTGTTTCAGTTTTCGTGGAGCAGGGACTGGCTTCCTAGACTTCATTACCTGGAGGCCGAGGATCAGTGTGGATCCCGGGGAGGAGTCTGGAGTCCTTGCAGCCCCTCCAGCACAGCAGTCTGACTGAGAGGACCAGGTTGGCAGAGGTGGCGGAGAAGGTAGAAAAAGAGAGATCCCACGTCAGCTGTTCCTGGCAGCCGCCTTCTGACACTGGGCTGCCTACCAGACTGTGCCCCCATGAGGACCAGACTGAGACTATATATCCAGGGCCCAGCATGGGACCTGCTGCAGGGTAGGTGCACACCCAGCATACTTGGAATGAATGAATGCGCTGAGCTGCTGCCTGGGCTCTGAAGGGACTGAGGAGGAGGGCATGGATGCTCAGGAAGTGCTGAACTGGCCCTTCATTTGGAAAGTCTTTTCTGTGGGAGATGCACCACAAGCCCCTCCTACTTCAAGCACAGGAGAATGTGTTGAATGCCTTTTCATCAAGAGAATTAAAAGGGAATCTATTCAAACTTCTGAGAGTTTAAAAATATCCCCTCCCCCCAAATTATTCTAAATTATGACAAACAATATATAAAAATATAACAAACTTCTTTTGTTAATTAATTAATCCATTCATTCATTCAATACTTGAGGAAGTACAATACTTTGGACAGTCTAATGGGAACTTTGAAGAAGGGAATGTGTAATCAGACAAAAATCTTCTCAAATTGTCCATTCCTTCATGCATGTAATCAATATTTATTGAGCACCTACTATGTGCCAGCCATCATGCTTGACTCAGAGCACAGTCCCTGGCCGCAGAGTGCTTGTATGCTAGCATGGGAGACCAACAACAAATAGTGAATAATAAATAAGTAAATAATCAAACAGATAAAATAGATATGCCTGGTCATAGATGCACTGAGGGAATGATCAGGTTCCTGAGACAGAGAGCAAAGGGAAGAGGGATTCTGTCTTGGAGAAGGGTGCTGGAAAGGTCTTCCTGGTGAGAAGCAGACACTTAAGCCAAGCCTGAAGTACAAGAAGGAGCCGACCAAGTGAAGAAGGTTGGGGATACCCTGGTTTCTCCTTTCTTCCGCTCTTCCTTCACCTGCCCAAGGACCATGAGTCTGAAATTGCTGAGTTAGGCAGGACCTCGACCTGCTGTAGGGACTGAGGGCAGGCCTGTGTGCCTGGGCTGGGATGAGCAACCCCTGCTGAGGGGGTGCAGGGAAGGCTAGACATGGCTGCAGGGGTCAGATTTCATCAGGTCTGGAGGCTTTAGCAACAAGCCTGGATTTCATTCTATGTACCAAGGGAATCCAATAAGGTAAAAATTGTGAGTGAATGTTCAATCAATCCTTACTATAGCTGGTACCTTCATTTTGGTTGTTTAACTCTGGGGACACAAGTCATTCCCTCCTCTTCAGGCTGATTTTATTTTGTGTTTGCTAGGTCCCCACCTTGTCTTCTTCCAGCCAGGGAGCTCAGTTTTCTCGGTTGCCTGGGGGAGGTTGGTCCAGCGCCTTAACTTTGCTTCCGATGTGGCCCTGTGTGTGTGTGCCTCCAGCAGGGGGAGCAGCTGCAGTGCTTCTGAGGGATCAGTGCTGCTGGGCCCTGGGAGGCTCTCCATGCCTAGGTGACCCACAGTGAGGCCACCTCACTCCTTCTTTACAAAAATATTTTCTCTGCAGTTGAAACGGGAGGAACTTCCGTCTCCTGATACTCTGAATAAACTCCAGGTGATGTACACAGTGCAGAGCTGGGCTCAGGCTCAATTCTGGGCACTGGACAGGAGTCCTGGGTTCTCATCCTACTGGGTCACTGAGTAATTGAGAGCTGGTCGGCAAGTCATTTTCAGGCTCTTGGCCTCAGATTCCTTATGGGGTATGTGGTTGTGTGGAGGCCCTCTTGGATCCCTTCCAGATATAAAGCTCACAGCCTGGAGCAGCCTAACATTCTGCATGAATCTGATATGTGACGAATAATCATTGTACAGAAAAGTTTTTAGGATGTCTTGTCTCTATAAGATTCAGGCCCAAAGAGAAGTGGCCCCTGGGGCCCTGTGGGTTGCAGAGCCATCTTTAAGAGGTTCACAATTAATTCTGACACACCACTCCAGTGTCATCATGGTCAGGGACAGCCCTCTCCATCTGTGGCCCCCAGAGTCCATTCATATCTTCTTGGTCACAGCAAGCCCCTTGAGTTTTAAAAGTCTGCTTCTGAGATCTGAGAGCCTGGGTTTGAATTTTGGAATTGCAAGTTACTTAAACTCTCCATGCCTTGGTTTCTTCACCTGTAAAATGGGCAGGGCTGATGTCCAAACTGTTTAAGAACAAATCCAGCCCAGGTACTGACCATGACCTTAAGGAGTGTCCTGGAGACTCCCCGATGTGCCAAGCATTCACTCTTTAGTTTGTTTAGGGCTCCTGGCAGGGACCAAGCAGTGATGGGGCACTGCAGAATTCAGGGCAGAGGCATTTGCCAACTGATTTGGAAATATTCAAGCATTTTAACACCTGTTTTGGCTGTGCTGGTGAGTACTCTGAATACCAGCAGAAAATGGGGATAAGAATGCCTACTCATAGGGCTGTCATGAGGATTACATGAGGGAATAAGTATGAAGCTCCTAGCCTGGCACATGATGGTGCTTGCTCAAGTCAGCCATTGTGAGGTTATTGCTGCCCTGCCTATAGGTGGCCCTTCCAGCCCAGCCACCTCCCCTCCGTGATGGGCAGCTGACCACCAGCGTGTCATTCAGAAACAAGTCTTTATAAAGGCCTCCCAGGGGCCCTGGTGGAAATGAAACCCTTCTAGTCCCAGGAACAAATACTTACAAAGTCATCTGACCACTGCTCCTCTTCGTCAGCTGGCCTCTCTGAAATGGCATGTGGGAAGCAGAATGCACAAACATAAGTCTCAGCTGACCAGCTCCACCCTGTCCACAAGCACCCCGAACCTGCCTTCTCTGCCTTTGAGCCACCTGCTCCTATCTACTAGGCCTTGAATGGTTATTACAGTCATCTCATGTTCATTCCTTTCAAATCCTTTTTTTGTCTGTTTTTTTAAAGTCAGTTCTCAGAGGGAAGTTTATAGCTATACAAGCCTACCTCAAGAAACAAGAAAAATCTCAAGTAAACAATCTAAACTTGCACCTAAAGGAGCTAGAGAAAGAAGAACAAACAAAACCCAAAGTTAGCAGAAGGAGAGAAATCATAAATATCAGAGCAGAAATAAATGAAATAGAAACAAAAGAAACAATACCAAAGATCAATAAAACTAAAAGCTGGTTCTTTGAGGAGATAAACAAAATTGATAAACCATTAACCAGACTCATCAAGAAAAAGAGGGAGAAGACTACAACAATATCCAGGTGATGGAAGCAACCTAAATGCCCATCGACAGATGGATAAAGAAGATGTGGTACATATATACAATGGAATATTACTCAGACATGAAAAGGAACGACACTGGGTCATTTGTTGAGACATGGATGGGTCTAGAGACTGTCATACAGAATGAAGTAAGTAAGAAAGAGAAGAACAAGTATCTATTAACACATATATGTGGAACCTAGAAAATGGTACAGATGAACCGGTTTGCAGAGCAGAAATTGAGACACAGATGTAGAGAACAAACGTATGGACACCAAAGGCAGAAAGTGGTGGGGGTGGTGTGGTGGTGTAATGAATTGGGAGATTGGGATTGACATGTATACACTGATGTATGTAAAATGGTTGACTAATAAGAAAAAGAATTTTGAAAAAAATAATATAAAATAAAATAAAGTCAGTTCTCAATGTGTTAAGAAAAGTCTCACTGGGGCAGAGAAATGGTGCATCTGACCCTTATATGTCTTTGTCAAGGGACATTTTTGGGACCTGGGAGTAGCAATCCATACTGTGCTGCTTCCAAGGATTTCTTTGAGTCAATATGTGGATGGTGTAATAGGAAGAGCACTGGACAGGGAGTCAGAGAGACCTAAATTCTCATCCAGGATCTGTTTCTAACTAGTTGGAGAGTAGGCAAGAATATCTAACATCTCTCGGCCTCAATTTTCCAGATCTATAAAATAAAATTCCAGATCTCTAAAAGAGAGTAACTTCTATGATTCTCTGTGGCTCAAAGAGTAACTTCTATGATTCTCTGTGGCTCAAATGTTGACTTTCTTATAAAAAAATTTTTTTTCTGGTGCTTTACTCCATGCCAGGCAATATTATCAGAGCTTTGTACTCACTTACCTCTCTCAAAAATCTTATGAGGAAACTGAGGGCTAGAGAAAATAGATCATTTGCCGAAGGTCATATAGTAAATGTTAAAACCAAGGGTTGAGCCCTGGAAGTTGATTGACTTCCAAGTGCATGCTCTGAACCCCAGCGTCATGCTGCCTCATTGTCCTTGGGCCCCAGGGTGCAGGCACTGTCTTAGGCTCCACAGGGTGTATAAAAATGGATGTGACAGGTCTTAAGTAGCTTATGATCTTGA
Organism: Neophocaena asiaeorientalis asiaeorientalis; assembly: GCF_003031525.2. Lineage (NCBI taxonomy): Eukaryota > Metazoa > Chordata > Mammalia > Artiodactyla > Phocoenidae > Neophocaena > Neophocaena asiaeorientalis. Next base: position 112,336 of record NW_020185331.1, read on the forward strand.
AGAATAAAATAGGTCTGGATGATGACAGTCAAGAAGACTATCAGACCCCTTTCCCACCAAAACACGTTTAGAGTATGAGAAGCTTAGCGTCAATCCCATCACATAAACTGACCTTAGAGTCTAAATACAATTCACTCAATGAGACACAGGTTCAGATGGCAGAGTGGCTCTGATGACTGCACCATAAAGCATCCCATCTTCCCTCCCACCCCACTGAGCAGCCATGGCTAGAAGGCCTGGTGGATGGTCCCTGAATCCCCCTTTGCATTTGTAATTCTGCATTAATAAAAGCATAAACTGATAAATGTGTTGAATGGGTGACAATGAGGAAAATAATAATAGATTCCATCATTGAATACCTCCTATGTGCTGGGTGCTAGGGGAAGTGTTATAAGTGTATTTCTTCATTTATCCTCAAAGCAGTACTATGTGGTAGGTGCCATTATTATCTCTGTTTTACAATCGAGGAAACTGGGGCTAAGGCAAATGTGTCTGAGGCACATGGCTGGTGAGTACGGGGGCTGGATTGGAGGTCAGGCTGTGTTGGCTCCTGCAGCTGAAATCTCATGTGAACCACCTGGCCCTCCACTGAGCATTCAGATAAAACCAAGGAGAAACAGAAAGCTCTGCTTCTATGGTGGGCATTTACCCAGCAATCCCTGTCTAAGAATCTTTCTTTGCCTTGAGGTCTCCCAGCTTTATCATTGCTCCGATCTCTTCCCTGAACGTTATCAGTGGTGGGAGGAGAAGGTGGACCTCCTGGGGACACGACAACAGCCCCTGGCTGTCAGGGCCCTAGGGTACAAGGAGAGAGGCCTTGTTCAGTTCTGACCTCTCAGGGGCTTGCAGAGTGACGAGTGGGGCTTCTGCAGTGACCCCAGAAGACTCTGGGGGCACCACGACTGATCTCCCCTCCCCACCCTCCCTCTCCAGCCAGACCTTAGACTGAAAGATAGAGGAGGCTGTTCAACTCTGAAAGTTCAACAAGCAGGTGTTAATGTCAGAGGCTCTGGGGCTTTCAGAATAGTAAATAAGAAATGCCCCAGAAAAGTGTAGCCATCCCAGCTTGGGTCAAAGGGAGGAAAAATGGAAGCCTGGGGTGGGTCTTCTTTTTAGTGGCTGCTGTAACCTTGGACAGGTTACTTAATGTTCCTGAAACACATTTTCCTCATTTGTGAAACTGAGATAGTCATTTCTATATAATGTGCTAATGGGAGATTAAATGAGCTAATGTCTGTAAAGAGCTTAGCATAATGCCCAGGACAGAGTAAACACCAATATGTTTTGGATATCTTCCTTTCCCACAACAATGCCAGCTGCACAGGAGTAAAACAGTTTGCTCAGTGGACCGTGAGCTCCCTGTGAGCAATGTTCCCTCCTCAGAGACCAAGTAGGGTTGTGAGGTCTGAAGTGAAAGCAACAGGCTTCACACTGGCCTGACCTGCATCTGTAGGAGGTCCAGGCTTCCCTTCTTTGTATAGTTCAAGCTTTGTCCTTACACACTCCACTAGAGGGACTGTGGTTACTCTTTTGCTGACCTCTGGGGGGCGCTGGCTCTTTCTATCCTCTGCTCTCTGAAGGTCAGCATCACCAAGGTCAACACACTCTCCAACTTGGCTTAAAGGGTTTGGGAAGCCATTTGCTTCCGGAACTGGAAAGAGGACATAATTCCAGCATCCAGCTGAAACAGGTGGGGCTGTTTCAGAAGCCTTGGGTGGATCAAATCTGCACAGACCTCCAGGGAGCACTTGATAGGCTTCCTGGGCTCAGGAGGTCTGGTGGGCTAAGGTCTCCAAGCACTGGGGCCTCCAAGATCCTTGAAGATGCTATAGGTTCAGGAGGAACTGTCAGGGTTGGTTTCTGAGGCCCCAGGCTTGCAGCTGCGCAGGGACCCCAAGGCTCAGGGAAAGTAGCTGGAAATGCTCCTGGGACATGAGTTGGGGGGGCAGGGATTGGCAAAAGGGGTACTAACTGCAGGTGATGATGGTGGTTTTGCCAAAAGGACCTTTTCCAGGGATTGAGTGTAAGAGCAGGGAGATTAAGCAAGGCCGTATAGGTCTGGTGAAACAATAGGATGAATTTTAGAGATTCTGGAACTTCAACAGATTTGTCTTTCAGTTCAGGAGAGTCAATAAGGACAGAGTTGCTGGTTTATAGCAGGGTTTGTCAAATTTAATATACATTCAAATCCTCTGGAGTTCTTCTTAAAATGCAAATTCTGATCCAGTAGTTCTAGGGTGGAGCAGAGATTTTGCATTTCTAACAAGCTCCCAGGTGATGCTGTTGCTGCCAGGCTAGGAATTACACTTTGAGTAGCAAAGATTTAGAAGACCTGACTGGGCCAGGTTTTTGTGTTCCAAGAGAGATTAAGTACAAATGTATTGATATCAAGACTATTTGGGGGGTTTCAGGGAAGAGAGCAGGTGTCTGAAGTCAAGAAAGGGAACTTCTGAGCATCAAGGAGATTGGAAGAGGCAAAGTTCTAAAGCCAGGGAAGGTTAGGAGAGACTTGCTTCATCAGTGGGCCCTGGGCTCCCAGGACTTGTGTTTCTGCCAGAGTGTTGAGTATTTGCTTTGGCGGGAACCTAACAGGTCTTCTGGTTCAGCCCTGCGTGATCTAGAAAAGGAGAAAAGAGTGAGTTGTCCAAAGTTACACAGCCATTTAGTGGCTAGGCATTGAAGAACCTTGTATGCAGGCTCGGTAGTTTGCAGTTCTTCTTGTTGATGAAGTAGAGCCGTGAAAATATTTAAGCAAAGGTATTTCAGAACAGTTCTCTGGTGGAGGTTGAGAGGACCCCGTGGAATTAGGAATTCAGGAGACTACTTAGAGGCTTTTGTTCTAGGACAAGCAAGAGATGACCAGGGTCTGAGCTGTAGCCATGTACATAGAGAGGGGCAAAAATATTTGAGAGACACTTAAAAGAGAGAATTAATAAGTTTTAGAGATTAATTTTTTTTGTAGAGGTTGAAGGAAGAGGAGGAATCAAGGATGATCTCCAGTGTGTGTGGGTTAGGCCAAAGGGTGAATAAATCATGAATGCTCCCTGTCTTCTGCCCAAGTAAAAAGTAGAGGAAAAGAAGGGGCCTGGGTGAGGGCATGAGCAAGGAGACAGTTGAGTATGAGGAGGCCAGACATCCATCCTGAAGTCAGATAGATCGAATTGCCTCTGAGCACCTAATGTTTGTATCCAGCATCTCCAGTGCTGCTGGGTCATCTACAAAGTGACAAACGTTCCTCCTAATTCCCCAGGATTCAAATTGAATGTCACCGTCTCAGAGAGACCTTCCCTGACTGCTTACATTGTTCCCTTACCCCATACTGATTCCCTATCACTGCATCTGCCATGTTCCTTCACAGCAGTTACCATGTTTGGTAATTTGTATTTACCCGTTTATGTTCTGATTTATTATGTGACTCCCACTAGTCATTAGGCACTTTAAGGTTGAAGACTATATTTTGTTCCTTATTATATATCTAGCACAGTGAGTGTCAAACAGGACACTCGTGTAATATTTGTTGAGTGAATCAAAGACTGTGTGGTATGGCTGAAGCACCTGGAGATGTTTATTCTAGAGAAGAAGCCGTTCGAAGGACCTCACTTCTTAATTCTATCCTTGAAGTTTCACAGAACAACTCTGTTTCCCCTTTTTTTAATATTTAAAAACTTGCACTGTGTGGCCACCCGGAAAGACTTAGGAAGCCACAGGAAATGGATCGCATCTTCATCACTCCAGGGTTGTCTCTCCGTGACTGGACCAGACAGGCTTGGGAGGTCATCACAGGAGGTGTCCAAGTGGAAAGTGGGCCTTGTGTGTGGTGCATGGGGGGTGGGTATCTTTAAGCATTGGATTGGATGTTAGATTATATGACCTCTGGGGTCCCTTTAAAACCTGAGACTCCATGATTCCATATTTTCTGATCAGACCTTTGGGTACCTAACAGGTTCAGTCTGCTTTGATTTCTTTTCTTTTTTAGAACTTGGAGGGAAAATGTATTTGTTCTCTTTAACTTTTCTTTTTTTTTTTTGGCTGCACCGCTCGGCTTGTGGGGTATTAGTTCCCCAACCAGGGATTGAACCCGGGCCCTCCGCCAGGGAATTCCCTCATTTGCTTTTGATTAAGTAGATTTTAGACAAGATTGGGTGTGTTCAGGGTGGTATGGCCATAGACAAATTAGGTAGATTTTAAAAGTCAGGACGGGGTGTTTATTCTTTAGCTCCAAATTGCAAAGGAATCCCCTAATCAACTGTCTAGGCTTACTGACTGATTGGCAATGTGAGGTCAATAAATACTGTGTGACCTAGTGAGTTCTGGAAAGTGACCAATGGGTCAGTCACCAGACTTGGTATGCTGGTCAGCATTTCTGAATGTGATAAGATTTCATCAGTGCCCAAGGGGAACTCAACTACCTGATTTAATGCTATCTTGATCAGTGGCAGAAAAAAAAAAATAGTAATCATCCTTTAAGGTTGTGATTTGGTTTTAGCTGTTGCCCTATAGAGGAAGAGTCTTCATCAGTGTCTGTAGCCTTGTGGTTTTCACTGAGGGCTGTATAGATCTGTCCATATCCAGGACATCTTTATATTTAAGCCAGTAGAAAGAGATTTTAGACTTATCCTCCCAATGCATCTGTTCTAGAAAAGGAAAGTGTGGTGGATAGTTTACTTAGCTTACTGCTGCCATAAACACTACCAATCTCAAGACTAACTCCTCTTCCCTGACAAAGTTGATCTTAGGTGGAATGGGGCTGCAGGGCTAAAACTTGGAGAGCACTGAGTAACTATGTGCTCTCAGTAATTTATTCCACACCCCTTCCCCCCACCTCACTGACCCTCAAATATCTATTTTAACAATTCTTTGTCTAGGAAGCCTTCCATTCCCCACTTCCTGCACATTCTCCTCCTCAGATTAGATTAGGTACTGTTGCTATGTACTTCCATAGAACTTTGTGCTTCCCCATCACGCTGAATTGTAATTGCTTTTAATATCATTTATCTTCCCTTCTAGACTATAAATTCTGGGAATATGGAGATTATGTCTATTTTATTTTCACTGTATTTCTACTAAAACCTTGTATGTGCCTGGCACATGGAAGTTGCTTAGTACATATTTGATATATAGGTGAGTGGACGTATGGATGTATGGATGGATGGATGGATGGATGGATGGATTGAAGGATTAGTATCTCCCCACTACGATCAAATGCCTAATAGATTTGGTCATTCTTAAAATTAGGATGGGCTCCTTTTGTTTTCAAATGAGGAGAACAGTGTTCACTTTTCAAGAAGTAACTGTGAACGTTAGATTAGTCAAGAGTTCAAGTATCTTAGAAATACTCTTACCTGAGGCATAGTCCCTTCGCGGAACACTTGGAGGTGCTTTGACTTTCAGCCTGTAAATAGCAAATTAGACAACTGGTCAGTGAGTAGGACAACTGTTGTCAAGGTCCATGATATAAGCATGTTTAGAGATAATGGATAGATAACTAGTAGAATAATAGCTTCTTTTGGACTCATCACATTGAAAGACTAAACGTACTGTAAACCTAGCGAAGCCATTAGTCAGCGGTTTCCCACCTCTCCCCATCTCCCCGGTGTGGCTGTGACTCGACAAAAGTGAAGTTGGGAGGTGAAAGGGCTCCGAGAGGCCAGAATACATGTAAGCGCTGAGCTCAGAGGTTCAAGGAAGGTAAATGTTGATTGGTTGATAGGAAGGGAAGAGAAGATGAAGTCTATTTTAACAAATAATTTAATAAACGCTTTAAATAATAGTAAAAAATTAGCTATAATCAACAGTTTAGCTGTAGGTGGGACTGAAATTATTTTTGTACTATTGAAAAAATGCCAAATAAGTGAGCAGTGAGTGTCTCCAGGTTGGGGATTGTGATATTTAGATTAGAAGTTGAACTGTTTCAAGCACTCTCAAAACTGCTATCTTTATGCACATATAAAATGTTCTGAATATGCACAATGCTTCCCCAGTCATTAAAAGGAGAAAACTAAAATTACATTTCAAAAATGTATCCCAGTTTTTAGGCTTTTTACAAGTTCTGACAACACTTTCTCTTTCATTATTTGAAATGTGTAAGGTTTATAGTAAATTATTTTTAATAATAGTTACCCATTTTATTTAAGAATGATTTGCTTAGTGAAATTTAAAATATATATAAATAAACCTATATAAAACTCAGTAGCCTTCATATACTAAAATATCACATCTCTTTATATAAGCAGTGTATAAGGTAACCATTACATACAAAACATATTTCATTTTGGGGGAAAAAAAGCGGTACAGAAAATCACGTTTGATTACAAAAAACAAGCCTTATAAACCAGAACTGCAATGCTGCAAAACTGACAATATTTATATTTGCCTAGAAATTCTGCTTTTTGTTTCACCAAAGGCTCTCCTGTTTGTTATTTCATTTAATTCTCAGCAAGCCAGCAGGGCGAGCTGGGAAGACATTGTCATTAGATCTATGATGAGGTCCAGAGAGAGATTGTCCAAGGTGATGAAGGGAAGAAAAACAAAAATAAAAGTGTATCTGGTGCGAGATCTGTTCATGGAACATTAAGATTTCAAAAAACACAAACCAACTATTACCTGTTATTGCCTTCCTTTCAAAAAAGAAAAGAAAGGGTATTTTAATACCCCCAAATGTGTGAAGGTCATCATCTCAGAATAAAGGACAGATTCAAGAGATTACCGTTGTTCACTGAACACCGACCAGGAATAAGAGGTGTGGTTTGGGCCTCACTGAGCAGCCGGCAGCTACATGCCAGCCCCCAACACTTCAAGGTCATTATTTTCTCGTTTGGCCATGAACCAGTGACAACTCTGTTCTGCTCTTCTGTTAGGAAACCAGTGTGCTCAACTGTGCTTCCTCCTTTCAAGGTGGCACCTGTTGCTTGGTTACGAGTGAGAGCTTAACTTCGGGGCACTTAGACCCAAAGGGCCACTGACTTCACCCAGGGTAATGACTGTGGCAGCCATATTTCCCAAGCTGAGAAGAAAACATGGTTTGTCAAGTAAAAGTGCATTTAGGGATAATGGGCAGAATGAAGTAGAAATTATATGGAAAAATTTGAGCTCCATGGCTTCTGTTAAGTATGACTGGCCATGGAATAAAGAGACATTTTATACAAAGACTTCATATTATTGAAAGAATTGGTGTATTGTAAAATTGGCAACTGTGGGATAATTAATCTAGAATTGCTAGTAATTGAAACAATGACTAGCAGGGTTCTCTCATTTCAATGAGATTCTATATATATCAGAAATAAGAAATGAAAATAATCACACACCTCTCCCCATCATAGGACAGAACATAAAGACAAATTCTTCTCCTGTATGAGGTGACCACTGCCCCACAAGCAGAAGACCATTTTAACTATTTTATGGTGATCAGTTATACATATTGAAACTCGTTTACATTTTATAGCCTAAAAACACCACAAAAAGTGATTTCTTACTCTTTTTTTAAAAATTTTTTTATTTTTTGGCTGCATTGGGTCTTCATTGCTGCGTGTGGGCTTTCTCTAGTTGTGGCGAATGGGGGCTACTCTTCTTTGCTGTATGCAGGCTTCTCATTGTGGTGGTTGCAAAACACAGACTCTAGGCGTGCAGGCTTCAGTAATTACAACACACGGGCTTCAGTAGCTGCAGCACGCAGGCTCTAGGGCACAGGCTCAGTAGTTGTGGCGCACGGGCTTAGTTGCTCTGCGGCATGTGGGATCTTCCCAGACCAGGGCTCGAACTCGTTTTCCCTGCATTGGCAGGCAGATTCTTAACCACTGCTCCGCTAGGGAAGTCCCTGATTTCTTACTCTTAAGTTTAGCAAAGACCAAAAAAAAAAAAAAAGATACTCTGTTCTGAAGGCATGAGGAAATGAACTTTTATCCACTATTGGTGGTACAAAATTTTTGGACAGCAATTTGGCAATATCAAGCAAAATTTCAAGGGCACAAATCCTTCTACCCAGAAACTAGAAATTTCAGTTCAGGAATTTAGCTTTCTGGTACATTCAAAGTCTGCAAAGGATATTTATTGAAGTATTATTTGTGACAGGTAAACTAAAAGAAATGGCCACAAAATTTTGATAGATATTATCAAATTGGCCCCCAAAATGTATGTTTAAACTCCTACTCCCACTTTAAAAAATGTCTATCAATATGTAGCTGGTTAAATGAATTATAATACATTTATAGTAGACTATTAATTATCTGTTTAAAAGGTATATGGTGGGCTTCCCTGCTGGCACAGCGGTTGAGAATCTGCCTGCCAACGCAGGGTTCAAGCTCTGGTCCAGGAAGATCCCACGTACTGCGGAGCAAACTAAGCCCATGCGACACAACTTCTGAGCCTGCGCTCTAGACCCCATGAGCCACAGCTCCTGAGCCCGCGAGCCACAACTACTGAAGCCCACGTGCCTAGAGCCCGTGCTCCGCAACAAGAGAAGCCACCGCAATGAGAAGCCCATCCACCACAACGAAGAGTAGCCCCACTCGCCATAACTAGAGAAAGCCCGTGCGCAGCATGAAGACCTAAAGCAGCCAAAAATAAATAAATAAATAAACTTTAAAAAAAAGGTATATCGTTATTTTTACATACGAACAAAGAAAGATGTCCGTGATTTAGCATTAATTAAAACCAACAAAGCAAGTTGGTAGAATGTGTATGTGGTATGATGCCACTCATGATGAATATGTATGTACTCGATCTATGTCAATGTGTGTATGTGAGTGTGTACGCATACACATATAGACATATAAACCAAATTCACTCATGCTGTGTCCATCTCTGGGGAGTGGGTTAGGGTGGGGATAGGAGAAAGTGAGAGATTTTGACTTTGTACAATTCTGAACTCTTTGATTTTTTTTTTCCTGGTGAATCTGTATTACTTTCATAAAAACAAAAACAAAAAAGCCTTAAACAAAATCTTAACAGAATACCATTTCCCCTTTCCTCTTGACTTAGATTTTGAGTAGCAAATGCTGGTATGTACAATGTACAATTTCTATTCTCTAAAAAGCAACAAAAAGAACCTTAGGGGCTTGTGTGTGTGCCTGTGTGTGCAGGAAGGTTTGGAATTCTAACTTGCCCTCTCCAAGTGCCAATTGAAAACACCATTTTAAGGCCATAATTGAAAAAGCAGAAATCAAAATATGGAAACAGTTATGGCATCCTAAAGAAGTCAGGTTGTGTTCTTGCAACTTCTCTTTTGGACTTTTCCAAGTGTGTCCTAGTGACCCTTAGCTAAGTGGTCAGAGAAGCTGATTGTCCTGCTTCTATAAAGTCCTCTTTTGATGTTTGCCAGGCACCTTGCGTGGCATAGCTCAGCTTTCCAGCAGTGAGAGAGAAAAGCAAGGTGCCTGAGTACCACCCACTCATTCACCATGTTTCCTGAACGTGGGTCTGACCACCACGACTCTAGCCATGAGTAAGAAAGTGTCACATGCTAAAGAGGTTGCAACTCATCACTCGGGTAACAAGGAAGTTTTGTGTTCTTCCACTTAGTGCAGGCTGACATAAGATGTTATTTACATAAATAAGTGCTCACATAGTGCTATGGCATCTAACTTACTTTTTGATCTTGTTCATTATTCCACCTTCATTGTTCTTCATATCATGGACCATTTTTTGAAGCTGCCTGTAAGAAATGAAATTAAACATAAAATATTAACAACTAGGTTGATTTTTTAAAAAGTCTTCTCTCCTTCTTGAGTATAAAAAAAGAGAGAGAGAGAGAGAAAAACCTTACCATAAACCCCCAAACAGCATGAATTATATTGTATTTCATTAAGTTGACCATTTTCTACTTGAGCAGAGGGAAGGTGTGACTGATTCTATAAGGAGTGTGGTCACTGGACCATGCCCCCACCCGTTGAAGTCTGGGTCAGTCTCAGGCAGTAAGAGGAATTCTGATTCTCAGATCAGAACAGAATGTCTGTTCTGAGGAGACATGTGAGCTATCATAAGCCTCACTGTTTATCACTTATTGTCCTCGGAGCATCAACATCGCAAGGATGCAGCTACCTTGAAGGACACAGTATAGACAGAAATCAGCCTCAAGATTTTTTTTTCTTGGTTAACTTTACTAGGTAGAATCTGGAAAATTGCACAGATATCTGAAACTTCTGCAGAACAAAAAGCAATATGCACAAAATCGAAAGATAAATGCCATGCTGGAAGAAATATTTGCAACACATAATAATAAGAACTACATGTTTTGATTAACAAAGAAATCTTACAACTCAGTAAAAAAAAGTTTAAAAATGTGGTAAGAAAGTGAGCAAAAGATGTGAATGCAGAGCTAACAGAAAAAAAATACCAGTGGCCAACAGACCAATGAAAAGTTATTTAACATCACTTATATTTAAAGAAATCTAAATGGAAACAATGAGATATCATGTTCTACCTATCAGATGGGCAAAACTTAATAAGCATAATAATCCCCAGGGTTGACAAGTATATGAGAATACAGATATCCTTGGGAATATAAGTTATTACAATCAATATCTGTCAAAATGTAAAACCACTATGCCTTTTGACCTGGAAATTCCACTGCTAGGAATTTACCTTATGAACATAGTCACAAACTATACAAACATTATACATATCAGCATGTTTATTCCAGAATTATGTGTAATAACCCTAATCCTTCCTGCCTTTCCCACTAAAAACACCTGGGAGCTACCTAAATGCCCATTTATCATTAAAGGGGAACTAGTTAAATACACGTTGATAAAACCATAAATGGAATACCACAGACCTTAAAGAAATACATCTATATTGCTGATATGTAAAAATACTCGAGATATTAATTTAAATGAAAATGGAGGATGAGGAGAAAGAAAAGAAAGAAGGAAAATTCAGAATATGCATATATTTTTTTGTGGGAAAAAAAGACGTACATACATGTGTGCTGATATGGGCATAACTTTTTAGAAGGATATGCAAGAAGTTGTTAAATGGTTTTCAAAGCTAATTGTAATTAGAAAAGTTTCCAAATTAGAAAAAGGGTCAGAGTATAGGACTATGTTTTGTTTTCTTCCTAATGATTTTCTAACTTAAAATATATCTAAATAAAATTTCACATGGTTCTGCCTTGAAAGAGTAACATATTTGAATTTACCTTCCATGCAAGCCTTTCCTTTGTTCTGAGAAAACTGTTTCATTGGGCCCTTTAGTTAATGAAATGTAAACTTGTATATAGCCATTGTTCTAGAAGAAAATGGACTTTTTCCATTAAAAAATGCAGATTTTTCTCACTTTGGGAGCTAAGCCCTCTGTTAGCTAATATGAAGAGTGGTGCATAATTAGGCTTAGCATAGGTCTAGGAAACCCCATTGATTGGAATTGGAATCTGGGAGAACTAGTCTCTTGGACTATGTATGGATTTATGACTCAGATGCTGCAAAGTTTTTCGGTGTAGGGATGGAGCAGTTGAGAGGATGAGAGGACAGCTTGTCAGAGGAACTCCGCCTGGCCTGGCTGTTTGCGTCCTCCACTAAGTGTTCACCTCAGGCTAACTCTCCTGTGCTGATGTTCTGCTGTAGTTGTTTCCTGAGGGCCATTGGGCATCAAGGAAATGGCGGGAGATTTATTGCATAAGTGATAGACATTCCCTCTCTCAACAACCTTCGGAAAAGGGAGATTGTCATACAAGAAGTGGGAACGTAGACTGGGGATTTGGGGGAGCTCTTTTCCCTTCTAGGTCTAATCACTGTGAGGACCTGGAGACCTGAAAAGCAGAGACAAACCTGAGGGGTTTTCAATGGTGGGGAAATGGAGGGGTGGGGAGGTAGCCCTGAACCTGAGACTGGGTCTGGGCCTCTGCATTGAGAAGAGCCATCCACAGCACCATCAGTAGCCATTTTCAACGAGATAATTCTCTTTATTGTCCCTGAATCTTCAGTAGTATCCTGTCAGGATCTGCAGCCCGGCCTTGGTTGGGCTGTGGGGAAGAGTGTGTCCCATTGGCACGGAGTGGTGGAGTGCAGAGGGAGAACAGGCTGGAGGGTGGAGTAGAAAGAGAAGAGAGACTTCTTTCAGGACATTCTTAAGACTGCATCTTGGGAAATCATTTACATAACTGGGGGACCCACTGAGGGGCCCAAGTTCAGATATGGGAAGGTCAGTGCAAGTCATAATTTGGGTAACAAAGGAAATGAGGCCACATCTTATATCGCTAGTTAGGGAGGCTGGGCATGTGTGAGAGCTCAGCAAAGCACCAGGCTCAGCGGCAGAGAGAGAGAAGGATGGGTGAGAGAGAAGAGGACCAGCTGGCCCATCAGAGACACACAGAGGGTCCTTCAAACTGGACTCTTGAGTTACCTCAGAACCATACAGTATTCTAGAATTTGTTCACGTACATCCTGTGCAAACCCCTTTCTCCTTTACTGGAGGAACTATAGAGAATCTGTGAGATAGAGGAATGAGTGAAAATGAAAAATAGGAGGTCTGGGAGTAGAGAGGAAGTGAGATTGAGAGAGAGGTTGAAATGGATTGATTGGAAAGAACTTGAATAATTTCAAGTGGAGAGCAGAGGGCACCTCTGGTTATAAGCTGACTGTAACTGAGTGGAAAGTCTTTAGCCTAAGTTAATGACTAAAGGGGTAAAAGGCCAAAATGATCCAGAGTGAAGGATCCTATCAGAGGTCTGTCAAGAGTGGGACACAGGCAGAGTAATAGGGAGCCAGAGGCTGATTTGCATACGTGACTTTGCTGTAGACATAGACAAACAGATGTTACAAATAGTTGCAAAAAAGTTTGATGTAATTTTGTCATTTGTTCAACTTGGTAGCTGATGCTTCTTGGCATTTCCTAATTACTTTTAATTATAGATTATTAAAAATAATTATAACCTATAACTATAGTAAATCGTTGAATTTTTCTCCTCCCTCTGCATCTCAATCACACAAATCCTGATGTCCACAGACTGCTCAGTTACAGCTGCCAAACTTAGGTTACCTTATAAGTGTCCCCCAAACCAAGAAAATGTGGTAATGCTCTCAGCTCATTCTGTCAACTCTTCATACACTGTGTGATGCACAGCTTTTGCTGCCCTCTAGTATCTTCTGCTCCATTTTGGAGCACAGTTTTTCCTCTACCACAACTTGAAGGATATGCAATAGCAAAGAAATGTGCAACTGGACTGTTTCAGGAGAGGATGCTCTCGAGCTGAACATCAGTTGTTTCACCGTGATAAGTTGTGTGTGGGTGAAAATAGGTAAGGCATAAAAAAGCTGCACTTTGATTATTCCTTTCTGAGATATCCGTCCATGGTTGGGAGAATGAATAACAGGATCACAATGTTCTAATTTTTTAAACTGTGAAGAGACAGCCATGTGTATGTAACAAAATAAAACGAAGGACATAGCTTATCTAGTACACATTTTAAAACAGTATTAATATGCAATTTTTAAGCAGTATGGCATTTAGGTGTTTAAAAATGGTGAGAAGGTAATATAAATAATTATATTTATTATTCCTTGTATAAACCAAATTGAATTTTATATTCTCTCCTTTGTCATTGTTTTAAATTTTTTTTTCAAGGTTTTGAGTTAATATCAACAAACTTATTTAACAACACACTGTAGTAGTGTGGCCCTGGCTGAGCCTGGATCTCAACAAATTTAGATCCCATGAGGTCCTGAGAGAGGAAAAATCATCATTTGAAAGTTACCAGCAGTTTTTTGCCTTCAAAGAAGCAGCTTACTTTAGAATCTGACAGACTCGTGGTCCTCACACCAAACTGCACCGGAATCACCTGGAGGCCCTTTGAAACCCAGAGTTTCACTCCACCCCCGGAGTTTCTGATTGGGTACATCTAGGTGGGGCTGGAGAATTTGCATTTCTAACAAGTTCCCAGGTGATGCTGACTCTACTGCTCAGAAGCCCACCCTTTGGGCTCAACTGTGATGGATCATGCCTTTTCCCACTGAGGGTCTTTTAGTTGTGTCAAGTAAAGCAAATACCTGCTTGAGGAAAATTAAAATCCTTGTTAACCCCGTGCAAAGTTTCAGACAGAGAAGCTGAGTGGTCAGTTTGGTAACCTAATTTGGACGTATTCTTTACCAGACTGTCACTTCTTTATGGGACTTGATTTTTCTCTGTGGGAATTTAGACTACCTTGTGCCTGTATATTTTTATTTTTCTTGTAGTCACACACTTTCTTCTTGAGCCACAGTTTGTAAAAGCTGCAGAGTGGAGATGAAGGGGCTACAGGAAGGATGTGCCCCTGACTCTGTGCAGTAATCCAGAAGCAACTGGACCTGCCCTGAGCGGAGTGCTATGGCTGGGATTTTGCCATTCCTCATATGGTGCTCTAACACGGAATAGCATGGAATGTGGTGGCATTGGGATGAAGACACAACCATAGCCCTATCTGTGGGGGATGAGCTGTCCTTGCTGTCACTCATCCTGCGAAGACTCCAGTCCAGAAACCGGCAGTGAAGAAAATGAGGATGTGGTCGGCAGGTCTTGAGCTCTGGTACTGGGATGCTTCCTGTCTTCCTGGGGCCTCCTGGTTGCTGGTCCCTGGACTACAGGTTGAGTTGACCTCTAGTAGCATTCATTCTCGTGATGCAGAGGTGAGATGGCACTTGAAGTGGTCTCTGGCTGGGAGCAAAGCAGGGAGGACCTGAGGAAGGGTCCAGGACACTAAGCGAAGCCTTGACTAGTAGCAAATATGTGTCATTCTTTGTGTTATACTTCCCTTCTGTTATTCCTCAAACTTCAGTGAAGTCTTATTAACTCTGTTAGGACTGTGGGGAAATAAGGGATGGGTTGGTGGAAAGAGGTGGAAGGAGCCCAAGAAATCCAGATGGAACCTAGAACCTAGAACCTCTGCACCAGAGAATGGCTCCTAGAGACTGGTGAATGGATCTGGACACAAGCAAGAGCCAGAGTAGAGATGTGGGACATGCAAGCAGCCCCAGGACACTCAGAATCCCAGGGGATGGAAGTCTGTAAAAGTGGGCTAGGTCTACTATGATTTGAATGGCAAAAGATAACCATTTTTCTTTTCTTTTCTTTTTTGGACTCACAGGTAAGTAGTGGCTGGTTACACAGGCTGTACAGTTTTTTAATTTCTGATGATTTCTGATTTAAAATGTAACATGTGCTAAGTAAAAGAATCCAATCTGAAACAGCTACATACTGTATGATTCCACCTGGAATCTGGAAAAGGCAAAACCACGGAGACAGTAAAAAGATCAGAGGTTTGTTAGGAGCTCAGGAAGAGGAAAGGATTTTTAGGGAACATGGGATTTTTAGGGCAGTGAAACTATTTTGTGTGAGACTGTTAATGGCAGCTGTATGCAATACATGTTCATTGTAGATGAACTTGGGGAGATTTCCTCCAGGCCGGAAGGTACCCCAGAATTGGGTTTTATTATTACTGTTGTTGCTGTGGGGTTTTTTTTTTTTTTTTTGGTAGTGGCAGGGAGGGTTGACTGAGAACACTCCCCAACCTGACATGGCTGATCGGCATGGAAGGATGGATTGGCGGGATGCAGAGCTCCACTAGGGCTGGGGTTGGGGTGGGGGGCACTGGGAAGGCAGCTGCACGTGGCCAGATCAGCAAAGAGTAGTCCCAAAACAGACATATTTCACTAAAAACCTCTCTAATAATTTTTATTATATACAGGACATGATTTAAAAGATGCTATCATCTGCAAGAAGTGCTTTTTTAAAAGTTTAGTAGAAAAAAATCAGAAAACATCTTGTTTTCCTTTTAGCTTCTTAGTGCACTCACAGAGGACCGTGAAAAGACAGGTTTTAGTGTATTTTTTTTCACTCTTTTTCTAGAAAAAGTGGAATGTAAAGCAATGTTAATCTGAGAAAATCCCTATTTAATCTGGATTTAGGAATGGATTAAAGAGGGTTTCATATTCAAGCAACTCTTCACAAACAAAAAGAGCAGGCAACTCCTTCCTCCTTCTTCCCCCCCCACCCCCACACACACATCTTAACCTCAAGCCCAGTTCTGGAGTTTCATCCTATCAGTATGCGCGGGGCTGGTCCTTCTCCTGCAGCCAAGATCCACGCCTACAGCTGCCCCTTTGCACCAGGAAAAAGCTGCCTCTGCCAGTGTACCTCTCCAATCCATGCTCTGAAGCTTTGTCAGGGCCTATTCAGCTAATGTTTCTAAAACCCAGCTTTCACCAGGCCACTCCCTCCTCAAGGGCCTGCAGCACCCCAATGTCTATTGAATCAAGCCTGGCTTTTTGTTACTGTTGGCTGAGAGTTACTCAGTCTCACCCTGAGTTCCCGGAACTGCGAGGGTGACTGCCTGTGAATTATCTACACCTACTTGGTTGGGTACCCTTAGGACATCTACCTGTGCTCTCCTCACAACTGGCCTGGTATCTCCAACTTATATGTTTCTTAGATCAAATCGGAGTAGAAATATCTCTAATATTGTCTTTGGTATATGGAGAGTCAAAGAGAATATCCAGTCTCTTAACTACTTCATGCTATGAACGGATTTTTTTAAATGTAACTCTCATCACTAGGTCTGCTGATTCTTTAGCTGACTTCCTCCTTTTACAGGAGTTTAAATGATCTCATTATTGACTCTGGATTTCCTTTTTAAGGTGCTACTAATCATTTTATGGTATATTTTATTTTTGTTATTAAATTTAACAAGTAATTGAATAATCTGGTGTTCTTGGATCTTCAGGCTTGAAATTTCCAAGCTTTTTTTTTTTTTTTAACTTTTTCTCTCTCTCACTGACTATTCATCTCCTCTCACCAGTTACATCAATTCATCTTTAGATGCATCTTACCCATCTCTGTACCCTCCTGTCCACTCCTTCAGCTACAGCCATTGTGATCTCATGGATGATGGACTATGCCAGTGGTCCCTCATCTTTTGTTTTTAACTTTTTATTTTATATTGGAGTATAGTTGATTAACAAGTTGTGCTAGTTTCAGGTGTACAGCAAAGCGACTCACTTATACATACATATGTATCTACTCCTTTTCAAATTCTCCTCCCATTCAGGTCGCCACATAACACTGAGTTCCCTGTGCCATACAGTAGGTCCCCGCTGGTCATCCACTTTAAATACAGCAGTGTGTACATGTCAATCCCAAACCCCCTAACTATTCCCCCCCCCCCCCCCGCTTCCCCCTCGGCAACCACAAGTTCGCTCTCCAAGTCTATGAGTCTGTTTCTGTTTTGTAAATAATTTCATTTGTATCATTTTTCTTTAGATTCCTCATATAAGCGATATCATACAATATTTCTCTCTCTCTCTGTCTGACTTACTTCACTCAGTATGACAATCTTTAGGTCCATCCATGTTGCTGCAAATGGCATTATTTCATTCTTTTTTTAAAATAAATTTATTTATTTATTTGTTATTTATTTTTGGCTGTGTTGGGCCTTCGTTGCTGTACATGGGCTTTCTCTAGTTGAGGCAACCAGGGGCTACTCTTCATTGCGGTGTGTGGGCTTCTCATTGCAATGGCTTCTCTTGTTGCAGAGCACAGGCTCTAGAGTGCAGGCAGTAGTTGTGGCGCGCGGGCTTAGTCGCTCTGCAGCATGTGGAATCTTCCCGGGCCAGAGATTGAACGTGTCCCCTGCATTGGCAGGCAGATTCTTAACCACTGCACCACCAGGGAAGCCCTATTTCATTCTTTTTATGGCTGAGTAATATTCCATTGTACATATGTACCACGTCTTCTTTATTCATTCCTCTGTGGTTCTCCATCTTGTCTCCCTACCTTCAGTCTCTCCCTTTCCCCATGTTCATTTTCTTAAATTGCTTTTATCATGTCATTCCACTCATGAATAATCTTCGATGTCTCCCTGTTGCTTGCAGGATAAGGTAAAAACTCATTAGCTTGGCATTCAAAGGCCTTCAAAATTTGGACACCAAACATTTTAGACATAATTAACCCACTGTTATGAACACACAATTGTTCCCATTCCATCCCACCAGCCCACGGCCCAGCTCAAGTCATCCCTTTCCCCTTACAGATCATTTCTTGATCTGTACACAGGAAAGGCATAGGAAGGGAGGCCACTTAAGGAAAGAGCACTGGATTGAGAGTCTAGAGATGCAGGTTCTACTCTAATCTCTGAAGCTTCCTGGCTGTGCAAATCTGAGCAATTCTTGTCACACTTAATGCTTCATTTTCTCCCGTAAAATGAGAAGGCTGGATTACACGGACATTCAAGTCTTTCGCAGCTCTAAATTCTATTTCTATATATCCTGAATTCATAGCACTCACGTAGCACTTAGTCATTTAATCTCCAGTGCTATAGCAATTTTTGAATTATGATTTGGTTCACATGACATCTTTTGTATTTTATATCTTAAACTGTTTTTTTGTCCTAAACTGAAAATAGTCTTTTTGTTCAGTTTATGAAAGTAATACAGCTAATTTTTTAAAAATTCATGTGATACAGATAGATAACTAGTGAAAACTACTCATAATTCTTTGCTGGGAACAGGGAAGAACAGAGAGCTGTAAGAATCCTAAAAAGGGAGTGACTGCTTTGAGGTTTTAAGATGAAGTGACCTGAGAGCTGGGTCTTGATGGGAAAATAAAAATTCACCAGGCAGAAGAGTGAGGAAAGCAGCTAGGTAGTGGGAACAGCGACTACAAAGGCTCAGAGGAAATTGTCTGAGATGTTTGGGGTCTAGTGAGAAGCTGAGAGTGCCAGGAATTGGGGGTATGGGGGAAAGGTGCCGTCAAAGCTGAGGTTGGGTTGGGGGGATACAGGGAGTCAAGGACCTTGTTAGTTAGGCCAAGGAGATGGGGTTTATGGGCAACACGAAGCCTTTGGAAATCTTTACTCAGAGGAGTGTCATGATTAGGGTGGAAGAATGGAGGAGGGCCTAGGCATGGTGACACTGGTGGCTCAGAGACCAGTAGGAAGGCAACTCTGCTGGGCCCTGGCCTAAGCCCACAGCAGTGGGATCCCCAAAATAGTGGGGTAACACTAGGAGTGGCCTTCAGGGCCTCAGCTGGACAGAAGAAAGAATTGATGGCCTCAAGGCCAACAGTTCTCACAGAGGACTGTGCTGGAACACAGCGCCGTGTCAGTAGCCCTGGTCCTGTCTTCATTTAAAAGGTCAATATTTTGTTCATCATGGAACTTTTTGCATTAATTTTGATTTTTAAAATATTACATGAAAATATTATTTCTTGATTTACTGACTTGGGGGCCTCCCCCTTAAAGTTTAATATTATTATTTGTTTTATGTAAGACATGTATTTGGCTTATTTACTCCACAAATATTCAGTGAGTGCAGACTGAGTAGGGCATGTGTGGATCCAGAGCTACCCTGAACACAAACCCTGTGTCTGGTAATGCAGGAGGAAGGTCCCTTCTGCCACCATATCACATGACAGAAGCCTATGACTTATATCAGACCAGAGGACAGAGAGAAGCAGATGGGTGGGGGGTAGGAATTCTCTAATTCTCACAAAATATCTTCCTTTTGGATAACTTCCATCTCAAAACTGAAGTCTGGCTACCGACCGTCATTTTGAAACAGAATGCCACTTTTAATGAGTATTCTGTTTTTTGCATGCAGCAGACCTTGTCCTCCTCCGTCCTTTCCACAGCCTCTTCTAGCCCTGGCCTGGCTTCCTCATGCCCCATTTCCTCCAGGCCAGCCTTTCTGTGGTATTATTGGTGTTATATTTAGATTTGCAAATTCAGCAACCAAAGCTGCTTCCTTCTGGAGAGCGAGTCCACGGTGAAGCTGGGACAGAAGTTTTGGCAAGTCCTTTCCATCCTGTGATAACCTGAGAAGCCTCCCAAGAGTGAGGTAGCTCCCCCAGCCCCATTCACAGATGCAGATACAAGGCCCAGGAGGTCACCGGGCTGGTCTCAGACCACGCAGCTCTGAAATCCCAACTCCTAGTTTTGCCTGTTATCAAGGTAGTCACAGAAGTTTGGTGGTGAGAGAGACTTTAGGAATATCCTGGGTCAGCCTCCTACTGGAAGGGAGGACACTAAATTCCAGAGACATTTTCCCATTGCACCAAGATCAATTATTGAGGATTCCCCCAGCTCTTTCCCTCACACCCTGCTCCTTCCCTTTCCACACATGGTCCGAGCCTCCTTCTAGAGGAGCAGCTTTTCCATGGCAGGGATGTGCCTTCCAAATTCTCATACCATAGCCCAGAGCCATGGTTACAGTCCAAGCCCAGTGAGCCAGGCTAGTTGTCAGCTGGATAATCAATGGCGACAACAGTGAACGCCAGGACTCACTGAGCATGTGTTATGTGCCAGGTACTTCGCATGCTTATCTCATTTAACCCTCACAACCGTGTGAAGTAGGTCTTATTATTATCCCCATTTAAAAAAGTGTGATCAAAAAATAACCACACAACATTAAATTTATGATCGTAACCAATTTTAAGTGTACAGTCAGTAGTGTATTCACATACGCATTGTATATTCACACTGTTGTGATTATCCTAATTTTTATAGTGAGAAAATATTTGCCCAGAGAAGTAATTTGCCCCAGGTCCTACATGTAATAAACAACAGAGCTGGGATTCAAAATCGGGCCGTCTGACTCCAGAACCCGTGCTCTCAATCACCCCTGGATGACATGTGCTGACTTGTCTCAGCTTGGGCCGCTCACCAGGGTGGATGACCAGCTTCACCACGTGCCTCTTTGGGCACCTTCCTCTCTGTCCCTGGGGAAGGCATCCAATCCCTCTACCAGCCAAGTGGGCTTTACCGGGAACACATGTGCCCCCACTGCCCTGCCACTAGTCCCCAAGGTCAGACTTGTTGCTAGATGGTTGCATGGTCTCTTAGGGGCCTGTTTCAGTCTTTAGGGAGGGGCAGAGAAAAAAGAGGAAGGGACAGATGGCAGGAAAAGGTGGAAAGAGAGGGCAGGGCACGCAGGCAGCAGGAAGGAATGTGGCAGGGGCTCTCTGGGTCTGGAACAGGCTTACAAGCAGAGTGGCTGAGCTCAGCTGCAAGGAGACCCGGGTAGCTATCCCTGTGTGCCCTTCTTATCACCCTAGTCAGAAAGGCCACCTAAGAGTCCTGGAGTAGGGGCATGTGTGCACCTTGCACGTGAGCATCTCACAGCCTGGGTTGTCTTACTAACCACCTATTAACCAGAGAAAGTAATTTTCAAGTTTCTGCAGACGCTCCACCATTTCCTTCTTTTTTTCCCACTGAGATCTGCAAATATTTTGTGGTAGTCTTTGGCATATCTAGATTGCTGATCTCAGTTATAAGCAGACCGAAATTGGGCTGACTTGGCATAACCAGGACCAAGGATGATCCTACTAATACCCTGATTCTTTTCCCAAAAACTCCTGGCACACTCTACCCTATCAGAGGCAGTGAGGCTTGGGCCACACCGCTCTGACACTGATGAGATGACAGGAAACTAGGTTATACTAGCTGTAAAAATTTCTTAGAAAATTTGCCCCTTGATGGGACAGCAGAAATTGTCAGGCTCTCCCCCTCCCAGATTTTATGGGTCTGTAGGGATGCATCACTTTCCTTCCTCTTGCTGGTGCTTGCTCTCACTCACCCCCACAGGGAGGGGCTGGGATAGAGGGAAGCTTCTTCCTAAAATATGTGAAAGCAGGTTGTGAAAAGCAAAAACGTTAAGGGAGGCTCATGGGTTTGGAAGAACCCCCAGAGGTCCTGTTATTTAATCCTGTACTGGGCTCTGATTTTTTTTTTTAAGCCTATTTTTTAAAATATAAATTTATTTATTTTTGGCTACTTTGGGTCTTCGTTGCTGCGCACGGGCTTTTTCTAGTTGCTGAGAGGGGGGCCTACTCTTCGCTGTGGTGTGTGGGTTTCTCATTGCGGTGGCTTCTTTTGTTGCGGAGCACAGGCTCTAGGTGCGCGGGCTTCAGTAGTTGTGGTGCGCAGGCTCAGTAGTTGTCGCTTATGGGCTCTAGAGCGCAGGCTCAGTAGTTGTGGTGCACGGGCTTAGTTGCTCCACAGCATGTGGGAATCTTCCCGGACCAGGGCTCGAACCCATGTTCCCTGCACTGGCAGGTGGATTCTTATCCACTGCGCCACCAGGGAAGTTCCTGGGCTCTGATTTGCTTCGTGTTCTAACTAGGTGCTGGTAGCAGGAATTTTGTGATGTTTACAGTTTTTCCTCTTAACAGCATGAAAATTATTGTGTGAAGCTGATAATTCTCAAATTTGTAAGACTCAAGGATAAATAAGTAACTCTAATCATTTTCATAAAATTCTGAAAATATAATCCTATGTAATTCTAGAAAAGGAATATGTTTTAAGAATTTGAGCGTGTTCTTTAAAAAATTAGCCTTAATGTAGAAAAAACATGAGCCTTGGCTGTGTCTACGTGGTACACCCACTTGTCTGGGCATTCATTTCTATAGCTAAAAGCAAAGATATTTTCAGGGAGTAAAGAGAGATTTTGCAGAAGGGTATTGCCGATACATTGAAAAAATTTGACTGAAGCTCATTTCTTTGGGATCTTAGTGAAAAAAAGATATTGGGCAATATCACGTGTAGGGATTGAAGTGGAAGGAAGCATTGACATTCTTAAATGTTTACCATCCAGAAACATTTATCGATAATACATTTTTTATTTTTTTGGGCGCACCGCGCAGCTCGCGAGATCTTAGTTCTCCAACCAGGGATCTAACCCGGGCACACGATAGAGAAAGCCCTGAGTCCTAAACACTGGACTGCCAGGGAATTCCCCAGTTAATACATCTTTTTTAAAAAAACAGCTTTGATACAGTATCTAATTGGTCGAACAAAAATATGATCATGGATCCTCATAATATTTTATGGTAAATATGGAAAATAATTTCATTATCAAAAATTCACCATTCCACCATTTCAAAGTGTTCAATTCAGTGGCATTTAGTAAATTCTCAGTGCTGTGCAATCACCACCACTAACTAGTTGTAGAACAGTTCCTCACCCCAAGTAGTCATTAACAATTTTAAAGCGGATTTTTTTTTTCCAGTTTACTTTTGAGGCACATGAATAACTTTTGTTTTAGTCATGTTAAGAGTTGTTTTCAGCATTCATCAGGTGAATTTGACCAGTCATCTGGGATTGGTTGGGCAACTGAAATAATCTGTAAATGTGGTGATGACATGAAATCAAAAGGTTTTCAGTTGTAAAAAGCAGACACCCTGAACAGGCTGTAAAGACAATTCAAAAGGCAAAATAGTTACATATATGTAGAGGGCCCAGTTTTCCAGTGATGTGGTATTACATTTGCCATTCTCCTTTTTGAAAGTATATTTCTCATGTTTGTATTTGATTCTACTGTAGTTATTTGCACTAAAATGACTGTTTCCTTCCTGTCCAGGATTAGGTATGGTCATTAATATGTCAAACATGCTTAAAAGGTACTCTTCACCCTGCAGTTTTTGCACTTTGAACCAAGTGAAGTTGTAAAGTAAACAGCAACAACATAGTCAATGGGGGAGGACATTTCTTTCTACCTTTGAGCTCAACTCTAATCCTCTGGTCCAAGCAACTTCAGTCACAGCCTCCCCGCTGGGAACTCCCTTTACTTAGGTGTGGTCTCCCTCCTCTGACCTTCCCCTCCTTCTTATCACCACTTTCCTGAACAATGTCCCCTTCTTTCAACTAACAACCATAGACTGAGCCACCTCTGTGCTGGAGACAGAAGAGCACAGGTCTCTGTCCCCACGGTCTGAGCTGTTAGACTCCCACTTGGGTGTTAGTGACGGCTAAGGCTTAATGCCTTAACCTATTACACATAGTGATGTTTAAGTTTGAACCAGGACTCTGAGACACGCCTTATCCCAGGAGGATGTCTCTCTAATGACACAACTGGGGCAACAGGAGAGCCCAGGCCAGGAGGGACTTGTGCAGAGGGGACATTGACTGAACTTTTACTCTCTATTTAATATGTTTACTGTTACAACACCCTTATTATATTATATATTATTATTCCCATTTTCCAGGTGAAAAGCTGAGGCTAAAAAGGATTAAGTAACCTTCTCAAAGACCAAGAACAAGGGAGTACAGAGCAAGTATTCAAACCTAGGTCTGCCTGATTCCAAAGTTCAGCAAAAAACACCTTTCTGGGGCACTTCTCAAATTATACAACATGGTCCTGTATGCTTAGTCTACACATAAGACCAACTCTGCTCTTTTTAATTATAACTCACTCTCAGATTCCATGAACAATTGTGGGAGCATTCTTTGAAAAATATATAGTCTCAGTAGGGTACCAAACATGACTGAGTCAGTGTGAAATTCAAGTTTGGACCTGGAAACATGTAATAGCATGAAATACTGACAGTAATATTCTGTAGGGCCTCACTGGAGTTTCTGACTAGTAAATTAGCTGCTTTTTAGTTAAACAAAAAAAAAGTCTCGGAAAAATACAGAACACAGACTAAGCTAGAATGTTTTACTGGCCAGTAAATAACACAGGAAAAAAAAAAGGAAGGCGTGGCCTGCTGTTCCTCCCTCCTCCTAGGCAAACATGGAGGTGTAGTTCTAGACTAGGCCTTTCTGGTGTGAGCTTGGATAAGTGACTTCACCTCTCTGGGCCTCTTACCTGAGGGACTAGAGAGATGGCCGCTCCATCTTACTTGCCCTGTAAACCTTTCTCATTTGGGGGCTGGGGAGAGGAAAGGAGGAGGCTTCTCCACTGATGTTTGCATCCTGACACATTGCAGGGAGAGCTGGCTCAGCCGAGGGGGCTCACGGAACTTGTGGCCAGCACTGGCTACCTAATTTCTGGGGCTCAGTGTAAAATGAAAATGCAGGGTTACTAGTTCAAAATTATTGAGAATCTTAAGACTGCAACAGCAGACATTAAACCAAGCATGGGGCCCTGTGAGACTGCACAGCACAGGCCCAGGAAACGTGGTGGCCTCTGCTGTGTATTCCCTACACTGTAGGGAGGGTTGAAACCTGGAGGAGATCTGGGGCCCCCAGCTAGCCTGCTGGGAGGCAGAGACACCCCCGGGATAACGAGCTCCTTTTTTGGGAAAGTGGTCAACAGGGAAGCACCGCTCACCAAGGACATGCAATACATCCCTTAAGCTGGCTTCCATGCCTTGCTGTGGAAATGAGCATTGAAACAAGCCATGCTGGACTGAGGGACTACGGCCTGTTCGGGGGCCTAGACCATGATGCTGTAAAAGGGTTGTGAAAACACCTGAGTGGAAAATCAGCCTGCAGATATAGCTGCTGATGGATGACCTTTCGGAAGGGAGGTGAGACAGGACAGGTAGGAGAAGGCGGGTCAAACAACGAGGAGCTGGAGGGAGGAGTTGTTGGGAGCAGACAGTCCTCAGCTGTGGAGCGAGGTACAGGCGTGGGAAGGAAGACAAGCTTGCCCACTGAGGGACGCAGAACTGGGAATGGGAGCACATGAGCCAGCAAAAGGCTCAGCCCACAGCAGGAGGTGTGCTTCTCTGAGGGAGGGTTTCCACCGCAGACCAGGGGACCTGTGCTCCAGCATCAGAGCCCGGCACAAAAGCTGCTTCGCTACAGCGTGCTGGGGAGCCTTGAGGTCAGTGGGACCTAGCGGACAGTTAGCTGGAGCACGCTTCAGGGTTGACGGCTCCCTTGATCTGGAGGCAGGACTTGGATGGGGGTTGGAATTCCACTCAATCTGCAGGGGGGGCCCATTTCTGGAGCCACAGGTGTGCCATCCTATTAACCTCTAATTGTGTGCTTGGTCTCTGGAGGCTTAGGAAGCTGAGCAGGTATGTGGAATGAGAAAACTAAAGCTGTTTCTGAGAGCTTAGACATCAACACCTAAGGGAGCAAATAGAGAGGTGCAGGGTCACCTTAAAGAAGCAGAATGGTCCCAGGTCAGTGAGATTTAAGGGGACCTGATGGATCCAAATCACAAAGCAAGAGACACAATGTGTCTGATGGGGAGGCAGCGGCAGCCCCTGTGACCACTAACCTACAGAATCAGAGTCTGACTGACTTTTTATCCTAACTCCAGTGGTGTCCACTCAAGTTGCCCAGTCTACTTAGAGAGGTAGAAACATACTATTCTAAGGCGACATGATGTCTGGAAGTCTTTTCCTGCTCTCCCTTCTCTACCCAGGAGAGAACAACTTATGCTTCAGTGGTGCATGGAGTTCCTGGAATCTAGTTTTGTTTGACACTAAAAATTCTTTTTTTCAAAAACAACTCATTGAAATATAGGCTCAAGCACTTCTGAACTTTCCCCTTGGCAACCCCTGACCCAAATCATCCCAGACAGAGGAAAATCAGTCCAGCAAGCAGAGGCCACATCAATTGCAAAGATATGTATTATAAATACATACTGCTTCTTGCTCTACACAGAATTCATTCCACTTGGTCTGGATCAGAGTTTCCCAAATGCAGCACTATTGACATTTTGGGCCAGATAATACTTTGCTGTAAGGATTGCTCTGCACAGTTCAGGATGTTTAGCAGCACCCCGGCATCTACCTACGAGGTGCGAGCAGCACCCCCTCCCCAAGTGGGATAGTCAAATGTCCCCTGGAGGGCAAAATTGTCCCTGGTGGAGAACCACTGATCTAAATGATGCAGCTATGTCTTGGGGGAGGGCAGAAGGAGATAACTTCTATGGGGTTTATTAAAAAGCCAAAGAAAGCCATCCAGTGTTTCAATATCTCTATAACACGCTATTATTTAATTTCTTTTTTTTCTTATTCATGTTTTCTTTAACAAGCCTAGATTCCTTCATGTCATTGCATGAGGGCAATAGTAAGATCCTCTTTGGAAATGCACCAAATAAGTAAATTCTCCACAGAACAGATGAGGTTAATCATCTGTGGGGGAAAACCAAGAGGTTGTAAGTGTGTGCCTAAAGCATTTGGTACCAGCCCAATCTCCTCCCATCCAGTGATGTAAGAGGCAGGGCTACAATGTAATTGTGGTTCAGCTCTTGGAAACCGAACTAACTGCATCATAGCCACTTTGGGGACAGGTTGCATGAAGAGGGAGGAATCGTTCAGCCACAGCACATATTGTTCAGGTGATTATTGGATCCAGAAGAGAGGGTGCCTTGAATATGTGGACTCTGGTTTAGCATTTTCCTGGCAGACCCATGCCCAGAGTGGATGAGAAAGAGTGCCTTGAGTTTTCCTAGGTGATGATCCTGAAATCCACAAACACTAAGCAAATTTCTAAAGTGGCTCCCATGTAGCTTGCCCATGAGAAGACAGAGACCTTGTCTGAGAATTGCATCCATTGGTACAACACAATATAGCCTAGTTGTGCAGGTTCTCAGCTGACATAAGGCAGGTAGGCAGTGTGAGGAGAATAGGAAAACATACTTCCTGGGAAGTCTATCTTATCTCTACCATTAGATGCTGTGCCTCCTCTTGCCCTCCCACCTCAGCACTGGCCTCTGATCTAAACTTATAAAAGAATGAGAAGAGAGATGCCCGAGATACACTTGTATTCAGGATGGGCTCTATCCACCCACCGTGAGCCCCTGGGCAGCTTCCTGCTCTGCTTGCCCTCCAGGTAAAGGGGGTTGGATCTTCTACCATGAGTAGGAAGAGAGAGAACAAATGGTCACTCATGAAGGGTGGGTTAAAGTACTGATTGTTGTGTTTACTTTTTATTTACTTGTTATACTGACCATGTGACAAATATTCTGGGCACTTTAGCCCATGTCTTCACAACAAGCCTGTGAGGAAGGCATCTCTAGTTTTATTTGACAGTTGAGGAAACTGAGGCTTAGAGAAGTTGAGTGATTTCATCAGGACCCATAGCTCATAATTGGCAATTGGAATCCCGACCTTTTGGGTACCAATTGCTTTGTCCTTCTAAATACATCATAGCTACCTTCTAGATGATGCATCTGGATGCTGTCTAGATGAATCCTCTGTTCCCAGTGTTCTGAGTTGGGCAGTTTTCAAAAACTTTGTAAGAAAAGAGTTTGAAAATATTTTGAAAACTATCTCAAACAAGTTGATAATTCCATCAGGAAATATTTCCTGAGGGTCATGGGATGAAATGGTAGCCTTAGAGGATGTAACATTTCAGGCATGGTCTTCATGGCTAAAGGATCACACAGCATCAGAGCTGAGAGGGACTTTGAGAATTGTCAGATCCAAACTCCTCATTTTGTAGCTGGGAGACACAGGGTGATGAGGACCTAACCAGGATGGTGTGGTAGAAAAGGAAAGAAAAGGGCATATATGGAAGCATCATGAAAGAAAGACTAGAGGTTGTGTTAGGTGAGTGGAGGTACAGAGGAAAGGATGCATCAGACTTAGAGTTGATGATGACACCATTGACAGAAACAGGGAGGACCAGAGAGGGATCTAGTGGCAGAAAGGTGAAAAGAAGATAAATCTGTTTCTGAAGAATTGAACTTGAAAAGTCAAGTAACTGGAAATGCCAATTGAGGATTCCAAGACCTGAGAAGAAAAATCATGTCCCAGGATCTGTCAAATAGGATCTCCAAGTGAGAGCCCTAGCCATGAGACACAGACACCCATGGCAGGGCTCTGTCATGCTCAACAGTTTATTAGCCACTTAGATTAGGGCAGAGAAGGGATGTTTGTCACGTCACAGCCCATGCAAAGCTAAATGCCACAGATGTCAGAAGCAACAGGTAAAATAGACAAAATAACTAAAAAGAAGAACTGAAACTGACATGAAATTTATCAAGGATCAATGTAAAGTACTATGTTTCTGTTCGGAAAATCAATTGCACACCTATAGAATTAATAAGAATAACAATAAGATATTAAATAACCACCATTTTTCAATCCAATAATTACTACGTACCAGGATCACTCTAATCCTTACAACAGCCCTGTGGGATCGGTGCTGTTATTAGCGCTATCTTTTCAGCTGAAGTAGCCGGGACCAGGGAATTTAAGTAAACTTTCCTAAACTCACACATATGTTAGTTTGACTGAAAAATACCATACTCTTCAACCAATAATATAAGGATTAGGGAGACTTGGCTTGACCACACCTGTGTCAAAGACTTTTTCCATTTGTAAAAATAAGTGAGTATGTGTTTGTGGGAGCTACAAAGAAAAATACACACGCACAGATGATGAGTCATCTGGGAGGTTATTAAAAATATAAAAACGTAAAATTTCCTTTACAAACTAGTTTCACTAACTTGAAAGGAATATAGTCATCGTGATTCAGGACTGTAAATGTTGAAACGTTTACCTCGGAGTGTAATATTTTTATGAATAGGAATACTTACTGTGGAAGGATTGAGACCCCAGGTCTGAGCTGAGTTTCTGATGATATCATTACCTTATAAAATCCAGGGAAAATCATGGCTAAGAATCAACTAAAAGATCCTGAGAGTTTTTGAATTCCCATTAACAGAGAAACTGACTTCATGTAGTGCCCCAAGGGGAGAAAAAAAGCAAGAATCTGTGCTCACACATTTCTGTGGTCACATACAACTTAACCACTTCGCCTTTCTCAATTCCTCTGCAGTAGAAACTCTCAGGCTGACTACTCATCCCCAGCTGTCCATCTGGGAAGGTCCATCTGGAACCTTCTCTTTCTCCTTCATTTTGAGAATCTTTTTTTTTTTTTTTTCCAATCATGCCTGCTCTCTTTTCCTTAGCTGACTCTACTTTCCCTCCCTCCTGGTCACTCCTTCTGCCTCTAGTCTCTTTCCAGCCCTGGGAATACACCCCCTAGATCAGGGTCATCCCTTTTACTCCCCCTTGATGGACACTCACTACCTCTCTGTTTTATCTGGCTAAGAATTTAAGCAAATTATCATATAAACTTTGATAAACCTAAGAGTACGAACACAGCTCTTCACTTATACTGTCATCTGATGCCAAATAATTACACAGTTGGCAACATTCTGAATTGGTGATAACCTGTCAGGACAGAGGATACAAACCACAGGGATCAAGTATTCATTGACCTATTCCTCGCCATCCCATCTAATTACAGAAAAGATTTTAAATGGTGCTTCAAGTTCACTGTGTTTACAATTTCATTTCTTTGAAAAGTTCCACATCGACAGTACACATTTTATTAAAACAGGCCAATTCTGTAAAAACAACTCAGTAACCAAGTAGAAAAAAAAAGTTACTTTTGCCTGAGCAGATGAATGTAGTATATGATTATCCACAATACGGTTTTGGTTTTCTACCCTCTAATCTAGTGTTGGATGTTGTCTATCGACTGCTCTGTGACAAAGCTGAACTTTGTCCCCGAGGGAAGGATCATAAAGTGATTTAGGTTCTATTGCCTCTCTTTATTTAAATCCCCACCTGGATATCCTGAAAGAGGTTCTAAGACTTAGTATAGGCCTAGGTTATGGAATATCTCTGAAAAGGACCTTCTAAACCCTCTTGCTCATTTGGGAGAAATCTTAATATCCATGCCTTGTTAGTTTCTTTGGCATGTCTTTCCTTCGCTCTCCCTTTTCACTGCTCTGCCCCAAGTCCAGGCCTGCAGCACTAGAGGCTTGGGTTACTTAACCGCCCCTCTTACTGAGCATCCCTGCCTCCAGGTTCCGCCCCCTCCGGTCCATCCTGCCAACCTCCCTTAAGCCCACTGGCATGACATCTGTAACTGTATAAACCGTTCTCCAGCCCTCCGTGCTTAGAGCCCTCTCTGCCCTTTGTGATCTGGCCCCACCCTACGCATCCAACCTTTTGAGGACTTTCTGGTCCCACAGGCCTATTCTACAGCCTCTGTTGGGCAGAAGACTCTCCTCATCATCCTACAAATGGACCTAGTCAAGTCCAGCTCCCAGCGTCAGCTTCTGTCTTTCCTCCCTCCCAGCACATCAGGCTTTCCCTCCAATTCTCCAACTTCTTTTATCTTACCTGCCTCTCAAAGCCTAGTTCTTTCTTTCTTTATTTATTTTTATTGAGGTAACATTGGTTTATAACATTATGTACATTTCACTTTTACAACATTATATTTCTACCTCTGTATGTACCATAGTGTGCTCACCACCAAAAATCTAGTTTCCATCCATCGCCATACATTTGGCCTCCTTTACCCATTTCACCCTCCTCCTCCTGCCTCTTCACTTCTGGTAACCATGACTCCGTTCTCAACATCTACATGTTCGTTTTTATTTGATTTTGTTTGTTCATTTACTTTGACAAAGCTTAGCACTTGAAGCGTCTTCTCTGTTAAAACCTCTCCAGCTACTCCAATTCACTTCTTATACTCACTGAGTCACTTACTACTTGCACTGTTTTACCTACCCACCTCCCATGACGGTGTAGCAACGTGAGACCAAGGGCAAGACTGAGGAAGCTTTTTGTCTCCTTATCAACACACCCTTGAAAGGGCTGACCGCGGCCATGCTGCCTCTTGATTCCAGACCAGCAGTTCGTTTCAAACTATCATTTACCAAGTGCCTACCAGGTATATGACCCATATTCTAACTGTGAAGGGCTGTCCCTCTGCCATTCTCAGACTAATTTCTCTTAAATTCTGTCTCAAAAGCTCTGATTCTCTAGCTCCTTATCATTTCTGGTAACTTCCTTGCTACACGTGTCACATCACCCTGTGAAAAACTGACGTTCAAGTGGTAGCTGAAATATAAAACACTCATTGAACACTTAAAAGTTCCAGTCTCAACAAGCCATGATGTTGTCACAATGAGACAAAAAGAAAATCTTCAAAATAGAAATTTGGGAAGTCTTTTCTTCTATAAGTCAGAAGAGTTTCTTGATTCTTTCCCCTTGGGACACTTCTGGTTTTTTTATTCTTTCTAAAGAAATTTGGGAAGTCTTTTCTTCTATAAGTCAGAGGAGTTTCTTGATTCTTTCCCCTTGGGACACTTCTGGTTTTTTTATTCTTTCTAAGTGGCTTTTTATAGATAATTGTTACACTGACATGAAGACGCTGGAAAAACAGACCTAATCTCCCCAAAACACTTGTGACAGCCAGCCACAAAATAAATGAGATAGTAAAACTACAACGAATACAAATTATTACAACAATCTTTAACATTAAATAGTAATCCACAATGAAATATTTGAGTACTCAGATTAGACCAAACTCTTTTTAGAAAAGCTTGCTGTGTTCAGACTCTCCAAGCTGACCATTGGTAGAGTCTAAGCCCTTGGCTTTTCTCTTTTCTTTTCTCTTCAAAGCTTTACACTTCAATCCATCACTGGCAAAGCCAGCTAGAGTAAGCTCACTTGTTCCTACACATTTCTTTAAAAATGCAAGTCCCCTTCCCTATAGCAATTGACATCCCACTGCCTTACAGCTAGCAAAGTATTCCAGGATTTCAGTATTTCTGAGATGCAGTAAGATCACTGAAAAAAAAAAAAAAAAAAAAAAAAGGAGAAGAAGAATGAAAAGTATTGGATGGCGAAAATCTTACCTCAATTTCTGACTGGCGGGGACAGTTATTTTATTAAGCTTATCCATTCTTTTTGGTAACTATACGAACCACAGATCACTGTCCAGTGGTCACGTCAGCAGTCCCTGGCTGTCCTGGGGAGTAGCATGGTAAGCCTTTGATCTCAAGAGTCCTAGTCACTTGAGTCTGATTTCTGAGACTGCAGGCTGCTGGCAGACACCCCTGCACGAGGAAGAAGTAAAACTTGCTTGAGCACATAGTCCAGTTTCATGTTTCTACATAGTCACGTGATCTGGGTAGCCAGCCGGCTTGGCTGATCACTCCACGTTGTGTAAACTTTAATAGTGAAACCTATTGGACATGCAAATTGCTTTCCAGCTGCTTTCTTCTGTAACCAGATTTATAATCAGGTCAGGGCAAGCTACTGGCTGGTCACTACTTCCTGTTGTCCTGAACACATATAGTCCTTGTTTTCAGAAGGTGTCATGCTGTCCCCTTCCTGAGCTCAAGGAAAAGCAGAATAATCAATTCCATCTGAAAGTCTCTTTGGGACTTTCTTCTCATTTGCATAAAGTCATGGATAAACTTTTCCACTTAAAGGATCATTATATGAAAATGGCATTTTTTGTATAGTTTCTCCTCACTCCTCTCCCCCAAATGGTTTTAAATAAATATCAAGATGACAGTGACACAGTGGTAACAGTTTACTTTGAGAGTTAGAATTCAGTTTTCCTGAAGATCTGTGTAAAATGGGAAGACAATTCTCTAGGCAAGGTCATTAGGGATAGAGACAGATAGGAGATCTGGAAAAGGGGAGAGGATCTCCATTGTACAGCATGGCCCCTTTATGAGGTTGATGGTGTCAGGAGGTTGACAGCACACTGTTGAGGTTGATCAGCACACTGATAGCCAGATGCTTTCAAACAAAATCAAGATGTACTCAAAGGTCAGCTAGGAACAAATTTAACAACCTCCCAACAATGCAGTTCTGACATCAGGCCATCCAGAAGTCCCCTTAAAAGCAGGGTGCCACTCTCCTCACTGCCTTTGTCCCCTCCTGGCCTCATCCACTGCTCACCTTCATCCCCTCACCAGACCTAGTGATGGGCCAGTGAGGAGGGGAAGAGGAGCGGGAGGAAGGTGAGAGGCAGAGATGGATGTAGTAGATGGATTCCTTTCCTCCTGTACCTCTCCTTTGTACAAACAGAGGTTTTGTATTTCTCCAGG
Source organism: Neophocaena asiaeorientalis asiaeorientalis (assembly GCF_003031525.2). Classification (NCBI taxonomy): domain Eukaryota; kingdom Metazoa; phylum Chordata; class Mammalia; order Artiodactyla; family Phocoenidae; genus Neophocaena; species Neophocaena asiaeorientalis. Next base: position 145,845 of record NW_020185331.1, read on the forward strand.
TAAATCTTTTTTTTGTGTGTGCGGTACGCAGGCCTCTCACTGTTGCGGCCTCTTTCGTTGCGGAGCACAGGCTCCGGACGCGCAGGCTCAGCGGCCATGGCCCACGGGCCCAGCCGCTCCGTGGCATGTGGGATCTTCCCGGACGGGGCACGAACCCTCGTCCCCTGCATCGGCAGGCGGACTCTCAACCACTGCACCACCAGGGAAGCCCCTCTCCAGGTAAATCTTGATTATTCACATTCATGTACCGTCTCTGAATTTCTAGTTTAACCAGATGGTCAGGAGCAGAATCCACAGGGCTATTGAAGTGTGGGGCCCTTCTGCTCGGCCAAACCCCTGAATTGGCCAGGCCAGCAAGAAAGATCATCTTTCATGAGAAAAATGTAAGTGCTTGGCTCTTCCAATTGTTGATTTTCCCCAAACAGGAAGCTCAATTTTCTTGCAATTTATCTTGAAAGAGTTCTAGACCTTCGCCCCTCAGCTCCTCACAGGTCTTAACAGAAGGGAACTAGTAGACCAGGAGAGTGAGGGCACAGAGAATGTCATCAGGGTCAGGAAAATCAAGCTCCAACGAATGGGGCAATAATCGGCTTGTTCCTTCTAAAATACTGTAAAGTGCACCCCGTTGGCTACTTGACTTTTCTCTCAACCAACAAGTCTGTTCAGCACCTGGGCTGCGTACTTATTATTTCCCCAGGGAAAAAAACCAAGGGCAAGGGTTACACTTCTGCTTTTTCTTTTTACAGCCACTTGTCTTTCTTCTTTTTACTGTGCCTAGTCTGACGTGATAAAAATGAGTGTCTGCTTTTCCAAACTGGACATTTTACCCCATGTGGTACGTAGTGTGACAGCCATGATGTTCCAGGCTGCCACTACTTGGTCAGTGCAAACATGGAAATTGAGGACACCAAATTTTAGCCTATGATTTGTGAAAAGAGTAAGACCACACAACATGGTTTCCACAGCACATGGAGATCAATGTACCATGATAAACAGTCTCGAACTACACGGCACAGTGAACATGACAATTAATTAATTACTAGATTAACAAATGAAAAATGGATAATACCAACCTTAAAGAAAACGTGGAACTCCTGTACACTGCTGATGATAAAAATATAACTAGGGGGCTTCCCTGGTGGCGCAGTGGTTGAGAGTCCGCCTGCCGATGCAGGGGACACGGGTTCGTGCCCCGGTCTCGGAGGATCCCACATGCCGCGGAGTGGCTGGGCCCGTGAGCCATGGCCGCTGGGCCTGCGCGTCCGGAGCCTGTGCTCTGCAGCGGGAGAGGCCACAACAGTGAGAGGCCCGCATGCTGCAAAAAAAAAAAAAAAAATATATATATATATAACTAGGTACAACCACTTTGGAAACAGCTTGGTATTACCTAATACACTTGATGACATACATACCTGACCCAGCATGAGGTCATACATAACATAGCACTGTGTCAGAACACTAAAAATATACCATGTACACCAAGTCACGTGCAAGAATTGTCATTGAAGCACCATTTCTAATAGAAAACAAAACAACACTTGGAACAACCCAATTGCCCCTCAACAGGAAAACAGACAAATTAATTGTGGTACGTTCGTGTAGTGGAGTACTATTCAACAGCGAAAAGGAGTGAATACAATTGATCAGTATGGATAAATAGCAAAAATAATCTGAGCAATAAAGGCAAGCTAAAGAAGATCATACACCATGATTCCAGCTATGTCTAGGTTAAAGACATGTAAAACGAAGTTATTATTTAGGACATATACATATACGGTCAAACCAAGGGAGGGAATGCTAAATATAAAATTCAGGTGAGTGGAACTAGGGAGTGGGATTGGAGTGAAGGGGCACATAGGACTTCAAAGGCAAGGTAGTGTCCTATTTCTTGAGTGGTGGGTATATAGGTACTTATTGTAGATATTAAATATTTAACAAAAATATATAAAATAAGATCTGGTCTAAAGCTATGGGGCAAAGCCAGGACAGTCCGCCCAAGTCTCAGTTAGCTCTGTGAAATGATGAGGCTTGAGAACAAGAAGACATTATATTGGAGTCTGGGGATGAGTCTGACCAGCCCTGGTTTCTGTTGGGTTCTTTTCCTTGCATCCGTTAATGACAACCAACATGCTTTTTCAATGCTTTTATGTTCGTGTACTATGACATCATTCTTTTTTTTTCTTTTAATTAATTAATTTATTTGGCTGCGCCGGGTCTTAGCTGTGGCACGCGGGATCATCGTTGTGGCAGTCAGGCTCTTAGTTGTGGGATGTGGGAACTAGTTCCCTGACCAGGGATGGAACCCGGGCCCCCTGCGTTGGGAGCGCAGAGTCTTAACCACTGGACCACCAGGGTAGTCCTGACACCTTTCATTATACTTGTGAAAAAACGGATTCATAGGGAGGTTAAGTAACTGGCCCAAAGTTACACCACTCGTCAATGCTGGGATTCAAACCCAAGCTTGTTTCCATATTCTAAGCTGACAATCACAGGGTTTTGCCATCACAAGAGTTACCTGTGCTTCAAAAGGGGGCCCTGTCCTGACATCAAGGCACCAACTTAACCAAGACCTTGGGTGAATCACTTAATCTCCCCGGCCTCAACTTCTCACCTTTAGAGGATGAGAAAGGGTATTCAAGAAGGGCTCAGACTCCCTCTGACTTGGCATCTGGACACTGGCCCATGTGCACAGAAATTGGATTCCGTGAGCAGAAACACTCTCACAGCTTCCAGAAGAGATGCCTTTGGTGATCTGTGCAAGATTGCTTCCCAGAGTGAGGCTAGGGGGTTGTGTCAGTTTACAGACCTTTGGAAGTAGTCCAAGTCCTCACTGAAACTGGAAGGTGAGCCACGGTTCACCCTCTCTGCTCTGCCACCCACCTGCTCATGGCTCTTCCCCTGCCAGGGCTGGTTTAGGCAGATTGCCAAAGGAAGTAGGCGAAGTGTGGCATGGATACTATGCTTCTATTGTTCTAATCATAACCTACTCCCACAAAGGTCAGCCTCACAACAGCTCTGTGAGGGGGGTACGCTTATCATTCACGATGTGAAGTCTGAGCCTCAGAAAGGTGACAGCACTTGCCTAAGGCCACCCATTCTTCCTGATCCCTGAGCCAGGGCCCCTTAACCCCCAAACCATTCCCTCTCTTTTCCCTGTGCTGGCCCCCATTCTTGGGATGGGGGTGGGGGGGCTCTCCTGCAGGAACGGTGGCCCTGGCAGCTTTCTGACACGTGCAGGCCAAAGGAGCAGGGGCTTGCTGTTGGTCAGGCCCATGCCTGGTTAATTGGCCAGTGCCATTAAGGGCCCTGATGGAGGAAGGTTTGGGAGGAAGTTAGGGAGCCTGGGTAAACCGCTGGAGAAAAATAGCAGACGAGGCCAGAGAAAGGCCAAGAGAGAACAGGAACTGAGGCAGATGCTGCTAGTGGTCTATCTGTTCTCCTTTGCGGGGAGGGGGCAGGAAGGGAGGAAGAAGGAAGGAGACGACACAGCTGTGACTTGAACAAAGCGGCCAAGGCTCTTTTAAGCTCGAGGCTTCACTTTCTGTGACATGAATCAGTTCCCTATTTCATCTGTTCAGTAAACTCAATATTCTGTATATGAAATTGGCCTGGAGTGCAGTATCTTTATTACGAGGAGAATTGCTTAGAAGAAAACCGTCCAAGTATCAGTCCAAGTCCTTGGTTGGTAAGAACATTACCATAGCCTGTTGTCAGGACAGACAACTCCTGGCCTTTGTCTCATCTTCACCTCCTCCCTTGCCTTCAGCCCTCAGAGCTGGTCTGCGAGCAGGACTCTCCTTTGTAATATTTCCACCCTCGCCCTGTTCTCACTCCAGCCTAGATCCTCACCTGGATCGCTGCTCAGCCTCCTGCTTCTTCTCTGCAGCCAGATCCACCCCCACTCTCATTCCCAGGCCATGTTCCCAACTGCTGACTCTCAAGAAGGATTTCAGAGGTTTTTCCTTTCTTCTAGAACCAAGTGTGAATGTCATTCATGCCCCTGTCACTGAGTCTCACCTTGGGGCTTCATCTTATTCCTCACTGATTCCCAGCACGTGACCATCCCTTTGGTCAGACTGGTTCCCAAACACCCATTCTCCTCATCAGTCACACAGCCCAGCCACCAGCCAGAAATAGCTCTCCAAAGATAGGGTGGGAGGCAAATACATGGGTTCCTAGATGGTCAGGAGGCCAGGTCTTCCCTGTTAGTCAGGGCCACGATGAAGCCAGAGAGCGGGCAAGGGTGGAGAGGCAGAGTGCTCTGTCCAAGGAATGGGAGTGTCAGAGAAGTAGAAAGCCAAGATAAGGCTCATGGCCTCCAGGGGTTGAGGTCCTGGAGGCCAGGAGAAGCCCTTGAGAGCAGATGCTGTGGCTGTTGATGACAGATTTCTGTTACCTTTTATCTGGTGGAGCGCCACTAGTCTCCTAGTCCTCTTACCCAGACAGTCCATCTAGATTCAGAGGGACCCCAACTAAAGCACACTTGAGCAAATCGGGAGATGGTCCATGTTCTTGGGTAGAATGACTCAGTGTCACGAATGCCATTATCTCCAAGTTAATATATAAGTTTAATGTGATGCCAATAAAAATAGCAATAAGATCCTCTCCTCCAACGACACCTGAGGGAAGTAGATTCTAAATTTCCTCTCTCTATAAAAACAAGCAAGAATTGCCAAGAAATCTCTGACAAAGAAGATCAAGGGAGTGGAAGGAGATAGACCTCTCAGAATTAAAGCACGCTATGAAGCCTCTCTAATAAAAACGGCATGGTATTTCTGCATGACCAACAGAACTAAAGAGAAAGTGCAGAAATAAACAGAAGAATTTAAGGAGATTAAACGCTATGAATGTGGCATATCTAATGGGAGAAAGATGGACTTTTTTTTTTTTTTTTTTGCGGTACGCGGGCCTCTCACTGTTGTGGCCTCTCCCGTTGCGGAGCACAGGCTCCGGACGCGCAGGCTCAGCGGCCATGGCTCACGGGCTCAGCCGCACTGCGGCATGTGGGATCTTCCCGGACCGGGGCACGAACCTGTGTCCCCTGCATCGGCAGGCGGACTCTCAACCACTGCGCCACCAGGGAAGCCCAGAAAGATGGACTTTTTAATAAGCAGGGCAATTGCAAAGCCACTGGGGAAGAGATAAGATTTAGATTCATACCTCAAACCATTCAACAGAAAAAACTCCCAGTGGATCAGAGCTCTAACTATAAAAATGAAGCCATAGCTGTACCAGAAGTGGACACAATTAAATTTCTTTATAACCTTATCTATGACTTAAAATCCAGAAGCAATCAAAGAAAAGACTGATAAATTTAACTAGAAAAACTTAAAAAGAACTTTTTTGTGGCAAAAAAACATTATAAACATCATCAAAAGACAAAGGACAAATTGGGAGTAAAGAGTTGCATCATGTATCACAGATAAAAGGCTAATCTCCCCAATAGATAAAGAGCTCCTAAAAATTGAGACAGAAAAAAAAATGACCATGAAAAGCCTTTAAATGGATGGAAATATGCTCAATCTCCTATTACAAGAAAGGTTATAACCAGGCCGAAGAACATATGCATGTTTACGTACCAGATTAGCAAAAATCTGCAAGTCTGGTGATAGGATGCTCTTAGGAAACAGGCACTCTTTGCTAACAACATGTTACAATCCCATGGAGGGGAACTGGCAATATTTAACAAAATAAATGAATTGACCTTGTAACCCAGCAATGTCACTTCTAGAACCCTCTCCTGAAGATACGCTTTCACAGACACAGGCATGCAACATCTGCACAGAGTTATTTGTTGCAGTTTTATTTGCAACAACAAGAATTGGAAAAACCTAAATGCTTTTCAGTGGAGGACTGGTTGAATACATTTTAGTTCATCCTTGTAACAGAGTTCTGTGCCGCCATAAAAATGGTGTGACCTCTGGGATACGGTAAGTGGAAGAGACAAGGTCAGGACAGTGTAAGCTACTTCTTTAAAAAAAACAAGAAGATAGAGGAAAATACACATACTTATTATTGCAAAAACAAACATAAACACTAGAAGGATAAATCATAAACGAATACAAATAGTCATCTATAGGAGGCAGGAGGGAGCTGGAAATAGAGCAGAAGTGATAGGGATGTAGATTGATTCTCTGGATCTATCTTTTCATAGTTTTGACTTTTAAACTAGATAATGGCTTGACATGTAATAAAAAAACAAAATTAATGCAAAAAATTTAAAAAGGCAAACTTTAGAATAAAAGTAAACAGAAACAAGTGAATGTAAATAGTAACATACCCTGGAAAAGAGAATTCTTTTGACTTTTTTTTTTTTTTGCGGTACGTGGGCCTCTCACTGTTGTGGCCTCTCCCGTTGCGGAGTACAGGCTCCAGACGCGCAGGCTCAGCGGCCATGGCTCACAGGCCCAGGCGCTCCGCGGAGGGGCATGAACCCATGTCCCCTGCATCGGCAGGCGGACTCTCAACCACTGCGCCACCAGGGAAGCCCTATTTTGACTTTTGAACACAGTCCTCTGTGTATCCTCAGTGAAACATATTCTAAGAATGAAAATGTTACAAAGAAATCTCAAACTCTACTCAGTATTTTTATTTTTAGTAATAAAATGTGTATTATAATTTTCAAAGTGTTCTTTTGGTATAATGTAGATAAAGCTAATAAATATGTTCATATTAGCAGAAACTAAGATTTTTAGTGTGAGAGAAAAAATACAAATATAAAATCAAAGAAAAACTTGGTAATGTTAAATTTAATTGGAAATATCAATCTGAACTCACTATTTAGTTCCTAGCACTAAATCTTGAAAGGACCTAGAAGCAATGACATTCCAGATTTTAAACACATGAAGAGATGCTCAATTACAATTATATCAAGAAACAGACAAATTCCCCACTAGCAGGAGCTAGAGGCTAGAAGGCAGGGTTGATTTCAGGTCTGGGGCATAGACAATGGAAGCTGAACCTGGAACATCTCGTGCCAGAAAACATCAAAGATCCAGGAGCAGATCTTTGAAGGGGGTGATTTGAGCAACAAAAAAAGAATAATGAATGTAATTTACTTTAAAATTTTGAACAAATTAAAATCCACTGCTGTACAATAATAAAACCCCAAACCAAAGTCAATTGCGAAAATTGGAGATAACTATTCCATCAACTCCTTACTTCTGGTAATTAATACATTAGAGATGAAGGAAGCATTTACCGCTTTTTAAGAGGAATTGAAAACCCTCCTTGATTTTCTAAGAATGCTAGCTAGTAAATGTAGAAAGAATTACAGAATAAGAAAATCACCATTTTGCAACTGCAAAATAAATAATTGATTAAGGTGAGGATCATCAATTATTACTACAACTAGTAGGTGAATGTTGGGGAACAGGATAGTCTCAAGGTGGGAAAGGCTCATCCCATGGGCTGCTGGCTAATTGCCAAGGGAAAAGCCAACGTTTGCAGAGACGAAATCTGGCTGTCATTGTCTTAAGTGTTCAAACTCAGTATGATCCTTACTTCTTCCTGATGGGATGCAAAACTAAATACATCTCACTAAGAAGCACTGTTACCACAAATGTTTGATCGCAATCTAATCAATTTTTAGACCTAACTTCCAGTTCACAGAGAGTGAACATATAATCAATCATCCAAGCTAGGGCACTTATGAGAGTGAAAGAGGATTCATTTAACAATTATGCCAGGACTACAGGTGTAAACAGGCAGGACATTCCCAGATAAACTGGAATGTGAGATCTCGCTAAGTGTACAGGAAGTAAAGGTGGTAGAGAAACAAGTTGGACAGCACTAAGAGGGAAGAATATAATTTTTAAAAATCCAGATGTGGGGAATTCTACAGAACAACCACCTGGTCTTAAAAAAAAGAAAAGAAAAAGAAAAAAAGTGGAGGAGATGTTCAAAATTAAATCAGACTGAAGAGTCGTAACAACCAAATGCAATGCATGAACCCAAATAGGATACTGGTGGAAAGAAACCAACTCTAGAAGACATTTGCGGACCACTGGGAAAATTTTCCTATGGTCTGGAGATTAGATGACATTAGGGAATTGTTAACATTCTTAAGAACAATCATGGTATTGTGGTAATATAGAAAGATCCTTATTAGGACATTTTTGGGAGGTGAATGCTTTTGGATTTAAAGGTTTAAGTAGGCATGTCTACAACTTACCTTCAAATGATTCAGAAAAAAATGTTAGCAATGATTGAAGCTGGGTGGTAGGTATACAGGTGTTTGTTGTACCATTCTTTCAACTTTTCTATACATTTGAAATTTTCATGTAAGAGTTTAAAAAATGGCAGGACTCCAAATGTTTCTCACCCTCAAGCCCTCTACAGAGCCATCAGAGGTATGGGAACTGCCTGGTTCCCCAGGCCTCCTCATCAGTGCCCTCTCCATCAATGTAGAATCCCGCTCAGGAGTTCCCAAGCACAGTCTTTCTGTCTCCTATTTCTGGCCCCAGTCTTGACCACTTTCTAATTTCTTGTGGCCTGTCCAAATCCCACTCACCTTCAAGGCACACTTCCTCCTGGAAACTTGTCCTGTCTTCTGGTCCACCTGGGCTACTACTCTGACCTCCTCCAGCTCTTCGAACTTGGACCACAGTTTTTGCTTTTAGCCATATGCCAACTCTCTAATATTTTTCCCAAGTGTATATCCTATTACCTTGATGAGATTATAAACATACCAGTGAAAGAACTATATTCTATTCCTTTGGTCTTTCTCTGTAGCAAGCACAAAACTAGAATATTGTTTGTATTTGATAAATACTTTCTGAATTAAACCTGACAGTTATTAAAAGATATGTGCAAATAAATAAATAAAGTAAAAATTAGTTGTGAGACACAATTACTATTCAAACTCAGGAAGTGAATCAATGTTAAAAATCATTGAAGTTGCTGGTTTCATATGTAAGGAGCTTGGTAGTTGTCACTCCATCCTAACAACAAGTGAAAAACTGAATAGACTGAAAAATCAACAATTCTTCTTTGCTCTGTAAGAGAGGAAGTATACAGTGCAAACTGCTGCCCCCAAGGTCGAAGAGACAGACAGGTGCATACAGGTCATTATGGCTTCCTGGAGCAGAGACTTGCTAGCAAAACCACTGTAGGAACGAGTGAGGGTGTAGAAAAACCTGAACTGCAATTGAGGAATTGCTGGAGGCTCAGTGGGGACAACTCTGAGGATTAAAAACTCCAGGAGGACCCAGTCATAAGGCAACAATATTTTGAGATTTACCTCTAGGAGCTTGACCAGGTTCCCCCAGTAAATATCAGAGAAAAATCCCCTTGAGCTTCCGGTAGGGGTGGAGAAAAGAAAACATTTTGAAATAAATCAGAGCACTCCATTATTAACAAGCCCTGCCCCCAGTGGAAACTAGTTAACCATGGCCTAACCTGCTGGTGTATTATCAGAGCCTAACTGACCTGGGAAAGGGAAGTACCCAATTCCAGCCCACTCTAGTCATGCTGTCCCACCTAAGTGGGAGAATAAAAAAGAGAAGCATTTGTGAAGTTCACGGCCCAGAGACTTAAGCTCACTAAGACTGAGACCTGATCACAGGACTGCAGAATGCTCCCCCACCACATTACTAGAGGCCTATTTACAGCAGTTCCTTTTACCTCATACATCATGTCTAGCCATCAAAAAAAAAAAAAGAAAAAAACAACAAGGCATACCAAAAGGGAAAACCCCACAATTTGCAGAGACATAGTGATCATTAGAACCAGACATGGCAGGGATGTTGGAATTATCAGACCAGGAATTTAAAACATCTGTGATTAATATGTTAAGGGCTCAAATAGATAAAGGAACCCAGCATGAAGATCAGGTAGGCAATGTAAACAGAGAGATGGAAATCCTAAGAAAGAATCCAAAAGAAATGCAAGAGATAAAAAACACTGTAACAGAAATAAAGAGTGCTTTTGATGGACATATTAGTAGACTGAACAAGGCTGAGGAAAGAATCTCAAAGCTAGAGTAGATTTCAAGAGAATCCTCCAAAACCGAAAAACAGAGAGGACAAAGACTGAAAAAAAACCCAAACCAGAACAGAGTACCCAAGGACTGTGGGATAACTAAAAAGTTATAACTTACACAGAGTGGGAGTACCAGAAGGAGAAGGAAGAGAGAAAGAAGCAGAAGCAATATTTGAAACAATAAGAATGGAGAATTTTCCCAAATTAATGTCAGACACCAAACCATACATCCAGGAATCTCAGAGAACCCCAGGCAGGATAAATACCAAAAACTACACCAAGGTGTATCATTTTCAAACTGCAGAAAATCAAAGCTAAAGAGAAAATTCTGAAAAAAATCCAGAGGAAAAAACACACAGAAAAAGATAAGAATCACATCCGACTTTCCTACACAGAAAAAGATAAGAATCACATCCAACTTCTCAGAAACCATGCAAGCTAGAAGAGAGTGAAATGAAATATTTTAAATGTTGACAGAAAAAAACCACCAACACAGAATTTGGTACCCTGTGAAATTATCCTTCAAAAGCAAAGGAGAAATAAGGACTTTATCAGACAAACAAAAATTGAGGAAATTTGTTGTCATCAGAATTGCCTTGCAAGAAATGTTGAAATAAGTTCTTTAGAGAGAAGGAAAATAATATAGGTCAAAAAACTGGGTCTACATAAAGTAAGAAAGAGAATTGAAGAAGGAATAGATAAAGGTAAAATAACTTTTATTTTTCTTATTCTTAATTAGTCTAATAGATAACAGTTTGCTCAAAATAATAATATCAACAATGTATGTATGTTAATGTTTATTTTATGTATATATTTGCTTATGTATGCTTATACATAAGTGAAATAAATGACAGTGATGATACAAGGGATGAGAGGGAAGAAATTAAGAGTTATTTTATTATCAGTATAAGGTACTGACACTACCCGTGAAGTGGTATATTCACAGGTTATTTGAAAGTGGACTTGGACTAGCTGTAAATGTATCTTGCAAACTGTAGCTCAACCACTGAGAAAAGTAAAGAAGGAAGTATAAACAATATGCTAAGAAAGGAGAGAAGATGGAATCACATTAATCACTGGATTAAAACCACGAAAGGCAGAACCTTCCTGGGCTGAACAGGCTACAGAGTTACATATACGGTTAGGACTGTTTTTCATGTACTCTGGGCCTCTTGGTTAATTCCTTACTGGGGGGATGGCTCTGGCTCAGTGGGTTGCTGGATGTAGTTCATACCAGCTCTTGAGAGACAATTGTTAAAATTTTAGGAATTTTGTGAGCCTGTTGTTAACATAGCCATTATTTGAAAGAGATAAATTATTTAAGCCTACAATTAAATGTTATAATTAAAACAAAGGTAATACGGTGACTTCCCTGGTAGCACAGTGGTTGAATCCGCCTGTCAACGCAGGGGACAAGGGTTCGATCCGTGGTCCGGGAAGATCCCACATGCTGCAGAGCAACGAAACCTGTGTGCCACAACTACTGAGCCTGCGCTCTAGAGCCCGTGAGCCACAACTACTGAGCCCATGTGCCTCAACTACTGAAGCCTGCGCGCCTAGAGCCTGTGCTCTGCAACAAGAGAAGCCACTGCAATGAGAAGCCTGCGCACTGCAACAAAGAGTAGCCCCCGCTCACCGCAACTAGAGAAAGCCTCCACGCAGCAACAAAGACCCGATGCAGCCAAAAATAAATTAATTAATTAAAAACAAAAGAAACCTTAAAAAAAAAAGGTAAAATATACTCTAAACTCATCTTTCATAGTTATTTTTTTACATTTTGCTCTTATCTGTGCTCTTAAGGTTATTTACATCCATTGTATCCATGTCTGTGGTGGAAGGATTACGTGATGGTGGTGCTTCCCAAGTCGGTGTTCAGCAACATTAGGTTGGAGATTGGAATCAGCCATGGTGGAAATGTTTATAGCCCTGGAATTGGCAAATACTGTACTACAAATCAGGGCTAGGTTTTTTTTGAGAGCCAATTATTAAACATTGACAAATATACCACTACTCTGCTCTAGCCTCACAGTCCCTCAGGTTCAAGAACAACAGAATGGTGACAGCACCCTCAAATGTAGTGATATCTACCCTGTTTGGATATTTTGGTCATATCTCCATCCCTGAACCAAACACCAAGGCCAGGGGGAAATTTATGCCCTGTCCTCCACCCTGGACCTTGGTCAGAGGCTGTCCCATGCCCATGTATGTGGGGTGATCCCCACATGAAAATCAGGGGCTTTCACTGGAAGAAGGGACATAGGCTACTAGAAAAACTTCAAAATATAACCACCATAGCTTGTAAAGCAGTGGCTTCCATGTAGTCTCTATCTCCCCTAACTCACCTCAAGGTGTCTTGGGCAAGAAGCAAGTGGTTCTGGACCAGTGAAGCTCCTGGTACGTGGGGAGAGATGGGGAGGCTCTGATCTGAGACCTCTTGTGCGCCATCTCCAATCTTCCCCTTTGGTGGAATGATGTCCCCACTATCTTCCCCCCCAGTCCTGTTTATTCCTGCTCACAGCTTGCTTCCAACTTAGACAAATGAAACATGCATTCTTGTGTTGTGTGGGTTTCTGAGATATTTTAAAAATCAATTTAAATTATTTTTCCTGTGATGGGTCCTAGTTAAGTGGAGGAGACATACAAACAAATTATTACAAAGCAATGTGAAGTGAGTTTTCAAAGAGATATTTATAAGCTGTGCTGAGAGCTAGTGGGGAAGTTAGTTGGGAAAATGGGGGCAGCTCCCCAGAGAAGAGGACTTGTGACCTGGAGATTTACATACAAGTAAGAAGTTCCCTATGTGGCAGGAGATGCACAAAGGGGACTATCTATTCCAAAGGAACAATGTGAGTTGTGGTACCACTAGGTCAAGCAGCTTCATTTATCCCTTCTCTCTTTTTCCCAATACTCTAGACACCTCGGGAAAATTTCCCTTCCTCTCTTGCTCTCCTTTCTATTCTGAGCCAAAAATAGAACCCAACCATGGGAGTCGCACCAAAACACTGTGGGGTGCACCCTTGCATGGGGGACAAAGAACACCAGGGCTTTAAACTGAACAAGCAACGAGCCCAGGCCATGGAAATGACCCACATGCACCCTGGAATCTCCAGCTGCCTCTACTACCTCCTCAGGTGAAACCCACTCCTCTTAAAGCATAAGCATTCAAAGCAAACAAGTTCTTACTTTGTTAGCTTTTCTCTCTGGCTCAGTTACTATATTGCCAGAGAGTCGTTTTCTATTTTCATCACCAGAGCAGACATTTCTCCAACAGTCTTTTGAGCCTGGGGACCAAAGCACCATTTATAGCTTTGCTTCTATGGGGAAAAGTGCTTTCAAGTTCCAAACAACGGACTTACAAATAAATTATTGAACTCAAACTGCTTTTAAGCAATGAGCTTCCTGTAATGTTCTGCACACTTCAGTGCTAAAGGCTGGTGTGTGTGTGTGTGTTTAAAATTGTCTAAATATGGGTGCCAGGTGTTACATTTTCAGACTGACCGAGTGTATCTTTTTTTCCCTCTTAAAGCAACAGAATCATTTCTTTGCTGAGCACATATCCGCTTTAAAATAACTGATGAAAGAAATGACTGGGGCTGCAAAACTAAAATAGCAATGCTGAAAATTCAGGGGTAAAGATATGTATTTGCGCAGTATGCGAAAAACGGTTACCTTACTTGTAAACTTTATTATTTCAGGTTCAGGAAAAACAGTAAAGTACCTCCAAGCACAGGGAGAGTTAAGAGATCAAAGCCACCTGTACAGCTTGGTTTTACTTCGAGTCCAGTCACCCAAGGAGATCGCCAAGATGAGGTTTCTAGTCTGCTATGAAGCAAGCCAGACACAGAAAAATTTAAAAACCACACAGTGAAGAGAGCACACAATCTGTCTCCCTGTTGTCAAAAATATCATCAGATAATGCGCATATCAGTCAGAAGGGGTGAACACGCAAAATGCTTTTTTCCATGGAAAGAAGACTCTCGGGCTCAGTACTTGATTCATTTCACTCTCCCACCCTCAATTCCTCCCTATTTCTTTTCTACACCCTTGACTGCTCTTCTCTGTTCAGTCTCTTTATTTCTCTCTCACTTCCTCTAATGATAGGAGATGACATGGTTAGAATTAATCCTCCTGAACCAAAGAAATTAATTCAGCTACAGTTTTTTTCCTTTCAAAACCTTTTATTTATTTCTGTTTATTCCAGATTCATACCCTATATATATATATATATATATATATACATTGTCATAATGAAGCATTTTTCCCTGTGAGCATTAGCACGTAATTTTATATGTACCTGAAAAGTAGGCATTTTAAAAAATAAATATGATAACTAGCAAATTAAACATTTTTAAAAAACACCTGTTTGCCCTTTTGAACAAAGTCCAATATTTCATAGTGAGCAGAACTGGCTGTATATTTTCTGGGATCCAGCACAACATGGAAATGTGAGGTCTCTTGTTAAAGAATTAAGGATTTCAAGATGGTGATAGCAGAGCACTGAACCACTGTGTGGTTTTTCTGAAAGTTGGGACCCTACATGACTGCACAGGCCACATGCCCATGAAGCTGGGCCTGCTGGTGGGATTTTATTAATGAGAGTAACACACACATAGACACATGCACATTTCTCTAGGCTGGTATAGAATTAACCAGCAAATTTACATTGAAAATGTAATAATGTGACCTTACAAAAAAGTGCAAACATCTTTTGGTGGTTTCCAATATACTTCCTGAGAATTCACTTATTCATAATAACTGACACAGAGAAAATATTGTAATTTGTTATGACATCTGGGACAACTGATGAACAGGGTGTTTTGGATGACCTGTTTTCAAATTTTTAGAACTTGATAAAATACGCTCAAAATGTGCTAAACATGGAAAAGGAATTTTGAAGCCATCTTTCCCCTGGGGCTAGAAGCATCTGTAGTAATGTATGTGGAAGGGCTCTGAGTATTGACAGCCACGATCAACCTTAGCCATCATATAACAGATTAACAGAATGGCCGATAAAGCCGAGTTTACAGCTGAAGGAATTCTGAACAATTTCTCTGGTTCCAACAAATTAAACCACAGTCACATTTTTTCTTCATTAAGTGTCCCATAGCTGCAACTTGAATGGTGGTTTCATTCTCTCCTGGTCCTTCTTCTGCTCGTCTCATGGATGCCCCTCTTTTAAATCCCCATCCAGTGGCCCCACCCATTTTCCTCCTGAACACTCTACCTTCCCCCTGTGGTGATGGAGTCATCATCCCATGTCCTTTCTTGCAAATTTGGTGGGATATCAGTGGCACCTTCCTCTGTCCAGACTCCTGCTAGCTTCAACGTGGGGAGAGGCATTCATCTGCGGGATGAGGAAGGCTGATTGCCTGGACTCCAGTTGCACCTGCCTCCAGCAAGATCGGTTGCAGACAGACTCTGCTGCATTTTACAAGGACCACCATTAGGAAATGTACACTTTTTCTTCAACTGCCCACTGCAATCCCTGATCTAGTCTCACACAAGTATGAAGAATGCATATATGAATATCATTGCTTTGAAGATGAGAAAACCGGGCCTGCAGAAAGAGGAGGGACTTTGATTCAACCACTGTGCTATCCTACTCTTAGCCTCTATGCTGTACTGCCCTCCTGTAAATTAAATTATGAAACAGCAATTTTTAAAATTTTCTAGGAAATAATTATAAGATTGCAGATAAGCTCATTCACTCTCCCTATGATTCTCCGTGTTTTCCATCCTTCCAGCAAATCTCTCTCCTTCCCCCATGCAGATTCACTTCCCTCTCCCTCAAAACCGAATGGATGATTCTAACTTTCTAATCTTCCCTTCTCTTCCTTTCACTACCTCCCCAACTCAGATGCTGTCAGAAAACACACAAATAAACAAAAATTAGCAAACGCAGAATGCTCACCCGCAAAGAGAAAGAAGTTAACCATCTCCAAAGAAGTTGGAAGAATTTCAAGAAAATTGATAAATTAAAAAATCTAGAATTTTGTTGCCTAAGTCAACTGGTAATGCTGTACCAACTTGTAAAAATTCAAAGAACAACTAATATGCCTATTGCCCTTTATAAAGCTCTTTCACATTTATTAATGCTCTTGAACTTCACAATACAGTATGACATAGATGCTATTATTAGTTCTGTTTTACAGAGGAGAAAACTGAGGCACAGAGCAGTTAAGTGACTTGCCCACAATTACTCAACAGGAGAAGTGAAGTCAGGTTTTCTGAGCCCATGTTCTTTCCACTCTCCCACACAGCTATTTGTTGAACTAAATTTTCAGATCAATGCATGTTTATTTCTTCTTTTTCCAAATGACAAGAGACACAATTCAGAAAGAGCTAAGAGCCTAGTCTAAAGTTCTACAGCTTGGACATCCTCCTGCTGCCAAATGTAGAAGTTACTGACCTTCTTTCAAAACCTAAGTAGGTTTCGAATCAGTGGAGAAAATACGGATTATTTAATAAAAGGATCTAGGACAACTCAAAAGCTTATTGGAGGAGAAGAAACTTGGATCCAATACCTCAGTTTGTACACAAAAATAAACTCCAAGCAGATTAAAGATATAAACATGAAAATAAGGCTGTAAGAAAACTAAAAGAGAAGATGGAATTTTTTCCCCCCTGTTTTAGAATCTCAGTGTGGGAGAGGGCTTTCTAAATATGACACAAAACATAGAAGTCATAAAAGATAAGATTGAGATATTGACTATATTAAAAAGTCTATATGTTTGAAAAACATCACCATCAACCAAATCAAAAGTCAGTAGACAATCTGGGGCAAATATTTGCAATCTATATGCAGGAAAAGGGTTAATTTTGTAATATGTAAACAAATCCCACAAATCGGTAAGAAAAAGCCAACACACCCAACAGAAAAAGACAAAGATATAGATGGGTGATTTATAGAGATAGGTGAAAAGAGGCATAAACTCACTTATATTAAAGAAAATGCAAATGCAAACTCCACTGAGATACCTTTTTCCACATGTCAGATTGTCAAAGATCCCAAATAATAATATTTGATAATGCACTGTGTTAAGAGTTTGAGAAAATGGTATATAATCTGAGTGTAAATTAGTACATCCTCATGGAAAGCAATTTGCAGAAGGGCAATAGCTATAATTTAAATGTACACATGGAGGATTTCAGCCATTTACCTGTCATCAGGTGTAAATGATGGAACCTAGACTGGGTTCCAAACCCCACACTATTGCACAGCCCCAGAGCTGGAGGACCATGAGGCCAGAGCAGCCCCTACCTGTCATGTTAAACAGACATTCAGTAAGTACCTGTGAGTGCAAGTAACACCTTTAATTTTCATGATAAACTGGATGTTTATTATGCATTCTTATGTATGAGAAGACTGGCTCAGAGAGGTTAAGTTTCTTGCCCAAAGCCACACAGCTGCTAAGTGGCAAAGCCAGACTCAAAGCCAGGGCCAGCCTCCTTCCACAGTACTGCTGCCTCCAGTGGCTTCCTTTGCTCAGTTTATGCTGACAGCTGGAACCCCAAAAGCTCTGTAAGAGGAGGGACCTGTATTACACCATGCTGATTTTCAACATCCGTTGGTCATATAAATGAATGGTGTAACCCTACGCTGGCCTTTGTAGATAAAGAGGATGCTGCCCTTTTTCTGCACAAAGGGAAGAAAATTACAAAGCAGAAAATGAAGGAGTGAATTTCAGGGAGACAAACATTGAGCCCATAACAACTGGTAAAAGCCAAAAGCAAAACCAAAAACCACTGTTTGCGTGTTACATGCATACATTGTTACATAAATATTAGTTCTCTACTTAGGACATTGGTTCACAACCCTGGCTACACAATAGAACTACCTGAGCTTTAAAAATATCAGGGACCGGCCTTCCCTGGTGGCGCAGTGGTTGAGAGTCCGCCTGCCGATGCAGGGGACACGGGTTCGTGCCCCGGTCCGGGAAGATCCCACATGCCGCGGAGCGGCTGGGCCCGTGAGCCATGGCCGCTGAGCCTGCGCGTCCGGAGCCTGTGCTCCGCAACGGGAGAGGCCACAACAGTGAGAGGCCCGCGTACCGCAAACAACAAAAAAAAATCAGGGACCAGGCTCCATCCCAGACCAATGGAACCCCAGTCTGAGAAGGTGGAGGTGGGGCTGGGCATCTGTGTGCTTTTTCACAAGCTCCGCATTTACCCTCCTGGGCTGCCAAGATTGAGAAACTGCTGGAAGAATATTTTTCTAATTAAATAATTTATTCACAGTCAAATGCTCCAGACTCTCTCCAACAGGAACTTTGCTTTACAACCTAGAGATATTTTAAGATAGAAAATAGTGACACCAAATGGTGACAACTAGAACTTCCATGCATGGGGCAGCAGAATCTGGGAATGAAGTCCCGCTGCGTCTGGCCAGCTCACTGAATGATGTCAGTAGTTCCCCAGCAAACTGGCTTGTCGATGGCACCACTGATGGGTTTCATTCTGCAGCATTTCCCATATGCATATGTCAGGATTTGCCTCCAAGAAGCTGATATTTCTTCTCTGCCACCAGAATCCCAGACCATGCCAGGTGCTGCCCACCGCTGGCCTGTACTTCTCAGTTCTCCATCTATGGAGGCATATACATATACAAAGGCATATGCAGATTGTTTATAAGCTCATGTGTCAGGTTGTAAGATCACTTACCCTACCTTATGTGTAAAGAGAAAATGTGAGCTTTGTTATTTTGTCCAGAGAAAAGCTGATTTTCTTTCTTCTTGCTGGAATGTGGGGAAAGCACTAAAGTTTAGTCCCATCTGGCCGTTTTGGTTCAATCCAAGAATTTAAATTGTCCCATTAGGTATCTCAGTGTCTGCTTGGAAAACTCCAGGAAATGTCATACCCCCAAGATGGCACCTGGGTATGGGAGAAGCATGTGACCATGTGTCCCTGCGGCATCTTGGACGCTGTCTCACGGGGTGATGATGAAGTGGAGCTAGTACTCAAAGGGGGGCAATGTCTTCTCCTGATGCCCTGCTTGATGCCATTTGGCAAGTGTTGGTTGGTGTAAGTTTGAGGTGTCCAGAATATTGAGGAAAATGTTCCACCAGTTAAAAGTAGTGATTTCCACCACTCAGAATGGCCATCACCAAAAAATCTACAAACAATAAATGCTGGAGAGGGTGTGCAAAAAAGGAACCCTCTTGCACTGCTGGTGGGAATGTAAATTGATACAGCCACTATGGAGAACAGTATGGAGGTTCCTTAAGCAGCTAAAAATAGAACTACCATATGACCCAGCAATCCAACTACTGGGCATATACCCTGAGAAAACCATAATTCAAAAAGAGTCATGTACCACAATGTTCACTGCAGCTCTATTTACAGTAGCCAGGACATGGAAGCAACCTAGGTGTCCATCAACAGATGAGTGGATAAAGAAGATGTGGCACATGTATACAATGGAATATTACTCAGCCATAAAAAGAAATGAAATTGAGTTATTTGTAGTGAGGTGGATGGATCTAGAGACTGTCATACAGAGTGAAATAAGTCAGAAAGAGAATAATAAATACCATATGCTAACACATGTATGTGGAATCTAAAAAAACAAAAAAAGGTTATGAAGAACTTAGGGGCAGGACAGGAATAAAGACACAGACGTAGAGAATGGGCTTGAGGATATGGGGAGGGGGAAGGGTAAGCTGGGACGAAGTAAGAGAGTGGCATGGACATATATACACTACCAAATGTAAAACAGATAGCTAGTGGGAAGCAGCTGCATAGCACAGGGAGATCAGCTCCCTGCTTTGTGACAACCTAGAGCGGTGGGATAGGGAGGGCGGGAGGGAGACGTAAGAGGGGGGGGATATGGGGATATATTTATATGTATATCTGATTCACTTTGTTATACAGCAGAAACTAACACACCATTGTAAAGCAGTTATACTCCAATAAAGATGTTAAACAAAAAAGTAGTGATTTCATTTAGCAAATCCAAATATCAAAAGGGAGTAGGACAGGAGTCTGTCTCTATATCTTTTTATCTATATATAAAGGAGGACAAAATAGAGTTAGCAATGGCAGCCATACACACAAAATTCTAAACCAGCAGTTTCTCAAACTTGGCAGTACAGGAAGATAATTGTGGAGTTTGTAAAAAACACAAATGCCTAAACTCCCACCCCCACCCTCTGAGATTCAGATTCCATTAGTCTGGTATAGAGCCTGATCCTTGATATTTTAAAAGCTCAGCCAGTGTAGCCAGGGTCATAACCAAAGTTCTAAGTAGAGAAAAAAGTATGTATGTAACAATGTATGTATGTCCCAGGCAAACAGTGTTTTACGGTTTTGTTTTTGTTTTTACCCATCGTGATGGACTGAATGTTTATATCTCCCCAACAGTCACATGTTGAAGCCCTAATCCCCAGGGTGATGGTATTTGGAGGTGAGGCCTTTGGGAGCCCATTAGGTCATGAAGGTGGAGCCCTCATAAATGGAATTAGTGCCGTTATAAGACGAGACACGGGGAGTTCCCTGGTGGCCTAGTGGTTAGGAGGTGCAGGTTCAATCCCTGGTCAGGGAACTGAGATCCCGTAAGCCACACAGTGTGGCCAAAAACAAAAAAAATCATACTGAGTGAAGTAAATCAGACAGAGATAGACAAATATATGATATCACTTATACGTGGAATCTAAAAAAATGGTACAAATGAACCTATTTACAAAACAGAAATAGAGTCACAGATGTAGAAAACAAACTTATGGTTACCAAGGGGGAAAGGGAGGAGGGATAAATTGGGAGATTGGAACTGACATATACACACTACTATATATAAAACAGACAACTAATAAGGACCTACTGTACAACACAGGGGACTCTACTCAGTGCTCTGTAATGACCTATATAGGAATAGAATCTAAAAAGAGTGGATATATGTATAACTGATTTACTTTGCTGTACAGCAGAAACTAACACAACATTGTAAATCAACTATATTCCAATAAAAATTAATTTTAAAAAATTAAAATTAAAAAAAAAAAGAGGAGAGACACAAAAGATATGATGTCTCTCTCTCTCTGCCATGTGAGGATACAGCAATAAGGTGGCAGTCTGCAAACCAGGAAGAAGGCCTTCACCAGGAACCATATCGGTCAGCACTTTGATCTTGGCCTTCCCAGCCTCCAGAACCATGAGAAATACATTTCTGTTGTTTAAGCCACTCAGTGTATGGGTTTTTTTTTGTTTTTTTTTTTTGTGGTACGCGGGCCTCTAACTGCTGTGGCCTCTCCCATTGCGGAGCACAGGCTCCGGACGCGCAGGCTCAGCGGCCATGGCTCACGGGCCCAGCCGCTCCACGGCATGTGGGATCCTCCCGGACTGGGGCACGAACCTGCGTCCCCTGCATCGGCAGGCGGACTCTCAACCACTGCACCACCAGGGAAGCCCCAATGTGTATGGTATTTTTGTTATAGCAGCCTGTGCTGACTAAAACACCCGCCATGCCCCAGGAGACTCTAACATCTAGAATTTACTGAGTTTTCCTCTCGGAGCTGACAGCCTCATCTTGGATTTTCCTGGAACTCTCCCCCTTCTCTCTCTCTGTCCTTCCTTAAAGCTATCTGAAGCAAACCTCTTCCTTGAGCCAAAGTTCTTTCTTCTGGACCCTCTTCTGCCTTTTCTAATAAAGCTCAGACTTACTAGTAGTGCATAGGTTTATTTTCTCTGAGACTAAGTAACCTGCTGCCTCAGAAAACTTTTGAAAGGAGCCAGGCTTTTTTACACCAAAGTAGCGTATAGTTTCTACAAGCTAAAACATTTGATTAAATTTAATCACACCATTTAGCATATAACAATTGCCACAAACCTTTATGAAAAAAGTTATGATGCTGGAAGTGAGCCTCTGCTCCTCACCTCCTAAATTATTCTCTTTGAGAAGCACACATTCAACAGAAATTTCTCAAAGTTGTTGTAACAAGAACTGAGTTTCATACCATATTCACCAATGTGAGGTTGTTTTTACTGGGCCTGAGCGGTTGAACCCCTTTTTCCTCCCAGGTGGTGATAAAAGACTTTCACTTCCTGGCAGGGAATCAGAGAGGGTTTTGGCTGCAAAACCAGCTTCAGAGAAATGGTTTGGCACAAACATCTGTGGGCCTTAGCTCTCTTCTTCTATGCACCAGGGTGTGTCATCCACACAATTCTCATTGGTCTCCTGGATGAAAGCAGAAATGGGCTCTTAAGCCTGTAATTAGGGACAGTCATTTATGGATAAGGACCCTGGAGGGTACACAAAGAGGCCAAGGACAGTCTCCTTGCCCTCAAGGAGGTTTTGAAGAGAATTTCAAGATGGCGGAGAAGACGTGGAGATCACCTTCCCCACAAATACATCAGAAATACATCTACATGTGGAACAACTCCTACAGAACACCTACTGAACGCTGGCAGAAGACCTCAGACCTCCCAGAGGGCAAGAAACTCCCCACGTACCTGGGTAGGGCAAAAGAAAAAAGAATAAACAGAGACAAAAGGATAGGGACGGGACCTGCACCAGTGGGAGGGAGCTGTGAAGGAGGAAAGGTTTCCACACATTAGAAGCCCCTTCGCGGGCGGAGATGGGGGTGTAGAGAGCAAGCAGAGAGATTCCCGCACAGAGAATCGGTGCCGACCAGCACTCACCAGCCCGAGAGGCTTGTCTCCTCAGCTGCCGTGATGGGCGGGGCTGGGAGCTGAGGGTCGGGCTTCGGAAGTCAGACCCCAGGGAGAGGACTGGGGTTGGCTGCGTGAACACAGCCTGAAGGGGTTAGTGCGCCACAGCTAGCCAGGAGGGAGTCCGGGAGAAGTCTGGAGCTGCCGAAGAGACAAGAGACTTTTTCTTCCCTCTTCGTTTCCTGGTGCGCGAGGAGAGGGGATTCAGAGCACCGCCTAAACAAGCTCCAGAGACGGGCGCGAGCAGTGGCTACCAGCGCAGACCCCAGAGACGGGCATGAGACGCTAAGGCTGCTGCTGCCGCCACCAAAAAGCCGTGTGCAAGCACAGGTCACAATCCACACCTCCCCTCCCGGGAGCCTGTGCAGCCCGCCACTGCCAGGGTCCCGTGATCCAGGGACAACTTCCCTGGGAGAATGAATGGCATGCCTCAGGCTGTTGCAACGTCACGCTGGCCTCTGCCACTGCAGGCTCGCCCCGCATTCCGTACCCCTCCCTCCCCTGGCCTGAGTGAGCCAGACCCCCGAATCAGCTGCTCCTTTAACCCCGTCCTGTCTGGGCAGGAACAGACGCCCTCAGGCGACCTACACCCGGAGGCAGGTCCAAATCAAAAGCTGAACCCCAGGAGCTGTGCGAACAAAGAAGAGAAAGGGAAATTTCTCCCAGCAGCCTCAGGAGCAGCGGATTAGATCTCCACGATCAACTTGATGTACCCTGCATCTCTGGAATACCTGGATAGACAACGAATCATCCCAAATTGAGATGTTGAACTTTGGGAGCAACCGTAGACTTGGGGTTTGCTTTCTGCAACTAATTTGTTTCTGGTTTTATGTTTATCTTAGTTTAGTATTTAGAGTTTATAATCATTGGTAGATTTATTGATTTGGTTGCTCTCTTCCTTTTTTTTAATATATAGAGATATGGTTTTTTTTTTTCCTTTTTCTCTTTTTGTGAGTGTGTATGTGTATGCTTCTTTGTATGATTTTCTCTGTGTAGCTTTGCTTTTACCATTTCTCCTAGGGCTCTGTCTGTCCTATTTTTTTTTTAGTATAGTTTTTAGCACTTGTTATCATTGGTGGGTTTGTTTTTTGGTTTGGTTCTTTCTTTCTTTTTTCTTTTGTTTTAGTACTTTTTAATTTTTAATAATTAAAAATATTTTTATTTTAATAACTTTATTTTCTTTCTTTCTTTCTTCCTTCCTTTCTCCTTTCTTTCTTTCTTTCTTTCTTTCTTCCTTCCTTGCTTCATTCCTTCCTTTCTTCTTTTCTTTCTTTCTTTCTTTCTTTCTTTTCTTTCTTTCTCCCTTTTCTTCTGAGCTGTGTGGCTGACAGGGTCTTGGTGTTCCAGCCAGGTGTCAGGCCAGTGCCTCTACGGTGGGAGAGTCGAGTTCAGGACATTGGTCCACCAGAGACCTCCCAGCTCCATGTAATATCAAATGGCAAAAGCTCTCCCAGATATCTCCATCTCATCACTAAGACCCAGCTCCACTCAACAACCAGCAAACTACAGTGCTGGACACCCCATGCCAAACAACTAGCAAGACAGGAACACAACCCCACCCATTAGCAGAGAGGCTGCCTAAAATCATAATAAGGTCACAGACACCCCAAAACACAAGCACAGCAATCAGAGAAGAAAAATAAATTAAAGGAATCCAAATCAGAAAAGAAGAAGTAAAGCTGTCACTCTTTGCAGATGACATTTTACTATACATAGAGAATCCTAAAGATGCTAGCAGAAAACTACTAGAGCTAATCAATGACTCTGGTAAGTAGCAGGATACAAAATTAATGCACAGAAATCTCTTGCATTCCTATACACTAATGATGAAAAATCTGAAAGAGAAATTAAGGAAACATTCCCATCTACCACTGCAACAAAAAGAATAAAATACCTAGGAATAAACCTACCTAAGGAGACAAAAGACCTGTATGCAGAAAACTATAAGACACTGATGAAAGAAATTAAAGATGATACAAACAGATGGAGAGATATACCGCGTTCTTGGATTGGAAAAAATCAACATTGTGAAAATGACTATACTAGCCAAAGCAATCTACAGATTCAATGCAATCTCTATGAAACTACCAGTGATATTATTCACAGAACTAGAACAAAAAATTTCACAATTTGTATGGAAACACAAAATACCCCAAATAGCCAAAGCACTCTTGAGAAAGAAAAATGGAGCTGGAGGAATCAGGCTCCTAGACTTCAGACTATACTGCAAAGCTACAGTAATCAAGACAGTATGGTACTGGCACAGAAACAGAAATATAGATCAATGGAACAGGATAGAAAGCCCAGAGATAAACCCACGCATATATGGTCACATTATTTTCGATAAAGGAGGCAAGAATATGCCATAGAGAAAAGACAGCCTCTTCAATAAGTGGTGCTGGGAAAACTGGACAGCTACGTGTAAAAGAATGAAATTAGAACACTCCCTAACACCACACACAAAAATAAATTCAAAATGGATTAAAGACCTAAATGTAAGGCCAGACACTATAAAACCCTTAGAGGAAAACATAGGCAGAACAATCTATGACATAAATCACAGCAAGGTCCTTTTTGACTCACCTCCTAGAGAAATGGAAATAAAAACAAAAATAAACAAATGGGACCTAATGAAACTTATAACATTTTGCACAGCAAAGGAAACCATAAACAAGACAAAAAGACAATCCTCAGAGTGGGAGAAAATATTTGCAAATGAAGCAACTGACAAAGGATTAATCTTTAAAATTTACAAGCAGCTCATGCAGCTCAGTATCAAAAGAACAAGCAACCCAATCCAAAATGGGCAGAAGACCTAAATAGACCTTTCTCCAAAGTTGACAGATTGCCAACAAATACATGAAAGGATGCTCAACATCACTAATCATTAGAGAAATGCAAGTCAAAACTACAGTGGGGTATCACCTCACACAGGTCAGAATGGCCATCATCAAAAAATCTACAAACAATAAATGCTGGAGATGGTATGGAGAAAAGGGAATCCTCTTGCACTATTGGTGGGAATGTAAATTGATACAACCACTATGGAGAACAGTATGGAGGTTCCTTAAAAAACTAAAAATAGAACTACCATACGACCCAGCAATCCCACTACTGGGCATATACCCTGAGAAAACAATAATTCAAAGTGTCATGTACCACAATGTTCCCTGCAGCTCCATTTACAATCATCAGGACATGGAAGCAACATAAGCCCATTGACAGATGAATGGATAAAGAAGATGTGGCACATATATACAATGGACTATTACTCAGCCATAAAAAGAAACGAAACTGAGTTATTTGTGGTGAGGTGGATGGACCTAGAGTCTGTCATACAGAGTGAAGTACGTCAGAAAGAGAAAAATAAATATCATATGCTAACACATATATTTGGAATCTAAAAAAAAAGTTATGAAGAACCTAGGGGCAGAACGGAAATAAAGATACAGACCTACTAGAGAATGGACTTGAGGACACAGGGATGGGGAAGGGTAAGCTGGGATGAAGTGAGAGAGTGGCATGGACATATATACACAACCAAATGTAAAATAGATAGCTAGTGGGAAGCAGCCGCATAGCACAGGGAGATCAGCTCAGTGCTTCGTGACCACCGAGAGGGGTGGGATAGGGAGAGTGGGAGGGAGACGCAAGAGGGAGGAGATATGGGGATATAGGTATACATATATCTGATTCACTTTGTTATAAAGCAGAAACTAACACACCATTGTAAAGCAATTGTACTCCAATAAAGATGTTTAAAAAATAAAAAAGGAGGTTTTGACCTGCGTAGGACAAGTCATGCTTCTCTACATAAAGAAAGGTAGTTTAGGATCAGTAGGCAATAAATATAGGATAAGTGGGCTTCCCTGGTGGCGCAGTGGTTGAGAGTCCGCCTGCCGATGCAGGGGACACGACTTAGTGTGGGTTCCCAGGAAGCTGGCCCTGAAATGGGGATTTGTATGCAGGAAGTCTATTGAGGATGCTCTTGGGATCAACATCTGTGAGGGAGTGGACTAGGCAGAGGCAACAATTGATCCACAACACAGTCACAACACAGGCTTCAGTCAGTCCCACAGGATGCTCTGGAGCTGGGGAATCCTTCAGAGTTGTCACCCCTTGAAACAAGATGGCCTCACCTGCATAAACCTCCCCGACCAGGAATTAGATGCAGCTGTCCCCAGGGACGGTCCTGACCTCAGGCCAGGTGGTTCCCTTTGGCAGTGAGCCATCAGCTGGCAACACTCCCAGCAGCGGAGGAAATGGGTGCCTGGGTCCTGAAGGGGGGCTCTAGGCAGCACAGCACAGCATCCACTGCAGGGCGGATCGGTGACCTTGGTGATAAATGTTCATAGCAGGAGGGGGCGGAAAGGCCCATTCCTAAGGAACTAGGAGCAATCAGGGAATTTGAAGCATAGTGTTATCACCAGGCTCGGTTTGCTATTCATTTCACTCTGACCTAAGACCGTCTCAGACCCCTAGAGTTACAAATACTACTGCAGTGTAACATTTGCCCCATAAAATCTAGTAAAGAATAATTGAAAACTCAGCTGACTCTTTTCAAACCGTAAAGGTCAAACACATTCCAAATTTGGTTTAATTATCTATTTTACAATTTTGGCTATGATCCTATTGTTTTCCAAAACACTGTCTAAATAACTGTGAGATTCTGTCTTTATAAAATTGTTTCTTTCGGATTTGCCTCCTTGCTCTGTCACATTTATCCCAAGTCTCCATTCCTACTGCCATTAGCTTCTTTCAAGTCTTTGCCCAAATGTCACCTCCTCAGTGAGGCCTTCTGACCATTTTTTTTTTTTTTGGTACGCGGGCCTCTCACTGTTGTGGCCTCTCCCATTGCGGAGCACAGGTTCTGGATGCACAGGCTCAGCGGCCATGGCTCACGGGCCCAGCCGCTCCGCAGCATGTGGGATCTTCCCGGACCGGGGCACGAACCCGTGTCCCCTGCATTGGCAGGCGGACTCTCAACCATTGCGCCACCAGGGAAGCCCTGATCCTCTTAATTTAAATTGCCCCCCTCACCTCCACCTTAACATCTTTATTCTTTCCATAGCACTTATCACCATCTGGCCAACTC
Organism: Neophocaena asiaeorientalis asiaeorientalis; assembly: GCF_003031525.2. Lineage (NCBI taxonomy): Eukaryota > Metazoa > Chordata > Mammalia > Artiodactyla > Phocoenidae > Neophocaena > Neophocaena asiaeorientalis. The sequence goes on from NW_020185331.1 coordinate 173,584, forward strand.
TAATTCATTTATTAGTTGTATTTATTGGTTCCCCCCCACCCCACCCCGTGATAGAATGTAAATTCCATGAGGGCCAGGATAGTCTGTTTTATTCACTCTGTATTCTTATTGTGTAGGATAGCGCCTGTAGTATAGTAATCGCACAATAAATATTTGTGAATGAATGAATTAATGAATAACCCCAGTTTAGGCCTCCATCAGCTCTCTCCTCTCCGTCTCCACGTCTCTGAGGTGTCCCCTTTCTAGACTACTGAGGCATCACTGCTAGGCTGACTTCCTCATGCCACTCTCTGCTCAGAAGCTCTCCATGGCTTCTCAATGCCTACTCAGGCTTTCAGCACTCTCCGAGAGCTGGTGAAGCCCTCCCGGCCCTGGACAGGCCCCCTCCTGTCCAGGAGAGGGCAAATTCTCTGCCTCTCCCCTCCCCTCTCTCCTCTGAATTCCTCCAGCAAGAGATTGTAAGAGGGGCAACTTAAACATCTCTAGGGTGCTCTGAAGAGTAAGTGTGAGGTTGAAGGTTAATGCACGTCACAGAGACTAACATTGTTACAGATGACCACGATTGCTATGCCATCATCATACGATTCTGCCAGCAACTTCTCATTTAAATCATAGGTGTCCTGAAGCTAGGAGCTAAAAAATCAAGTCGGATTCTCCAGTTTACTAGAAACAAAGCTGATCTAGTGACTCAGATCACAGTGGTGTATCAGAGCTGGCTAGTGCTAGCTAACAAGATCCAAAGGTGAAATGTTCTTGAACTTTGAGAGCTGATTGTTAAACATTCACACGCTCCTGGCCGCCTATCTGATTCCTGTGTTTATTTCTGGTTTGCAATCCAGAAGGGATAGAGGTGTTACTGGTTACTTCAGAAACACTATCAAGTGAGAAGGAGAGAATTAAAAGGATCTGGGAAGAGAGGTGAAGGAGAAGTTTGGGGAGTGAGGATAGAAGTTCTGTTTCAGACATTTTGAGTAAGACCCATAAGAGGAGACTATATGGGCTAGGCATTCAAGGGAGAGGAATGAACTGGAGATAAAGATTAGGAAATCCCCTGGTTCTGGCAGCACTGGAGGACTTACCCCAGGGATCCAGCAGCCACTGCTAACCCCAGTCCACCCAACCTACGGCCAACAGCACAGTCACCAGGGCCTGCCTCTGTCACTTTAGACTCGGTTCAGGTTCTCTCCTGCCGTCCCAGATCAGTCTTTGATCACCTCATGCCTAGATTAATCCAACGGTCTCCTAATTTCTTCCCTTCTCTCTACCTCTCCGATTCATCCCATTCATTACTGCCTGGTTGGTTTTCTTGAGGCTCCATGTCACCACATTGTGCCTTTGCTCAAACACCTTCAGGAGCTCCCAATTCTCTGCAAATAAAATCCCAACTCTCCTATTCAAACTCTTCTCCAAGGCAAACACCTGTACTTTCTTACCTCCATGCTTGACACCCATGCTTTCACCCACCATTTTGTCCACAGCTGGAGTTTAATAAATATTTTTTTTATCGAAGTATAGTTAATTTCCAATGTTGTGTTAATTTCTGCTGTACAGCAAAGTGATTCAGTTATACACATATAGACCTTTTTTTAAATATTCTTTTCCATTATGGTTTATCACAGGACATTGAATATGGTTCCCTGTGCTAGACAGTAGGACCTGTTGTGTATCTATTCTATATATAATAGCTTACACCTGCTAACCCCAATCTCCCACCCCATCCCTCCTCCAACCCTACCCCCCTTTGGAAACCACCAGTCTGTTCTTTATGTCAGTGATTCTGTTTCTGTTTCATAGATAGGTTCATTTGCGTCATAGAGTTTAATAAATATTTTTGAATGAAGACTAGAAGTCACAAATAAGCTGTTGTTTCCATCAATTCCCTTGTTCTTGCCATCATTCCTCACCTTGTGGATGAAGGGGAAACCTCAAGTTATAACTAAAATATAGAATTTTCTTGTATTTATTGGCATCAAGGATACAGAGCTACAGATTGATTTTTGAGTGGCAAGAAGCAAATTTTCCAAGATTTTTGTCATTCAGGAAACTCCAGGAATTTTCCCGAGGAGGCAGTTCAAAGCTCCAAAAAACACTTGCTGCTGAGAACCAAACACAGCTGTCCAGGCGCGGAGGAAGCTGGTGCTTGGTGAGAAACCAAACCAAAACAAAGCCCTGCCCGCACATTTGAGGATGGCAGAGTTCCCAGGTCGACAGCTTGAAGTGAGTAGATGATACAAGATTTTTGATATAAAAGAAAATAAAACTACCGGAAGCAGAAGTTTTCTCTCTCAAACTGACTTCTTCTAATGCACAGAAACGGAACAACAACAAGACTTCTCAGGACAAAAATAACGTTTTGTTTTGTTTTTTTCTTCTTTTGACGGGAAGAAGCCCACTTCCCCACCCAACCCAGGGAGAACCTGCAACCCTCACCCTTCTCTCCTGCCCCAGATACTCATACTCAATAAAGGTCTGTAAGATCAATCATATGGATACCAAGTATTATCCCAGATGGAAAAACAAATCAAGATTAAATGAAGGAGAACAGCAACTGCATAGGAGCCGGAGAGTGGCAGCCAATGGCCAGGTGTGCTCTCTGTTTCCTCATAGCTGCCATCACCTACCCAAGCCAGGATCACTGGTTGTGTCTCCAGCACACGGGAGTGGCAGTACGAAGGGGAGGGTAGAATAGGGACCACGAACCCACAGTGGGCCAGGTGGCTATGTTCATGTTATCTTGTTCATCACTTACAATGCAATGAAGTCGGCACTATGATTGCCGTTTTACAAATCGGAAGCCGAAAAGCCCACAGGTTAAGTGACTTGCCCAAGGCCACACACCTGGTGAGTGGCAGGTGGTTACCAGGCCTAACTCCAAGACCCCAGGCTGAGTGTGTATGCAGCTGTCAACACCTGTGGCGTTCAACAAGGTGATCTAAGTGGTCTAGGAAACAAACCAACCAAAAATACAAGCAAGTTAGGAATACATTGGGCTAACCTAAAATAAACAGGTTTCTTTACTGCAAGGCTCCCCGAATAGTCTAACACACATAAAGTTTTTCTGGCTTCCCTTAATACACCACAGAACTTTCTGTTTTGCATGGAACACTTCATGAGAATAGTGTCACCCAGAGCCCATTTTGGGAATCCTGGCAGGACACCCTTCCAGTCTCATTGAGATCCTCTGTCTGTTCTTGAGTGGGCCTGACACCACTTTTGGAAGAGTCTAGGGAAATCAAAAGTCCAGTGAGAAGTACTCTGACAGAAATACCTCTCAATTGTGTGGGAACACCACAAGGGACAGGGGAGGGAAGCGGGCAAGAAAGATGAGCTATTATAATGACAATGAACACTTTTCAGCACTTGTTGCCTGCCGGGACTATTTGAGGTAATTATTTAGTCCTTATAACCACCTATAACATAGAAATAATTATAACCTCCATTGCACAGATGAGAGAATTGAGGCACAGAGAGGTTTGATAACTTACCCAAGGTCACACAGCTCATAAATGTCTGGGTGTTGAATTCAGGTAGTCTGGCTCCTTTATTACTGTGTTATACTTGCTCACATTGAAGAGACATTTAGGTGGGAACTTGTAGCGTGGAGAAAGGCAGACATGGCAGAAGATTCATATCATAGTTACCCAAACAGCATAAAAGCTTAACAAAAACACCAAGTTAGATTTGATTTCTAGTTTATTCTACATTTACTGGTGCCTACTGTACAAGGAGCTGTGTTAGGTGCTGGGGATTCAGATGTTAACATGCCCTACATGATTCCTGTCCCAACAGAATTTACGGTCCAATAGAAGGTACACACAAGGGATTAGTGTATTACAGCACAGAATAGCATGTGCTCTTATGGGCAAGGAGACACAGAAGACTGTGGGAGCACAGACGGCACCTGACCCAAACTTAGGATAGCCCTAAGTACTTTAGTGCTTTATAAAGTACTTTAACCTCTATATGATGCCTGAAAGAGGGAACAATTGGTATGAAGTTATTTCAGGGGGGTCACATCTTCTTGTCCCCAGGACCATACCCACAGCTTGGAATTCTGGCAAGTGCCCAGAATGGCCTGACCACTGTACAGTGTGGTCCCCCTCTTGAAGCCTCTCCTCTAGGAAGTGTAGGGCTCTGGCCCTCCCTAATCTCTTCCCCAGGCTTGGTTCAGGTGCAGTAATGTCCCCTTGACTGGGAGTCTTCACAACCATCTGTCAGCACTTAGCTTGATCCTAGGCACGGCAGAAACAGGAACACTCCCCCTAAATCCCATGTGCTCCCCTGCATTTCCAAGCCCTGCTGTAGTTAGGTGGACTATGTGGCTAATTCTGACCAATGGGCTATGACCAGCAGTCATATGCGTATCATTTCTGAGACAAATTTCCCCTTAGAATAAGTATGCCTTCAGCAGTGTAGGTGATTCTCCATTTCCTACACCCTCACTTTCACTGGACAATGTATTTGTCAGTCAGGGTCCAGGTAGGAAATAGGAAAGCACACTAGATCTTTCAACAAAGAGAATTTAATATAGGTTTTGCAGGCATCGGAGGGCTACAAAGCAAAATGAGAACACTGAGATATCTCAGAGAGAGTAACTGTAGGAAGCATGTCCCACCCCAAGGGCTGCAGGAACAAAGGGACAGAGCAGGCATTGTTGAAATCTGAAAGTTTGGAGCAGGCAGTCCCCATGGAGCTGGAAACCAGATCTCTGAGGAAAGGGTGCTGCCTGCTGCTGGTGGTGCTGTAGGAGTTCATAGGAAGATCCCTGCAGAGCTGAGACTGTGCCAAAAAAGGGGGAGAAAGGTTAAAAAAACAAAAGCCGGAGATGCCAGAGTGAAGAACTATTACTGAGAAGACCCTGAAAGTATCAGCAAGCAAATCAAAAGGGTCGAGTCCTCACCTCTCCAGGCTTGCAGTCTCTCTCTCTAGTGCCCCCTATTGGCAGGGCCCAACACGGAGCCAGATGACATAAGAGATGGAGTTTGCACGGTCCTAGCCCCAAAGTCATAGAGCAGATCATAGGAAGAGAGATTTCTTGATTGAGAGACAATAACCTAATAACCAGACAGGCACCATCACATTTTTAATTTTTGATAGTAATCCTTCCAATACTAATGATTCAAAGCAAATTAAATAAGACATTGGTTAGCATAATATTTCAATGATTTAATAGCTTTATAAATCATATAGAATTGATTTCAGATCAAGGTGGGACTTCTCTAAAAACAAAACACGAAATCACTACCAACTGACATTTATTGAAAGTGCTTCCTCTGTGCCAAACACTCCACTCAGGAGTTGCCGTGGGTTACCTCAGTCAATCCTCATTTTACAGATGGGGAAATCTGAGGCTTAGAGAAGTGAAGCACCGTGCTCAAGGTCACAGCTCCAAAGCAATGGAGATGATGAGATTTGTACAGGCAGCCCGATGTCAGAGCCTGAGCTCTCAGCCATGTCTCTGTACTTCTCCATCCCTTTTACCACTTAGGTGACATACTGGTTCTTCCTCTGGCCACACCCTGGAGGTGAACACGACAATCCCAGATTCTTGCCAGAATCTTTCCCCTACTCCAGGCCACGGGGCCACTTGGTAGTTAAGACTGCATTCTCACGTGAAACATTCAGCGCTTCAGTCACCAAAAGCCTACCAGTGAAGACCACAGTGGACTCTCATCCCAGATTTTGATCTTTGGCAAGCAATCACAGCACACTGGAACGGTAGAACTGCAGTAAAGGTCTTACCAGATGTTTAAATCCCTTCTGTAACATTTCAACAAACAGTTGTTTGGACTCTATTTGAACAATTTTCATGACCTGTAATATCCCACTGTGCAATGTGGCCTCTCTATTTTTAGAGAACCCTAGCTAATAAAAAGTTCTTACTCGCAGAGAGTTAAAATCTATTACTCTGGAAATTCCCTGGAGGCAATGGTTAGGACTCTGTGCTTCCACTGAAGGGGGCGTGGGTTCAATCCCTGGTCCAGGAACTAGGATCCTGCAAGCTGCCGGCTGGGGCCAACAAAAAACATATTACTCTATAAGTTCCATCTGAAAATTTTTGATCTTTCTTAATCAACACAGATAGCTTTGCAAATGCTTGAAGGCAGCTGTCATATCACTTTTCCCTGGTATTGTGGTGAGGAGTTCATGTACTTTTGAAGGTAGCAACAGTCTCAAATATGGCAGAATGGATGAGCAGAGCTCAGATTTGTTACTGGGGAAGACACACGTAGAGGAAGGCTTCTTTGCAGTTAAGAGCACAGGTTTCATACTCAGATTAAATTCAGTCATTTCCTACTTGTGACCATTGACTAGTTCTGTGACCTTGAGAAAGTTGTTAAGCCCAGTGGGGATGCTAGTACCTACCAGACAGTGGTGTTGTGAGGATTCAATCAGCTAAGGCTTTTAGGTGCTTGCCGTGGCCACAGAGTAGATGCTCCGGAAATGAGATTAGTAAAGTGTATTGATGAAAGACACGAATTTTATTTTACACATAAAGTTATGAAAACGTCTCTTTATGGCAGTAATTCTCACCTAAGGATCATCCCATCCCATCCCAAAAGATTAATTTTAGGCTTATATAACAGACTACTTAGTCTCCTGAACAGACAACATTAGTCTACTGAAAAGCTGAGATATTTAGCATTTGAAACCCAAAGACCTAAATCAAGATCTGATTCTGCCCCTTATTCTGTGATCTTGAGTACATTGAGCCTTTGTTTCCTAACTTATAAAATGCACCAGCATAGTTAAAATGCCCACCATGAAATTCCGATGGAGCAATTAGAGGCAACAGATTAGAACACAGAGTAATGTGAAAGGATCTGAAAACACAGTTCTGAGTGAAAAATAAAAAGGTGACCAGCAGGATAAGAAGTATAACAGTGCCATTTATGTAAAATCAAAACAACCATACACGATGAATAGCACCCATGCTAACTACAGAAATCCAATGTATTGCAGTGCTAATCTATGAGGGGAAGAGAATGCAAGCTACTTGGGAGGTTAAAAAATCATCAAAAATAAAGACAAGGAGAAAAGGGAACCCTCTTGCACTGTTGGTGGGAATGTAAATTGATACAGCCACTAAGGAGAACAGTATGGAGGCTCCTTAAAAAACTACAAATAGAATTACGGTACGACCCAGCAATCCCACTACTGGGCATATACTCTGAGAAGACCATAATTCAAAAAGAGTCATGTACCACAATGTTCATTGCAGCTCTATTTACAATAGCCAACACATGGAAGCAACATAAGCGTCCATCGAGAGATGAATGGATAAAGAAGATGTGGCACACATATACAATGGAATATTACTCAGCCATAAAAAGAAATGAAATTGAGTTATTTGTAGTGAGGTGGATGGGCCTAGAGTCTGTCATACAGAGTGAAGTAAGTCAGAAAGAGAAAAACAAATACTGTATGCTAACACATATATATGGAATCTAAAAAAAAAAAAAATGGTCATGAAGAACCTAGGGGCAAGACGGGAATAAAGATACAGACTTACTAGAGAATGGGACTTGAGGATATGGGGAGGGGGAAGGGTAAGCTGGGACAAAGTGAGAGAGTGGCATGGACACATATACACTACCAAACGTAAAATAGATGGCTAGTGGGAAGCAGCCGCATAGCACAGGGAGATCAGCTTGGTGCTTTGTGACCACCTGGAGGGGTGGGATAGGGAGGGAGGGAGGGAGGGAGGCGCAAGAGGGAAGAGTTATGGGGACGTATGTATACGTATAGCTGATTCACTTTGTTGTAAAGCAGAAACTAACACACCATTGTAAAGCAATTATACTCCAATAAAGATGTTAAAAAAAAATAAATAAAGACGAGGGGTCTCAAGAAATTTATAATAAGTAAATAGATTAATTAATTAATTAATTAATAACATGGGAAAAATGATGCTTCCCTACCTTCCTCAAAAGGTTATTCTGAGGATCTGATGAGATGATGCATAGGAACCCAAAAGTTAATTTACCATTTCCATTATCATCTCTGTACTGGACAAATGAACAGAGGTAGCAATTCCCCATGGATCTTCAGCAGGAAGTCATGAACAGGGCAGAGCCCAGTGAGATGGTGAGATGACATCAGGGCTCCTTATGAAGGAGGGGCAGGCTCTCCCTCACTTCTGGAGACACCACTTGTTGGCACAGCCAAAGGCAGCAGCAGTCTCTCCCCATGGATCCGCTGCACGTGGCCCCCTCAGGCCCTCGGAAGAAGAGACCCAGGCAGCTGGGCACCTCAATGGCCTCCCCTTCTTATGACATCAAGTTTGGAGATTTGGTCCTCTTCATTTTGGAGAAGAAAATGGGAACCACCCGCAGAACCTTCCTCATGGAGCTGGCTCGAAGGAAAGGATTCAGGGTTGAAAATGAGTTCAGGTAAGAGACATCACGGATTTCAGTTTGTGAATAAGCAGGGCTTCTTTGGAACCCATGTTTTCCTCCACCTACAGAAGAGGTGACTCTCCCACTGGGAGAACAGGTATGAAATTAAACAACAAACTTGAGGCAATTAGTTAAGGGAAATAAGATGAGTGGGGATTTGATGCAATTATATTGAAACCAGTTGGCACCAAAAGATAACGTAATTTTTTTTTTTTTTTTGGCCTTTCACTATTATGAGATGAGGTATCTAGGGATGATCAACAGAAACCTAGTTGGGAAGTTCAATGATGAAACCATTCGAGTTTGTTCTTGACCAAATTAAACTAAAGCACCACTGAGTTCAATCAAAAACTGTCAGCTGCTTGGAAGCAAAGAGAGTGGTTTGATTGCTTGGCTCTTGAGCTGTGCGTCTGACTGTGCTGAGGTGGGTAGTGTCTGTGAAGGTCTAGGATGAGTGACCAGCTGGCTCACCATAGGCACCCAAATGTGGCTCTGATCATGCTTTTCTAAGCAGCAGTCTGAGTGGGATTTGTAGAGAGAGGGATGCTGGTTAAAGATTCAGGGGCAGCTCTGTCCAGGGGTGATGGACACCACGCTGAGAGTGATGAGATCAGAGCCCAGACAAGAAGGCAGTTGAAGCAAACGCGTGGGGTACCTCAACTGGCTCACTAGCAAACCCACTCACATCCCAGCACTGGCCCTGCTCTTTTTCTAACAGTCATGTAAACTCTTCACTGGTTTCAAACAAAACAAAATCCAGACACAAATGGTATTAGAACCTTGGCATAAACAGTTCCAAACAGAATTGCCAGAGGGCTTGTAATGAATAAAGAATGATAATTAATGCAATTGGCTGGCTTTGATTGTCCAAGGAATAGTTTGACCGCATTTTTTTTTTCAGGAAAATCGATAAGAATTCTGTGTGAAAATACATTTTTACTTTGAAGATAGTCTTTGACGTTAAAAAATAAAACTGACAAGCATTTCCTGAGGAAGTGTCAGTTTCAGATTGCTAGAGAAACATATGTCAAAAGTCAATAATCAGATATGATAATTTTCACAATACCCATAATTCATATGAAGAGTCAATCTCATAGAAACATTTTATTTATTTATTTTTTACTGAAGTGCCCCATTCAGAAATTCCTGAGTTTCCCATGGTCTCCCTCACCCGATTTCTCTTTACATGGTCTCCCAACTCCTGCCTGTTTTTTCGTTTTTAACCCCTATCTCATTTGGGATATTAAGCTCAAAATCTCATTGAAACATCCCTTCCACAAAATCATAGATGTCATCCAATTGTTGAGTCTGCCTTATTTAACAGACTTACATAAAATATTGGAATCAGGAGGGGGAAAGACGACATAGGTAAGTGGCTAAAAACCAAAATTGAAAAAAAGGAAACTGAAAAAGTAGAAACTAGAAGCCTTAGCAAATATGGAACTGCTTTTTGCGGTAAAGAAATTTGGCAAGGGCCAGACAGGAAGGTGAGAGCCAGATGGTCAAGGCATCACTTACATAGAAAGCTCTCTGTTGAAATGTCCACACTTCCAGCAAGAGCTGACTAGTTTAGTTACAGGCACAGCTACGAATATGCACACGGTAGCTGAGGCAGGTACTAGGAGAGACGCTGGGAGGCAAACTTCTTCTTTTGACAAGAGCCCAACAGGCAGCTTTGCTGCCGGGGGCCGAGCCCAGCTGCTCAGGCGACAGAGGAAACTGGCGCACGGTGAGCCAACTGCTGCTGTGAGATGACGGTGGCAAGGTTCCCAGGCTGGCTGCTCAGAAGACACATTAAATACAAATGTGTTTTATGGCACAAAAATAAACCACAAGAAGTAAAAGTCCTAGCTCTCAATCGGAATTTCCATACATAGTTATACAGACTTTAACTGGAAAAGACAATGGAAATTATTGTAGGGGAAAATCTCTAGATAAGAAATCTAGAGACCTCAAATTCTGGCTCTGACCCTTCCCAGCCATGTGATGTGGGGCAAGACCCCCCTCTTCTCTCTGACCTTAGTTTCTTGATAAATGGTCTAGTCTATCTGATGTGATACCACATGTGATGATGGATGTCAATATACTTGGATAAATTAAAACAGTTATACAAATGTAAAGTGTGGTTGTTTTCTTGTTACTTAGCTGAATCCATTGACCTTTACAGTAAATCCCTAAGGAGAGGGCTCTCTCTCCACACTCTGAACTAGATCAAATGACATAAATAAATAGAACAAAGAAAGGAAGGAAACCCATCAAATCGTCTATTTCGTAGGGAAAGGGGTAGTAGGGAGAGACTAGGTAGTAGGCGGAGGAGGTCGTAGGGAGACATTATGGCTGCTTTTATGCTCTGTGTTTTCCAAGTGTTTTTACAATAAACGTATATTTTTAAAATGAAAATAAAGGAAGTTGTTTTTTAAAAGAAAGGATACTTCTCAATAAGAACAGCTAGATCTCTCCTTTTGATATATAGGATTCAGAGAAAGAGGAGCTAAAATTAAAAATGCTCTGAAAATAGACAGTAATCTCCATAGTTTCTGACACATTCTTTGGCTGCCAGGAGGATTAAATTTGAGGAAAAATCTGATTCCTACTTTACCTGGACCTGAACACACAGCTTAGAAATGGTGTACCTGAGTGCATAGAACTATCTGGAACTATTTAAATTTCTAGCATATGTGCACTGTATCTTTATATTTGGATTGGACTTCATTAATATTTATGTTATATTTGCAAAAGACACGCTATTGCATGTGCCATAGGAAGCCGGTTCTTGAAATATAAATCAGGAGAGGTGTCAAGTCCTTTGAGGCATTTGTGCACATTCATTGAAAAGGTTTCGGAATTTTATTCCATGGCCAACATCCTAAATTTTAGAGCGGCTTCATAATATTCGAGCTACTCTAGCTGGGACAAGATAGAGAAGGATCAGAATCTAGTGTTTGTCATGTTCTTCTTTTATCCTTGATTCCAGTACTTTGAGCTATTTTAAAACTTTATCTGCATCAACCCTCCTCTATGAACATATTAGCTAAGCCTACCATCTATGTCTTGACCTAAATCATTGATGCTGAAGAAGAAAGGGCTGGGTAGGAAGGGTGGATCTCCATGGTCACATCGCCCAGCAGATTAACACTTGCTGAGTTCCACTGTTCAAGCTGTAGAAACCCATCAGAGGATACTTTTGCCCTTCCTGGACCTGCATAATTTGTCTACAAGGGTACCTTTGGAAGGCACTGATTTTACTGAAAGCAAGATATACCATCATGGCATCACATATAAAGTGTTCTGTTAGTACCCACTCTGCACGATATGTGTCAGGTTCTGGAGACAAAAAATAGTAGAAGACTTGAACCCTGCAAGCAAAGAGTTTAAAATCAGACAGGAGAGTCAGGAACTGTACCTTTGTTGTCACTTAGCATGAAAAGATAGCATAATGTATTTTCCAAGTATGTACTCGTCTTCCTCTTTTTTTAAAATCAGCATTTTCCTACCCAACACTTCGAGCCTTCTTGTGTCATTTTGGTTTCCATCCATTAACTACGTAACTTTTGAAATGTGGCTTCTGCCTCACTCATTATCCCAAAACTATTGTCTTCAAAGAATTTCCTGGTAGTCAAATCCATGGTTTTTCACCTGAATATTGATAAAGACCCTTTCCTTGACTAAACTCTAGCGTGGCTTCTAGCAGCTTAAGGCCATGTCCCTAGGATTGTACCCCTGGCCCCGCCTTAAAATGCCTGCCTGAGAAAGTTCAAGATTACCGGAGAATTTACTGTTTGTTCCAGCCAAAACCTGGCAATAGACAGATAGACCCCTGAACCCCCTCTTAGAGCAGGTACTTTAGAAATCTTGCCAGTATAAACCCTTTCTCTGCCCCTTTGAGATGTAAATCTTCCAACCACCCAGAACTGTCTTCTCAAGGACCTGAGAGCAAACATCCAAGGAGATCATTCTCACCCCCAGTCTCTGCAGGAAGGTAAAGGCCTAACTTCAGTGGGCCCCTTGCTCTAACTTGCCCCACTGCCTCCTGTCACAAATATTCCAGACGTTTTCTCCTCTGAATAAGCAGCAATTAGTAAATCCAGGTGGCCAGGTCACAAGGACCAGCCCCCTTAATGCCTCTCGGTGCCTTTCCCACACTCCAGCCTTTACAAGGTCTCCTGCCTTCTGTTCGCTCGAAGTTGAGTTCCATTCATGCTGGACCCTCTTCCCTATTGCAATAGTTATTACTGAATAAAATCTATTCTTACTGCTTTCAGTAGTATCCAGCTCTGCTTATCTTTGACAATGTCTGATCACTTCAAATTTGTGGTATCTCAAATAAAAATATTAAAGTCATTGTTTGCCAAATAAACTGAACACCAGATGAAAGAGCTGTTACCTGCTCTAGAAAATACGATGTGGAACTTGTCCACCTCTAGGCCTCTTCTGGGTCCAATGTCAAAACACATCTTCATTGGTTTCTCTTTATGGGTTTTTCTCACTCTTTCTCCCCCAACCTTGAATGGCTCCTCCCTGCACCTCTCTGCATCTAAGACCTAAGGCCCCTGGAAGCCTTCCTAGAGGAATAAACTTCCTCCGTGGACACAGGTGTGATCCATGGCCTAGGGTTGGGCCCCGGCTCTTCCACTTGGGTTTGTTCCTCATCTCACCCAGCTGCCCGTCCCTGACTCCACAAAGGCAAGGGCGTCATCTGGGCCATTGTGTAGACCTCATCTTCATACCCTTGACAATTTTCTTACCCAGAGTAGGCTTCAGGAAATATTTGCTCAAAGAATGATTTATCTGGTGAATATGAAGCCAACCAAAGGAACTTATGATTACCAAGAGTAATTTTTGTCACTAAATTTTTTTTTCCACAATGCACCTGTATTACCTTTGTAATCAGCAAAGTAATGAAGACTTTATTTTTCTGAGTTCAAGAGTATGCAGTGTAAAAATTAGTCCTGTTCTGGTCCAAAGTACTTTATATTTCAAAATTTGTGGACTTTAAAAATGAAAATGTTGGGCTTCCCTGGTGGCGCAGTGGTTGAGAGTCCGCCTGCTGATGCAGGGGACACGGGTTCGTGCCCCAGTCCGGGAAGATCCCACATGCTGTGGAGCGGCTGGGCCCGTGAGCCATGGCCGCTGGGCCTGCGCATCCAGAGCCTGTGCTCTGCGGCAGGAGTGGCCACAACAGTGAGAGGCCCGCGTACCTCAAAAAAAAAAAAAAAAAAAAAAAAAAAATTTTATATGTTTCTTTTTCTTGGGGAAAAAAACAATTTACTGTGGGTCAAAAACTCAAGGCAAGACCCTCTCAGTCTTAAGTATATCAAGGACTGGAAATAGAAACTTGGCTTTACTGGTGCTAGTAAGAATGTGCCATAAAACCAAATAAAACTACCTTGATTTTTCGGTGTCAGGGATTCTGAAACAGATCGGTTGCTAGGGAAATTTGCAAGAGGATATTTTTAAACTGTGAATGTCTCTGCTCAACTATAAATAACTATTTAAAGTTATTGTTTATAAAATAAGTCCTATGTCAGATGGAAAGAATTAAGAAATTAACAGATACAAACTACTATACATAAAATAGGTAAGCAACAAGGATTTACTGTATAGCACAGGGAATTATATTCAATATCTTGTAATAACCTATAATAGAATATAATCTGAAAAAAATATCTGAATCACTGCTGTACACCTGAAACTAACACAATACTGTAAATAGCTATACTTTAATTAAAAAAAAAAAAATGCCCTCCCCAGGGAAAGAAAAGAGTTTTAAAGACAAAGAAAAAAGCAGGTGACCATCCATGAGGACAGCTTGGGGTGTCAGTCTGGCTCCTGGCAAAGAAGGATGGCTGCCTCTTTCCTCATGGAGAGTTTTTCTAATTGTATCAAGAGGCAGGACCAACTGGGAAAAGAAAGACAGAAAGATCAGGGATACTGGTATCTGAGAAAAAAAATCGGAACTGAGATTTGTGAGTTACTCTTTCAGTTTAGAGCTTTCTGGACATCTGAGGGCCACATTCATGATTCTTATAATATCTTTTACCGTATGGATTATTATATACCTAATGTGTTTCTTTTAATTGCCCCTAAACGGAATCATTGCAATTTAGCCCTATCTTAAGGAATAATAATCATAAAAACCATGGGTCTGATATACATAATTTAAACATATAGATTTAATAAACATATAAACTTTTAAAATGTTCAGTTATGTACTCCTTAAAATTATCTCATGTGCCTGCAGAGAAATGAGTACCATGTGGGAAAACATTGCTGTAATTAAGCAGCAAGTCCAGCATGGGGATCAGATCTAAGCTGGGGCAGGTAAAGAGCGATCTTTCTCTATAGCTCCGTTCCACAAGGTGGAGTTCTTGGGCTGTGAGGTGGTTTTGAAATACGGTGGCCCCCACGGAGTGACAGGGACTATTTTCCCTTTCCTTGCATTGGGGGTGGGGGTGGGGCTGGTGTAACGGATAGGGTACAGCAGAAGTGATACTATGTGGCTTTGGGGGCTAGGTCATAAAAGGCCCTGAGGCTTCTGCTGTTCCTTGGACCCCAGAGCCTCAGGTAAGAAGTTTGAGGTCCCGCTGAGAGAGGCCACTTAAAGGTGCTCAGGCTGATCGATGCTGCTGAGCCCCACCTCCCAGCCACCCTCGCCAAGGTGCCAGACACGCATGCTGTGTGGAACACCAGTACCTCCATCAGCTGTATATGCAACAGAAGGATGGCCCAGCTGAGCTGCCTAAATTCCTGACCCACAAAATTGCCAGACGTAACAAAACTGTTCCTTTTCAAAGCCATTGCATTTGGGGATTGTTGGTTGTGCACCAACAAGATAACTAGAACTGACTATGTCAGAATCACCAAGGGAGCTTGTCAAAATCCATATTTCTGGGCCCTAGGTGAGATTTGCTGAATCTGAATCTCTGGTAATAAGGCTCATGCATCTGAATTTTAGTCCACCTTCCTGTGTGTCTCTAGTAGACACGAGAATTTTAGAAACTTTCCTTTAGAGCTATAGATTAATCAATTCATTCTACTAGTGGGCTCTCTATTGACCATTGCTCTGAATCTGGCCGTGAGCTGGGCGCCAGGCATGATTATAACCATGCAGCTTATAATCAGGCAGATTGTAACACTGTCCTTGCCCTTGGCGATGCCAAGCATCAAGTCAAGCACGTTTCAGTTCAGCACCAGTTGAGGAACAGGACCCTGCATGGTTTTCCCTGTGGGAAGCCGAAGGACAAATCCGAGTTCAGGATTCCTGCAATTGGTTCACAGCCTCCCAAACCCACTCCAAGGCACTATTAATTGGTCATGGCTAAGAAACTGGATGCACTTAAAGAATGGAATCCACTGATATTTCAGGAACAGCCATCTCAGCACTGCCTTGGGGTCTTTAGAAGAGATTGAAGATGGCTGCCTGAGGCTCGCTGCCACCTTGTATCATAAGAAGAAAGCCCAGGTCTTTGGGGCCAGCCCCAAACAGCCATCTCAGCCCCCATCCCAGGTTGATTTGCCCTTGAAAATGACATGCATGTGTATTTATTCCTTTAAGTGGAAAAGTGATGAAAGATGGTTCATGACAGAAAATGGGAAAATATAGAAAAATGCTTAAAACAAACAAAACCTCGCACAGGGGTCTAACCACAGTCTAGCAGAACGTTAAGAGATCGCTCGAGTCATGAACACCTGGGCTTCATGTAACCTCTGTAGGCTTGGTTTTCTCATTTGAAATTTTATTCCCCACCTCATAAGACTCTTGGGCAGATTGAGTAAGAATATATCCGTGTGTGTGTGTGAGTGCGTGTGTGTGTGTGTGCATGCACGTAGTTTTTGTTATTCTTGCAGATTGTCTGGAATGTTTCTCTCTAGTCTTTTTCTTTCGTGTATACCAGTATTTAATAGTTTGTTGATTGTTTTACAGCACCCTTCCCCCACATCCCTAGGCATTCAGAATGTCTGTTAGAGGCAGGGCTGAGTCCGGAGATACCCTAGGTGAGAGATGGTGTGGAGGAACAGGGGGTGGTAAGTGTGGATGGTGAGGGACCTGAATTTGGAAGAGGAGCCCCGGGGCTTCCTCCTGAGCACATCTATCTCCCTCCGAAGTTTAGGCAAAACCCAGAGCTCAGGGAGCCTGACAGCCCCTCTGTGACTACTCCAACCTGGTGTGTAGCCATAGCAACCGTTCTTTCAGAATTTCTGGGACAGTCCTTATTGTAGCCCATATTATACTGGACATAAAACATCGAAACATGAATCCTATGTGGCAGCAGCAGGGAGAGAGTGTCTAACAGTGTTATGTAGGAAGTGTCAGTCCACCTCTATTTCTGCACTTCGGAGAGAATCTTCATCGTGATCATGATGGTGGTGGTGGTGGTGGTGATACCCATCCTGATGGTATTCCTTTTGAGAAAAGGAATAGCTCTCGCCAGAGCCATGGAATTAAGCACAAAGTCACAGAGGGACAGCTCAGTGTGGTCTAGCACACAGGTTTTATTCTATTTTGTTTTTTTGGCTGTGCCACACAAGATCTTAGTTCCCCTACCAAGGATCAAACCAGCACCCCATGCAGTGGAAGCATGGAGTCTTAACCATTGGACCACCAGGGAAGTCCCCCAGTACACAGATTTTAGATTAAAACAGACCTCAGATCAAATTTCAGCTCTACCAATTATAGCTGGGTGAATTTTCAATGTCTCTCAAAAGCTCTTTTCTTATTTTTAGATGGGGATAACCATACCTACCTCATAGTGTTATTGACAATTAAATGAGGTAGCGTATGAAATGTGCCTACCATGGTTCTGGTACATGGTAATATTCAAATATTATTAGTCTTTTCAATACTGGAGTCTTCAGGGCAGAGAGAAAACCACTGTATCAGCAAAGGGCTGCCACAACACAGCAGTAAGACACGGGCAGCAGAACACACTAGAGGGGATGACCCTTCTTGGTAATACTATCTGCTAAGGGCTCAGAACAGAAAGTGAACAAATGCTTTATTGTGGTGGTCTGGAACCGAACCTGCAATATCTCTGAGATATGACTGTACTGTGATGATGTCAAAGTTCCTAATGCTGACTTTCAAGCTCTTACTTTGTGGGAACGAGTGACAAACAGTACTGAACTCTGAATAGCACAATGTGAATGTTTGATTTTTTGTTTTGTATGTGCTTTATTGCTGTCGTTGTTTTGTTTTGTTTGCTAGTTGCTTAATGAGCAGGGGTTGGAAGTCTAAATCAGAGTCTTCCTTCATATGATGTATAGCCTATATTCACAAATACGCTTATATGAATTCAGTAAGAGATGAACGTGGTCCTCATCCAATACGGTGAGCTCACATATCCCCACTGGGGGATGGTGGTACAAGAGTGGATGGTGAGGGGTCTAAATTTGGACACTGAACCCCAGAGCGCCTCCTCAGCACACCCTGCTCCCTCTGAGGTTCAGACAAAACCCTATTTATAAGAATAAATATTATAATAAATAATGTAATAGTAAAATTTCCCTTCGAAGGGCAGAAATATAGAAGGAATAATAATTACTATGTAGCCCTGTTAATTCTTTTGTTGTTCAAGTCTTGACATAAACAATCTTTCAAGAAGTTTACCATAAATAATCTTTGGAATTATATGGATCTGGAATAGGGAAGCAGCTAGCCGTCTTCCCTCATCCCCTGTAAAAGGTTGTTTTACCCTGACTTATTTCTGCCTGGGCCTGCTGCACATCCTGCCATCCAGATGGTCTCAGCTCTGATCTCCAGCCCTCACCTCTCTCCCAGCGCCAGCCTCAGATCCCAACTGTCAGCCAGCTATTTTCATTTGGATCTCCAGCCATCCTTCCAATGCAGCATGCCTGAAATAAACTTCAATTCCACTCCCCCACCCCTTCCCCCAAAGAGATGCAACTTCCTAAATCCCTATTTCTACCAAAAGTGATAATACTTGAGTGTGATAGATATGCTGGAGTCATATCTGAGTCTATTCTCCACACCATCTTTCATAGGCGATGCCAGCTGTCCATCATATGTCTTCTTTGCCTTCCTTTCTAGAGCTATAGGAACCAGAGTGGGGTTTAAGTCATCTTATATCTGGTCCAGTGATTCATCTTCCTAAGTAGCTCCCCACCTTTCCCCAACCCATGACTCCCCCTTCCAAATCATTGTGTGTAACAGATTAGTCTTTTAAAATAACACAACAATGCTATCCATGTCCTGCTCACAAAAGCCTTCAGTGGCTCCATAATCCCAGAAAACAAGATCCAACTTCTTCAGCCAGGCTTCCAAGACCCTCTGTAATGTGGTACTCAGCCACATCTGCAACTACTTCCCAACATGAATTCTTCACTCCAGTACAGGCCGTTCTCCTTCCTTTCCTCTGAACCTTTTCTTCCAGGACGACCAAAAGTTCTGCCTACCAGGTACCTTATCCCTCCCATCCACCCAGACAGGGCACAAATCCTGCTTTTCCACAAAGCCATCCACCTCTGCCAGCCCACACCAAATTCTTTTCCCTCTCTGTGTACCATCTGCAGATCCTGTCCATATCTTGTGTCTTATCATAACATACTGTTAACATAAGATACTGATGCCCAGAGACTTCTCTTTTCTTCTTCGGTACCCATCACCACCACAAGAAACCTAGGGCTGTGCATATAACAGTGAACCAAAAAATACCCAATGAATCCAAGAGTCAGTCAAGAAAAGGAGAAGGAGAAAGAAGAAGTCAAGCAAGAGAAGTGGGAAAAAGAAGAGAAAATTGATTTTTTTCTCTTAGATACCTAAGTACACTATTTGCTCTTGTTATTTCCCAGATTCATAGACTACTTGAACTGAAGGAGCCTTAAAAATTATTAGTTCCAATGATAAAATGCTGACTGTGGAGACTTCTTCAAAACTAGAAATAACATACTTGACCCAGAAAAGACAGTCAAAAAGGATAAATATCATTTACCAGCTGTGTGACCTTCAGGATGTTCTTAACCTCTCTGTTCTTCAGTTTCCTCATTTTTGAAGTGTGACTAGTATGACATTTACTTGAGGAGCTATGTGAGTATTAAATCAGATAATGTATGTAAAGTACTTGGACAGTGCTGAAACATTGTAAGTGCTCAGTACTTACTAGGGAAAAGATACAGGGTCTTACGTCACAGGGTTGTACTTTGAAAAACATGTAAAACAGGGGCTTCCCTGGTGGTGCAGTGGTTGAGAGTCCTCCTGCCAATGCAGGGGACACGGGTTCGTGCCCCAGTCCGGGAAGATCCCACATGCCGCGGAGAAGCTGGGCCCGTGAGCCATGGCCACTGACCCTGCGCGTGTGGAGCCTGTGCTCCGCAGTGGGAGAGGCCACAACAGTGAGAGGCCCGTGTACCGCAAAAAAAAAAAACCAAAAAAAAACACAAAACATGTAAAACAATATTTCTCAAAGGCTGGTCACCTCCTATTAAGGGGTTGTGAGATCAGTTTAGTGGGATGTTATAAGCATGTCGACATCTACATCTATATTTTGGGTGATGATATAAAATGTGTTTCTAACTGTGGGTCACAAATAAGTTTGAAAGGCACTGGGTTAAAGCCTTCTACAAATAAAAACGAAGTGGTACATCAAAGCCACAAGCAGAGTGCAAGGTGCTAATTTAAGAACGGTTCTATCCTCCATCCTCTCTGGACCTTGGTTTCCCATTGACACCACAATCTTACTAATGTTTTCTTAATTTTTCTTGCATCTGATATGTAACATAGACCACTGTTGTTACACTAATTTAAGTAGAATTCCCTTGCATGGAGGTCTAGGTTCTCTGTGCCTATGGTCAGGTCTACTGTGCATCTTTCTCCATCAGATGGAATGCTCTGAAACGCCTCAGGGAAAGAGGAGAGCTTCTCATTTCAAAAGTCCCTTCAGCTGGTAACTTTGTCTTGCATTCTGCAGTGATTCTGTCACCCACATTGTAGCAGAAAACAACTCTGGTTCAGAGGTTCTTGACTGGCTTCAGGTACAGAACATAAGAGCCAGCTCACAGCTAGAACTCCTCGACGTCTCCTGGCTGATAGAAAGTATGGGAGCAGGAAAACCGGTGGAGATTACAGGAAAACACCAGCTTGTTGTAAGTGTCACGAATGTGATTTTCATTGCCTTTTGCTTGATGATTAAGAACATGGGCTGTAGAACCAACAGACCTGAGTTAAACCCCAGGTTCTCTGCTTACTCCCTGTGTGAACTTGGACAAGTCACTTAGCTTTTCTGAGCTTCAGTTTCTTCCACTACATTATGAGAACAATAGTGCCTGCCTATCTTGTAAGATGGTTATGAGGATTAGAATAACACACATGTAAAGTGCTTAAGACAGAGCCTGATTTATATATGCACTTAATAAATGGTAGCTATTTTTACAAACAAGTCTATACACAAATATTTCAAAATATTGAAGTCTTGATGTCTAGCAGTCAGAAAAGTAGAAGGTTCTAGTTTTTTTTCTTACTGTGATCATTCATAAAGAAAAAAATAAAGTTAAGCTCTTAATTCCACACCCATCACCAACAGACCATAACTACGTAAGTTCACAGAAAAGAAAAATGATATTTAATTGGTAGTTTTTTTTCATGTTATTTTTTCAGATTGCAAAAATAATACATGTTAATTGTAGCAAATTCAAATATTAGAGATGCATATAACATAAAATTTGAGCCTCCTATGATTTTATTCTCTTTCCAGAGACAATTGCCATCAAACTGCCTTTTTCTTCACACACATCTATTATTATCACCACTATTAATTGTTATTTAAAATGGATGCTGATGCATTTGTTTAGGTGAGAACAGACTATTCAGCTACTCCCAACCCGGGCTTCCAGAAGACTCCACCACTTGCTGTAAAAAAGATCTCTCAGTATGCGTGTCAGAGAAGAACCACTTTAAACAACTGGAACCACATATTCACGGTAATGGAGATTTACAACAACACCTAGAGCAAACGCAGGGCTTTCTGCTTCTTTCCATGAATCTCCAAATTAAGTTAGGAATATTCCTGAAAATCTAGGAATGTTTTTCACACCCATACCCACTCCTCTAACCTGATCTCTGGTTCCTCTTTCTGTCAAGAATGGGTCTCCTTTTGTCACGGAAATAGACAAATATATTCGGAGCACATTCTTTAGAGACAGTAGATTACTATTTATCAGGAGTTGTCATTAATGGACGCAACAGTTATCAAAGGCAAATATTCTGAAAAAACAAATATGTACTGTAATTCGTCCATTACATAGTAAGAGCAAATTACATAGAAATAGCAATTGTGCATAAATAGCTTTGCTGGGAAGCCAGAGGATTGAGAGTCCGCAGACCTGGATTCAGCCTCTCTGATATTAACTAGCTGGGGCAAGTCAATTCCTCTCTCTGAGCCTCAGTTTCCTCATCTGCTCAAAAAGGAATTAGCTATAGATCATCTCTAAATTCAGCCCTGAAATTCAATAATTATGTTTCAAATGACCCGAACAAGCCTATAACTGCTTGTCCTCCAGCCTAGAGTCAGTAGTCAGATAGATAAAACATGCATTAGTATATCAAATACAAAACTTCTCCTTTCTAGTCTTCTAGCCCCACGTGTGCAAGGAGCACCAGGAAATTGCAGCTTCTGGGCACACTGAGCATCGTGCCACACAGCTGCAGCTGCTTCCTCCTCTGCCAGAAATGCAAACGTGCCCTACCTTAAATAACCCTGCCTGTGGGTTTGCGCCACTTATGATTATACCCATTCATTCAACAAGCCTATGCTAAGTGCTGACTGTATTTCACGTATGAGATAAGAGATGGGGCTTCCCAGTGATCAAGACAGAATCCTGCCACAGGCTGGTGGGAAAGTCAGCAAAGAGGGAAGGATCATGCCAAGTAACAACTAGGAAGATGCAATGAGCACAGTATCATTTTATAGTTATATCACTCTTGAATATCTAATGGCAGAGAACTCAAAGTTTCCTTACAAAGCACTCTGTGGCCTGTCTTTTCAACTCAATTCCTCTCATCCACCAAGGGACGGGTGCAAAAGTACAGCACACCCAATCCTGATCTTTGAGGAAATAGTCACGAGGTGTTCTAATACTTAACAGAGAGCAAGGTGTTTGCAAGTGGCTGCTGGCTCGTCGGCTAGGGGCCAGGAAACAGACTGTGTTTTGCTCATCTGGTTTTATTCTTCAGGATGCCTTTGAGGTATTGGCTGAAAATTATGAGTTTAAAGAAAATGAAGTCTCTTGTCTGGAATTTACGAGAGCAGCTTCTGTACTTAAATCTCTGCCATTCACAATCATCAGTATGAGGGACACAGAAGGAATTCCCTGCCTGGGGGACAGAGTGAAGTGTGTCATAGAGGTAAGGGTGAAAGGTCATTCGTCCCAACTCCTGATAGGGAAGGAGGGAGGGAGGGAGAGAGAGAGATGCAGTTAATGGATTTTCCTGTTAACTATATAGATGTGGTATTCATGACTTATTTTCCTTTTTCTCTAATATAGATTATATATACATATATATTATATAACATATATATTACATAGATAGATAGATACACACATATATATGTGTAATTCATACTCCAATATTTTCTCTCCTGGAGCTATGTGGGGTCAGCTAGTGGGAAAATAACTCTCCCGTATCATTAATCACAGTGAAAGACTCTAGTGACCTGAAAGCTCAATGGGAGAGGATGCTATGACTTCAAACACAGGCTGTGTGAAGACCCTCACTTCCACTCAGGGGACTTTGCCCTCCAGAATGGTGGTGGGTGTGATGGGCCGTGGAGCTGATTCTGTATCTCTACCTGTATATTCTAAGAAGAGAGCCAGGGATGGGTAGTTACTTATTTAATGATGTTTAAGGATTCCCTGGCAAGGCAAATTGGTCATCCAAGAGTAAGTTTCAATATAGTCAAGCTCGAGGTAAATTATTCAAGGGAAATAATCCCAGCTCTATTTAGAGGATGTTGGGTGGCTCTGAGCTAGACATCATAAGGGCTTGAACCCGGATTAGCTTTTCAGTGGGTCCAAAATTAACCGGCTCAGATGAAAAGTCCTCTTGTTTCAGCTAGTTTATATTAATTGAAAAGAAAACTATCTCAAATATTTAGACACACCTTTTTCAGTGAATCTTTTGGTTTGGTGTTCTATAGATTTGGACCCTAATCATTCTGTACCTTCCTCCTTGAGGATTGTAAAGGGGTCCTTGGAAATATAATAACCTGAGATTTTTCAAGCAGGAAATGTCTTGTTTTCTCCAGATCAGCTAAGGAAATATCCTGTATACAACAGGTGTATTTCATGAAAAATTAAGCTACTAGATCTGGGGATTTGAAAATCTTAGACTGCAGTTAACATCACTAATGTAATATATTTTTCAACTGTTTGTGCAGGAAATTATTGAAGATGGAGAAAGTTCTGAAGTTAAAGCCGTGTTAAACGATGAACGATATCAGTCCTTCAAAGTATGTGATTTTTATATGTATTTATCAAAAATGGTTTTTCAGTTAATCCTATTACTTATTCTAAGTGGTTGTATTAGTCAGCTTGGGGTACCATAACAAAATGTCACAGACCGAGTGACTTAAACAACAAATATTTATTTTCTCACAGTTAGAGCCTGGAAATCTGAGATTGGAGTGCCAGCATGGTTGGGCTCTGGTTAGGACTCTCTTCCTGGTTTGCAGACGGCCTCCTTCTCAATGTGTCCTCGCATGACACAGAGAGAGAGCAAACTCTCTGGTGTCTCTTCTTATAAAGGCACTAATCCTATCGTGAGGACCCACCTCATGACCTCATCTAAACCTAAATACCTCCCAAAAGCCCCATCTCCAGATACCATCCCACTGGAGGTTAAGATTTCAACATATGAATTTGGGAGGAGGGGGCACAATTCAGTCCATAGCAGTGGTCTAGGAAGGAGATGCCTAAATAAATATGGGTGCTCGAGCTTATTGCCATGCTATGGTGAGATACAAATGACCTTACCTCCCAAGAGTCTGTCACTCCTGGGTACACTAAGACTGTGAGACAAAACAAACCTACCTACTCTTAAAGAACAAACCTGTTCTTTAAGAAACCGGCTCCTCACTGAATCCTTGTCTACTTTGAAGCAGGGTTTGTTACCTCCCAGTGTTCCCTACTTTGGAGTTGCAGGGGACAGAGACTTCCACCTACCAATCCCTTGGGTTCAGAAGTGATGCTTAGGCTAAACTGTGGTCGAGGGCAGAAGGCCAGGCTTAGGGGGCGGACAGACTGGGGTGAGTCTGGGCTCTGACACTTACCAGTTGTGTGATGGTGGAGAATTTATGCAACCTACACGTGCATCCCTCTCTAAATTGTGAGGGTGAATATGCATCAGTGTGTGTAAGACACTCTTGGCAAAGGGCTGGGTACAGATCCCTGTTGTCACGCATTGACAGTGCAGGCAATCCTTATTGGATATCTGGAAGCCCTCGGCAGTGCCAGAGGCTGGCTCCTCCCTTCTGCTTCATTTAGTAATAACATATGTCAGGAAGGGACCCTCCTGAAATAGAAATGCCCCTGAAAAATTACCATTGCCCACCTGCTTGTCATATTCAGGAGGAACTAGGTCAGAGATTTGTTTACACCCTTTCTTAATCGCTTGACCTTGAAAAGTATCATTTCATTGACATAATGTTTGTTGTAGAAACTAAAGGCATGCCTTTCCCTTTGTTTCAGCTCTTTACTTCTGTATTTGGAGTGGGATTGAAGACATCTGAGAAATGGTTCAGGATGGGGTTCAGATCTCTGAGTAAAATAAGGTCGGACAAAACCTTGAAATTCACAAGAATGCAGAAAGCAGGTGAATTGTCTCTCCTAAAAAAATCTCATGTTTTTGCCACATGGGCTGGTTAGGCTGTGGTAGGGATCTGTCTGCTGTACTTCATACGTCAACTCCAGTCTTGGTGAGCTGGTCTCTTGTTTGGCCTGTTTTCATGCTATGGCTAAAAGCCCAAGCTTTTGGAATCAGGCAGACCTGGATCCAAATCCTGGCTCTGGCACTCTCCAGTCGTGTCATCTTGAGAAAGTTAGTTAAAATCTTTGAGCCTTCATTACCTCATCTATAAAAGGGAGGTAACATCAGTACGTAAGTGGGGAACAGATCAGATCTTGCAGGCAAAGCGCTTAGCCTGGCACAGAGCAAATATACCCTGCATGAGGGCTGTTGTCATTCCTTTATCCCGCTGTCAAACCTGGTTGCACCATTGATCTAGTTCTTACTGAACTGACCCTTCCAGATATTTGGGTCCTGGCTGGGTAAGAGGTATGGGGGAGGAATCCAAGACAGAACCTTGACCTGGAGAGTTGGGGAGTAAAGAATATTTGAACGAACTAGAGCTGTTGCTTGGTACAAATACGGATCTGCTTTAGAAACTGTAAGACACCAGGACATAGAAGGGAAATGGTGGAAATCTAGACAGGGGTTTATCTACCCAACCAGGACTCCTTAACCCAAAAGAGTGTAGAGACAGGCATCTGAAAGCCTGGCAGGGCCTCACAGAGGTTGAAGATGGCTTGATCACTTCTATTTATGAAGGGTCCTGGTATATTTTTTTCAATCAAGGAATGTCAAAAAACAGGGTCAAAAATTGTATGATTTAAATGTTTATTTTTAATATGCAATAGAAATACAATGTAACTGGGATTTGAAAGGAAGTCACAGCCACAGTTCTGAGCACTAGGCCTTCTGAGTTACAGAGAATGAGGACGTCATCAACATTTTTAATCATATGAAAGTAAGGGAATCTTCTACAAGAGGAGGCCAGAAAGAAAGAATGAGGATGTTGTCAACATTTTTAATAATATGAAAGTAAGGGAATCTTCTACAAGAGGAGACCAGAAAGAAAAGAAAAGAGAAAACAGCTATCTTCTGTTTAAGTGATGAAAAGAAACAAGCAAGAGGAGAGGAAGAAATCAATTCTTGGTGGTTCCCATCAACACTACCATAGAACTCCCCAACTTCATTAAGTTGCTAGCCTCCGAAAAATTGCTAATAAGGTTTATAAGATGCCACATAGGAACTAAAAGAGCCTAAGGAAAAAAAAGACCCATATTCATATTCTGGGCTTCTGAAAGTGCACACTTAGTAAGCGTGATGTACACCAGCTCTAGAGTTGCCATAGAAATATATACATAAGTATTAAAATATACATAAGTATTAAACATGGCTCAGAACGATAGTAAGGGCTGTCAACACATAGAGAGAAAATGGGAGGCAATGCCGTATTTCCCTTAGATGAAAACCTTTATCAACTGACACCGAATGCTCTTGGGATCCAAGTAGCTCCCAATTCCCCAGCTTTGTAAACTGGATTTTTCTCTTCCTATTTGGGCTCTTCCAGACAGATGAACGAAGCAGCTATTATTCTCTCAATCCATCAGTGATGGCCATCCGACTATCTAATGCTTTTGTTTTATGTAGAACTCGAGGAATGCCTTCCTATCATACTTATAGCTGAAAAACCCAGGCTTTATGTGTCCCTTGTAGCAGCGCTACAATGAATGGACTTGTCAAGGGAATAGTTTAGCATTTTGCCAAGGGTAAGCTAACTGAACATGTTGAAAGTACGATCCAGGGGTGAAACCCTGATTCAGTTTTACTTATAATCATACTTGGTTTTAATTCCCTGAGGCTTGAGGATTCACATGCCACATTGGTTTCTGAAATATAACAGCACACATGTAACACTGTACAGGGTAATAAGTTTCTTGTAATAAGTTCACCTCCCTACCATACCCAAAAGGAAAGCCAATTAAGTTGCTTTCATGGGTGTCAACAAATTATTAAACTATCTCCATGTTCGTTCCTGATACCTGCATATGCCCTTAAAGAAATTGCTGTTAATCATGACTTTTGGTTTAGGTACATCCTGAATAATCACAGGAATTTTATGGTTACCAAATGAGTTGTACTGTGAATATCAGCCATGATGAAATTTTTGTATCAAAAAAGAGCCAAATGGAGCATTGTTGTTCATTTTTTTCACATTCATACATTATTTGTTTAATTTTATTAAATTGATTTTTTAAAAT
The DNA here is from genome assembly GCF_003031525.2 of Neophocaena asiaeorientalis asiaeorientalis. Taxonomy (NCBI): domain Eukaryota; kingdom Metazoa; phylum Chordata; class Mammalia; order Artiodactyla; family Phocoenidae; genus Neophocaena; species Neophocaena asiaeorientalis. The sequence goes on from NW_020185331.1 coordinate 201,036, forward strand.
ATGGTAAGAACACAACATGAGATCTACCCTCTTAGCAATTTTTCTTCCATTGGTATCATAATTTGTTTACCCATTTCCTGTTGATGGACATTAGAATTATTTCCAGTTTTTGGCTATGAACATTCTTGTACCTGGGGATATATGTTCTCATTTCTCTTGTGCATACACCTAGGAGTGAAATTGCTGGGTCAGAGGCTGAATAGCTATTGATTTAGCTCTAGCAGACACCCCACCAGCACTGTGTCAGATACATAAAATGCAAATATCTCCTCCCAGTTGGTAGCGTGTTTCTTCATTGCTTGATAATGTCCTTCGATGAATATATGTTCTTATATTCAATGAAATCCAAATTATCAATCTTTTCATTATAGTTAGTGTCCCTGTGCCCCTGCTCTGTTTCAGAGATATTTGCTTACCCTCAAGACCATAAAGACATTTTCCTGTTTACCTTCAGAAGCCTGATTCTTTTTAACTTTTGCATTGACGTCTATGACCCACATCACATTTACTAATGAATTTTTGAGGGTACAGTAGAGTACTGTCAATGCAGTATTGTGTGGCAGGCACAATGATGCACAGCAGACCTCTGCCGGAACTTTGTACCCGTTGCACAGCAACCCCCTGAAAGCATTGTTTTTTAAATCAAATGCTCCACACACAAAAACGGCCATATCGCAATAAAAATGTGGCTTTATTCTATTGATTTTATTATTTTTTTAGCATCTTTATTGGAGTATAATTGCTTTACAATAGTGTGTTAGTTTCTGGTATACAACAAAGTGAATCAGCCATACATATACATATATCCTCATATCCCCTCCCTCTTGCGTCTCCCTCCCAGCCTCCCTATCCCACCCCTCCAGGTGGTCACAAAGCACCGAGCTGATCTCTCTGTGCTTGTGACTTTATTTTTAAAAAAGAGAGAGAGAGTTTTAGGATTGATATAAAAAACAATAGTGTTCCACAAGCTGTGTGGTTTGGTATTGAGCACAGTTTATAGATGTATTAGTGTGAACATTATCTTCTCTTGGTCCTGCCAGTATGATTCTGCAACTGTCCTTATTTAGAGATAACATGGGAAGTTTGAATTGGAGAATTTTGTGACTGTGATGTTCTAGCCAAATGGCTTCCTGCCTCCTCCCTCCCGTGATCCTGGAGGTGAGAAGGACCAACATGGTGGCTCCACATCTTTCCAGAGAGCAGTGATGGGTGAAACTGCTAGGAGGTAGACTTAAGCTCATGAAAATAAAGAACTTTTGATGCTCCCCCCCATTTTGTTTTTGGTGAGAACAAGTAGGATCTACTTTCTTAGCAAATTTCAAGTATACCACAGAGTATTGTTAACTATAGTCACCATGCTGTACGCTAGATTTCCAGAACTTATTCATCCCGCGTATCTGAAACTTTGTGCCCTTTGACAAACATCTCTCCACTGCCCCAACCCTCCAGCCCCCAGTAACTGCTATTCTACTCTCTGCTTCTAAGAGACGTTTTTTAGATTCCACATATAAGTGACATCATGCAATACCTGTCTTTCTGTGTCTGATTTATTTCACTTAGCATAATGCCCCCAGTTCATCCACATTGTTGTGAATGACAAGACTGCCTTCTTTTTTAAAGGCTGAATAATATTCCATTGTATGCTAATTAGCTCGATTGTGGTAACCATTTCCCAACGTGTACATATATCAAAACCTTGTGTTGTACACCTTAAATTTATACAATTTTTGTCAATTATACCTCGATAAAGCTGGGAAAAAAAGAGAAAGAACTGCCCTCAAAAGACCTTACAACTAGGAAATGGGCAGCTTCTGGAGGTATCAAAGCCTCCCATTATTAGAAAGATTCAGGCAGAGTTGGAATGCCCCCCTCTTGTGGATCCTAGGGAAGAGAGCAGTGCCTTGTATGGAAGGATAACTAGATGGCCCTCAGGCTCTATGGATCTCTCCTGCACCCTGCTCCCCTCCCCTCCTCCGCTTCATCCCAATTCTTGGAGATAAAGCTCCCATCTCCTTTACTCCTCTGCGCCACGCCTCCCTCTGTGGGTCTGTGGGGTTAACCAAGTCCTTAGAACAACTCTTCGTCATGACCACTCTGTCTGAGCTTTCGTTTATTCGTGATGGTCAGACAAAGAAGCAATAAGCCAGATCACCAGAGACATTTTCTGACTCTCCTCAGAGGCAAATCTACCCTCTTCCTATTCTTTTTTTTAAATGAATTTACTTATTTATTTATTTTTGGCTGCGTTGGGTCTTTGTTGCTGTGCACAGGCTTTTCTCTAGTTGTGGCGAGTTGGGGCTATTCTTCGTTGCATTGCACGGGCTTCTCATTGCGGTGGCTTCTCTTGTTGCGGAGCACAGGCTCTAGGCACGCGGGCTTCAGTAGTTGTGGCACGTGGGCTCAGTAGTTGTGGCACGTGGGCTCAGTAGTTGTGGCTCGCAGGTTCTAGAGCGCAGGCTCAGTAGTTGTGGCGCTCGGGCTTAGTTGCTTCGCAGTATGTGGGATCTTCCAGGACCAGGGCTCAAACCCGTGTCCCTGCATTGGCAGGTAGATTCTTAACCACTGTGCCACCAGGGAAGCCCCCCGCCTTCCTATTCTTGACTTCAATTCTGTAATTCATCTATAACCGTGCAACCCCAAATCTTCCCACCCCTAATCTTTATGCATTAGCTTTTTTAAAATAATAGGGCACAGCTTATTGATCAGGAGGGCTGGTTCTTCAATAGGAAGTCAGATTTGAACAGCTTGGTTCTAGGATATGAAATATTGCCTCTTCCTTAGTCAGGAAACTGTAAGTCTCTCAGTCAGAAAGCAAAGAGCCATTGTTAACATGAAAAATTCACAACCAAGAGAACGCAGATCACTCGGTCTCTGTGGAACAGTTTGGCGTTGATATCTGTGGCCACGTTAGCTCTATGTGGGGACGAATCCCCTCTCACTGAGGGCTGGTCATTTCACATGAGACATGTCCCTTTCTCCACTGACTTGTCCAATGGCCTCTCAGGATTCCTCTATTATGAAGACCTTGTCAGCTGTGTGACCAGGGCCGAAGCAGAGGCAGTCGGTGTGCTGGTTAAAGAGGCCGTCTGGGCATTTATGCCTGATGCCTTCGTCACCATGACGGGAGGATTCCGGAGGTAAATAATGATGACGGCTGCTTTTACCTCCCCTGCTCTAACACCTTCAGTGGCTCCCCATGCTCAGGAGTTTTGGTACAAAATGTCTTCGGGGGTCTGGCGCCAGCTTCTCTCTGCGTCCTCATCTCCTGCACCTCATGTTTCACTCCAGCAACCCCAAGTTGCTTGTCTTTCTCAGCACACATGGAGCTCTTTCTCGCCTCTGTGACTTTGCTCCGTCCCACCTTTCTGCTTGGGCTTGTTTCCCTCAACTCATCAGCTGGCTCACTTCTCCTCATCCTTTAAGCTTCAATTCAGATGCCACCTCCCCCAGAAAGCCTTCCTTGACGCCCTCCCCCCCATGCTGGGCGAGGCACCCCTCCTCGGTTCTCCCTGGACAGCTGTCAAGTAATTGTTTGTATTGTTTGTATGCGTGTTTCCCCACTAAGGTTCGGGAGCTTAGTGCTCAGTGAGAGCCAGTGCGTGGTGCCTGGCACACAGTAGGCACTCGAGAAATATTGGTTGTGTCAATGAGTGAATAAATAAACTCTTCACAGAGATGTGTGCAATTTTTGGATATTGAAGCCCGTTTCAGAAAGAGACTCCTTCCCTCCCACACCCTTCTCCATCTCTCCCCATTTCTTACATGGTGGCTGTTGGCTGTGGAGGTGATGGAGAAAGTGGGAAGACAAGATCAAATCCAAGAAAACGCCCTTAGTCTATGTCGTAATTGCAAGAACCCTATCTCATGTTACGTGGATATAATTCTTGGTTCGCTTGTTGTCCAGCTTGTCTCTGGTGTGTGGGAGTGTGTGCACGTGTGGGTGTGGAGAAGAAATAATCTTTGCCATTTTTACCCACATGTACATGATCATATACGTACCGTATATGATTTTTTAATTTTTCTGTGTCATAAATTTATTTTGCAAGGAGGAGAGTTGTGTAACCAAGGATCTTTTGTTTAAAAGATACATCAAGAGCATTTTGTGTTGCAGACCTTAAGCCTGCGGCATAGAAACACAGGTGGCTTTTTAAAATTGAGAACTAAAAATCTAATTCATTTCAATTTTATACAATTTTTAAAATCAGGCGTAAGAAGACTGGGCATGATGTAGATTTTTTAATTACCAGCCCAGGATCAACAGAGGATGAAGAGCAACAACTTTTGCCGAAAGTGATAAACTTATGGGAAAGAAAGGTAAGAAGAAAGATCATAAGTAGATGTTTGGACGCTCAAGAATTACATTAATACCGTTGAATTTGGCACACTATTGACCTTGTAAATGTGTAATGATCATCTAACTGATTCTCAGTTGTTTGCAACAGCTTACACAGTGCCAGTGATATGCAGTGAGACTTACCTGCTTTGGGTCCTAGAGTCTGGGTTGTGAGCTTGTGTATACACACTCGTCCTATTACCAAAGGGGCCGAGGGCGGCTTGTCTCTGTGCTGGATGTGCGGAGGCATCAGAGCCCTAAACAAAATGAACAGCGTGTGCTGAGAAGACCTGGAAGGTGTGAACCAGGGTAGAGCAAGCTTAGGGGTGGGGCTAATACTAGGATAAAATCAGCCCAAGAGGTGTTGGGGCTGCCTTGAACTCTATGCTGGTCAATAACCACCTTGACTTTGTGCTGAGATGGGAAGAAGTGAGCTAATGAGGGCAAGCTGGGCCCAGCAGAGGTCATGGCTCAGGAGCCCCCACCCACTGAGATCAGATTTGCCCCGGGCCGCATATTGCCCAGTGGAGGGAACTAAGGATGACCCTGTGGCCAGAGCCACCTGCAGGGCCCTGACTCCTGCCCAACCCCAGTGAGAGCGCTGAGGAGACCAGAGGGCCCTTCCCTAGGAACCCGTAGGCCTGGATGGCTTGAGGAGGCTGGGGCTGGTGTTTTTCCAGCACAGCTTCATTTTTCCTGAGTGATTTAGCATCTTCTGGGTGTGGACAAATCTCCCTGACACACAGGAGAAAGAAGACCTCAGATACAGTTAGTCTAAGAAACACACGACTCTGGTGCCAGGAGTACCAGAATTGAAGACCCAACTTTGGAACCAGACCCAAATTCACCCACGAGGCCCCTCTCTCTCTCAGGAGCGGGGATCCAGACAGCCGGGAGCTCTGAGCGTGAGCTGAGCCAGGGGAATGCCGGACGAGAGTCAGCCGAACCTAGGCTGGCCCTACTTCTCCACTCGAGCAGGAAAGCTGAAAGATTCTCACGGACAGACAGCACCCTGAGGGGCTCTGCCAGCCACAGCCTGGGCGGAGACAGGGCTGCCTGGACCCCCATCAGGGGCTCTGGCAAGGGTGAACCTATTTGACCTTGGTATACAGTCACCACCCTCCCCACGCTCTGAGACTGTCCCAGCACGACATGGGATGGGGTTGGGAGATGGGGACAAGAAGCCTCATTTTCGTTGGTCTGTCTTTGGCCGCCAGGCAGCCATACTGCTGGTCCCCAAGCAAAGAGATGGGCAGACACTGGTGGATGCAGAGGTTAAGCACGTGGGTTTTAGATTTAGGATTTTAAAAGCACAACCCTGCCATGTACTGGCTGTAGGAGCTGAGACTCTCTCCTAGCTTCTCTTTCCTCATCTGTGAAACAGGGATAGCAAGCTTCTCTCATTTGTTAATGGGAGGATTAACTGAGAGAATTAGTGCAGGGCTTGATAAATGCCTATTAAACAGTGGCTGTAGTCATGATCTCTCCTGCACGACTGTATACTGAACTCTGCCGGAGAGCCAGGCACTGTGCCGGGCGAGGGGACCCAGGGGAGAACGCGAGCAGCTGTTCCCCTTCCCTTGCTGACAATCAGGCACCAACTCTGTCCACACCCCCGCAGCCCCACGCCTGCCCCCAACACCTCGGTTGTGAATCATGGTTAACTTCCACCTCTACCTCACTCCCCACCCCTGCCTTTCTTACCAAAATCTGCACTTTCCAGATTAAAATGACTATATCTCATGCAGGCACACTCAAGCACATGCTCACACGACACATGCGTATACACATACGATGTTTTAAAACACCTGCAGAACGAATGAACAGCCAATGGGTATGGTTTTCAGTTGCCTATCAGATGAATCTACATGTGGTCCTTGTAGAAGACCTCACCGTGGGAGAAAGGGAGGAAAAGAGCTAGGAAATACTGATCTCGGGGGGAGGGTGCCATCCAGAAGACTCCACTGGCCACCAGCAATTCACCCCAGAGGGGAGGGCTGGCTGGGTGTAGTTTGGGTTCCTGCCTGGTGGGTGGCCCGTGTGTCTATGACCAGCCAAAGGGTCACCACCACGTGGCAATAGTGCAAACACAGTTTACAGCTTTTAAGAAGCCAGCTTTGTGAATTTTTTTAAAGGGGGGAGGGAAGTTACAAACTTGGCTTCAAAGTAAGACTTTTGATATTTTAATAGCTCGCTTTTCAGATTTACATAATTCAAATTGATGTGAAAAGTTGTGATGTTGACTAATCTTAGTAAGTTTCATTAAAAAGCAGATGTCTTCCCGGAGTTGGTTGTTAGATTTGCCTAGGGCAACACCTGCCTGCTGCACCAGAGGCTCTTCCTGACACCAGCGCTCCCCCCACAAATCCCCACTCCCCACCCCAGCTTTACCTCCTCAAAGTGTTGAGTTGAATTGAAACAATGTCTCTTGGGGGTGGGGGTGGATTGCGCAGGAAATGCCAAGTGCTTCTAATAACAATAGCAAATGGAACTAGTGATGCTCCAACTGTGGTCCCCAGATCAGCAGCATCAGCGCCACCTGGGAACTTATTAGAAATGCAAACTCATCTCCTCCCCCCCCCCCCCCCCGCCCCCGGCCCCGCCC
>NW_020185331.1:208092-280754 GCF_003031525.2 Neophocaena asiaeorientalis asiaeorientalis
CACTCCGGGGACAGGACCTCCCAAACTGTGCTTTAACAAACCTTCCAAATGTGTCTGATGATGATAATATTTGAGAATGTCTGACCTAAAGAATCCGAGAGCAAATCATACACCCTAATAGCTATGACTAGATTATTTTCAGGTTATTTGCTCTTCTAGTTGCTACTCAGATTCAGCAGTTAGTTGCATAGTTCTGCCTTTCCCTACCCCACATCTGCCCTGTGCCGTGAGGAAGTCCCACGGAGCAGATAAATTGGAGGATGGCAGCTTGCTGGGCATAACTTTCTGACTAGGCGACGTTCGGTGACGTGCCACCAATTTTGTCTGAGTCTCCAAGGCAGGCAGAATAACAATCTCAAAATGCTCCCTAGAAAGAGTGAGTCATCAGGCCCCAACGCGGCTGAGCCTCAGCCACAACCTTTGGGGCCAAGTAGACCTAGTCATCAGTATTTTATGGAGGGACACTAAATCTGAACAACCGCATAGAAACGGCACGGCTTTTTGTTCAAAGTTGGTTTGTACTTAAGGGAATGCCGCAAGTTTGTGAACACCGGTCAGCCGTCAGACCTTGCGGGAGTAGATTCTCTGGCAGCTTTGCCATGAAGTGGCCTTGGCTTGGCCCCTCTAATCGCTAAATTCCTCTGCTGCAGAGGGAGTGTAACACACCCACTCCATCGCTCCCTCTGCTAGTGTCGCCAGGTGGGCTCACAACGCAAGGACAAAACGCACCCACGTTTTGCTTAAATCTGCAAAGCTTTCTTTAAGAGCGTTCATTAAGAGCCCAATATAAAACCTCCGACCCTCTGCATCAGGGACTCTTCCTGATGTCTTTCTGTTTATTTTCAGGGATTACTTTTATACTGTGACCTTGTGGAGTCGACATTTGAAAAGTTAAAGGTGCCAAGCAGGCAAGTGGATGCTTTAGATCATTTTCAAAAATGCTTCCTGATTTTAAAGTTGCACCATCAGAGAGTGGACAGTGACAAGTCCATCCAACAGGAAGGAAAGACCTGGAAGGCCATCCGTGTGGATCTGGTCATGTGCCCCTACGAGCAATATGCCTTTGCCCTGCTGGGCTGGACTGGCTCCCGGGTAAGCGCTACCTGTATCCGTGGGATGGTCTTAGCTTTCCGGAAGAGGTAGACTGGGTCTGCCTGGGCCCAGGGGAGAGACAATGGCAGTGGGGGTGGGGATGTGAGGGAGACGGACAAGGAAGGGGGGGGTGGACAGGAGAGAGGGAAGTGGACAGAAATCTCTAAATCAGGGCATTCCACCTGCACATGGTCACGTGAGACAAATGCATTTAGAACAGTTATTCTCAAAATGAGATCCCCTCTGAATTGGGAGATTGGGATTGACATGTATACACTGATGTGTATAAAATGGATGACTAATAAGAAAATAAATAAATAAACATTTAAAAAAAATATGACACACACAAAAAAGAAAGAAGCCAAGACACAAAAGGCCACATATTGTATAAATCCATATGAAATCTCCAGAACTGGTAAATCCATAGAGACAGAAAGTAAATTAGTGGTTGCCAGGGGTTAGGTGGAGAAGAAAAGGAAGTGACTGCTAACAAGCATGGATTTCTTTTGGGGTGATAAAAACGTTCTGTAATTACAGATTGGTGATAGTTGGACAACTTCATAAATATACTAAAAGCCACTGAATTGTACACTACAAAACAGTAAATTTTACTGTATGTAAACTATACCTCAATTTAAAAAAAGAATAAATGAATGAGCACAAAATATGTAGTTAGTGAAACTTACTGATATATTAAATGAAGCATATCTTAAATATTTCATCTGTCATGAAATCTTACCCTTCTAATAAGTCTAAGAAACTTGTTTTTAGGATGTAAACATTTTTGTTAAAAAGAATGTCACAACTGTCAATAATTTTTACCGTGTTTCAATGTACCCATCAAAACTTTAGATTAAAAAAGACTCTAAGAAGAAAAGTTGCAAATTAAAACAAAACCAAGTACGGATTTATACCAGTTACACGATTCCCTTAGAGTGGCTCATGAATCTTTGGTATATTCTGAGCATCACAAATGATTATGACTACAGACTTATCTACACAAGGTAAAGTTTATAAATCTTTGACTAGGAGTCAAATTTCTAACAAGGAGTCAGTGACTGCTAATTTTTTATTTTGTACCACAACGGATGTCCAAAACCAAGTATTTCTGCTCTTGTTATGTCTCAATTCTATTAATTCCCTTCTGGGGAAAAAAAAAAAAAAAGACAATTCTACAGGAACTCAGAACAACTGCATGTAATAGCTTAAAATCGTATTAATTCAAATTAATATTACCGGAGGAATGTATGACATTACTACCATAAAATAATAATGTGTGAATTATTAATATATGAAAATAAAAGAATCTTCTTATTCCTACTACACAGAGTAATTCATTTTAATTCTAGAGAAGTATACTTAACTGCCAAGCCAAGAGCCTGCCTACTTCATTAAGTCAACAACTATTGGCTGAGCAGTTATTATGTTCACAATATAAGGAATACAAAGATACTGGTCCCTACGCTCAAGGGATTTATAATGTAATACAAGATGGAAGTGGGCAGGTGATAGAATGTGGGGATGGATTATAAACGTTGAGGATCTTACAGTTTAGCCTATAGGTAACAGGGAAACTATTAAATGATCTGAACCATCTACTGAGTTAGACCAGGAGATTAACACAATAGTCTAGATAAGGATGAGAAAGATCTAAATTAAAGTAATGGCCGGGAAGGGCAGATGAAGAAAGACTCTCAAGTCTTATTTAGGTGGTAAAAATTAGTAGGACTTCGGTGACTGCATATAGAGGAAGCAATACCACCTAGAAGTTAAGGCTTGCATAGGCTTTGAAAACACACATACAAAAAGAAAAAAAAAAAAATGAGATCCCCTGACCAGCAGCATCAGTCTTACCTGGGAACAGGTTAGACGTGTAAATTCTCCACCCCACCTCAGACCTTCTGAATCAGAAACTCTGGGGGAAGAGCCCAGCAATTTGTGTTTGAAAGAACCCTGCAGGTGACACAGCTAAAGTATGAGAACCATGGAAGCAGAGAAAGCAGTCTGGTGGCTAAGGGCACAACATGGCTCATCCCAGACCTGGTCACAAGCCCCTGCTCTGACTCTTACGAGCCAGGTGATATCCGTCAAGTTCCCCATGTCCTCTAAGACTTAGTTTTCCCATCAGGAAAGTCAGGGCAAAAATGCCTCTACCTCCCTGGGTTGCAGAGATCCAGTGAGATGAAGCTGGCAAAGCCCCCAGCACCACGCCAGGCACGGGGCCAGGGCTGTCCGAGTGGCAGCTCCCAGCTCCCATCATGTGATATTCATAGACATGGCGCCCGAGATTTGTCCCATTAGCTTGTGCTCCACCCTCCCAGCTAACACCCCACACTGTTTTCCCACATAGTTGGCTGTTGCTTTGAGTGACCTGAGCCGTTAAAGGATTTTATATGATAAATGACGTAGAATTTAATTGTCCTCAACCTTGAGTTAAATGTCAGGTGTGTTTGCTTTAGGCCGGAATCATTTCAGCACAGGATCTCAGCACCAGAGCTTCTTACCCTAATCAAAAACGTTGGCTGGCATCTTTCATTCATTAAAATTAGGAAAGCTGATGAAACAATACATCATAAATGCACTTCGTTTGATAGACGTACATCTTTGGGAACAGAGTCTGTTGGGAAAGGGGAGAGTTCCAAAAAGAAGTCCAGCGTTATACAAGGTCATGCCAGTCAGGATTCGTTGGCAGAGATGGTTGTTCTTTGTTCACTTTGTTTTGAACATGGGCATCTCTTCAGCACATTTTATTCTCTTTTCTCAGAAATTACTGTTATTGGCTCTGCGGGGCACTAACAGAGCACTAAGCTCTCCCACTTTTTAGCTGGGTGACTTTAAACGAATCAGAACCTCTTCAAGTCCTAGTTGCCCCATCTATATTGTGGATAATAGTGGTGCCCACCTCCCAAGTTTGCCATCCGGTTAAATGAGATGCGTGTGTTTAAACGTGGTAAGGGCTCAGCAAACGGTAGCTACTTGTGTTACCATCTTTACGCCCCCGCTTATGTGACCGCTGAACGTGATGTGTTTTGTCCCCAGGTGGATACATGTTGGTGGGTGACCAGGTTTAGGTTTGGTCTAAAATTTTGTAGGTGAGAAATTTAATTTCACCTTTTAACCCAAAGATTTCAGCACCTGGGAAATGTTCTTAAGCCACTTCACCTATTAATCTCACCCCAGTTTGGGGTCATTAACTTACCAGGTTGTCTCGTCTACTGAGCTGACAAAGTTTCCTTTGGATCTTGTGCCCTAAAGATTTCTTGAGTAGGATGCATCCACTGGGACACATTAAGCTGAGGTTTTTCTAGAACCATCCAAGTACAGTGCAATTTCTGGACTGGGTATGGACTTCATTAGTTTAAAAAAACAAACAAAAGAAGCTTTTGTTTTCCTCTGAATCATATTTCTTCAAACTAGATCTGCCGTTTGTCAGCATGACTTTATTGGCTGAGATTCCTTCAAGAGTATTGTCCACGTTTGTGTCAGATGCTAGAGGAAGTACACTCTCTCCTCCGGAAACACATGGACAATGGTGGCTAGATGCCTAGGCTACCCCAGCCTCTTTACTAGCCCAAATGGCTCCCTTTCGCCAACTTTAAAAAGCATCTCTTCCTTAAAATACCTTACTGCCATTTCCCAGAAAATTGTCATAAGAAACATGCATATTTACAAAGACTACACAGTGAATGGCGCCCTCTAGAGTTTTGCAGTGCACAACTTGCACAACCGTATGTGTGTTGTGACCAGTGACACAGCCAGACTGTAGTATCACTGCCCCTGCTCAATGTTCAGCTTTCTCTATCTGAAACAAAAGACACCATGCTTGCCCTGCCTATCTCACAGGGTTGTTGAGAGAAACTAAAGAGCTTGTAAAGCAGAAGGCAGAACTGTCCAGGGTAAAGAACCTGAGCTTCGGGATTCAGGAGTCTGAGTCCTAGCTCTATCATTGGCTGTGTGGCCTTGGGTAAATTACTTAGGCTCTCTGGGCCTCGTTTCTTCATCTGAAAAATGGGACTAATAACAGTACCAACCTCACGGGATTGTAATGAGGATTAAATTAGACAGCGCCTTCATCTTAACACAATTCTGAGGCTAATTGTATACTTAATACTGTTCTTTTAGAAGTATTGTTAGACTCTTTTAGAAGCTGTTAAATACTAGTGATAATAGAGTAGATCAGAAATTAATATAAAGCAAGAAATCAGCCCAGCAGCCAGCACAGGGTAAGCTCTCCATAAACATTAACTAGGATATCATTGCCCGGATTATGACCACAGCTGTTCTGACTGGTATCTTGCCCCCTACAGCCGAGTGATCCTGTCATAACATAAGTCAGATCAGGTCACTCTCCTGCTCAAAACCTGGCAGGGGCTTCGCATTCAACGCAGAGTAAAGGCCTTCCAGTGGTCTGCGAGGCCCTGCGTGGTCTCCCCACACCCTCATCTCTCTGAACTCCTCCCCACTGCTCTCTCCCTAACCAGCCAGGCCTGCCCCTCCCTAAGGCCTCTGTTCTAGCTGTTCCCTCTGCACGGTGTGCTCTTCCCAGAGTCCACTTGGCTAGCTCCTTCACCTTGGGCAAGTTCTTGCTCAGATCCTACCTCCTTTATGAGACCTGAGCTGTATGCAGCATGACCTTTTAACATATCATGTAATTTACTTATGCTGTTACTGTGTCTTATTTGTGTCCCCTGTTGAATCCAAGCCTCACCAAGGCAGACATCATTGTTTTGTTCTCTGTTATATTCCAAGCATCCAGAACACACCTGTCACATAGTAGGTGCTCAATAAATATTGGTTGAGTCAATATGATTACCCTCCAAATGGAAGACATCATTATAATTCCAAACAGAATACGGAAAAATGCTCCTGAGGATTTAGCAGAGGAGTCCAGGCATAGATCTCTCACCACACAGAACTGGGGAGCCAAGGGGGGCTTCTCACTGCACCTGTTACCCCATCCTCTCCAGCCTCCCCCCATGCCCAGTGTAAGGAGCCGTTGCTCTAAGTGCTGGGGGGACTGGAGGCAAGTGGCCCAGGGCTGTAGGAGTCCGTGTGCTAAGCAACACTCCTGTACTTTCACAGGCCAGCAGCTACTGCACCCAGAATCTGCTTCACCCTGATTCTTCCACAGCCATAGTTTCTCTTCCACTCCCTTATAGAGAACTTCTGGCTGGAAAGTCTGTCTTCACACAGCCAGGTGAGGAAGGGCAGTTCCCAGTCTTCGCCAGCTTTCCCATACTCGCCACTAGAGGGCGCAATGATTCCATCCTTGCTCCCTAATCCCACATGGAAAGGACATTTCTAGATCTGTGCTTCTTAGGAAAATTAACCTCAACGACAACTTCATTCATTGTCCTCCTTTTCCAGGGTTTCCCTGTCCTCTATCTAAGGCTTCAGGTTTTGCTCCCTGGAGCCTCCGAGTTCACCCTGATCATAGGAGATGCTACTCTGGGGCAGGTGGGTCAGACCATCAGTTTTACAGAATCTTGTATGAGAGGATGTTACAGCCAGAGGGGACCTTACTCATGCACTTCCTCCACCCTCTGAACCAAGATTCAGAGAGGCTGGGTGACTTGCAGAGAGATGCACAGCGAGACAGGAACAAAATCCAGGCTGGAATCTGGGTCTCCTAACCCCTCATCCTCTTTTATATGAGTGATATTCCAAATAAAAAACAACACCAACTATTATTTATCCAGCATTTACTCTGGACCAGGTATTATTTTGGACACGATCCTCACAATCCTCATTTATTCATTCAGCAAATATTTGCTGTACATCTATGTGCCAGGCGTCATTTGAGGAGGAAATATGGTTATGAACAGAACAAATCAGGTTCCTTTTTTCACAGAGCTTACAGTCTAGTGTGTGCATGTGAGCATGGAGCTTTGTCATCGTAGACTATTGCCCTGGGGGAGAAAATTGCTTGGAGAATGTTTAGTGGCGATAGACATTTCATTACAGTAAGTCCTCTACATACTAACCTTCAAACTGTGAACTTTCAAAGATGCAAACGTGCATCTGGTTCCAGCAAGGAACCAGAACCTGTGCCATCAACGTCAGGCATGAGTGAAATCGCAGCTTGCCCTCTGTCTCCTATTGCTGACGATCCTTCAGCTCTACCATCTCCCACCTCCTCTCCCTCCTCCAGTCAGTAACTCTTCTTGCCCGTTCACTCGATGCCAGCCCCTGTATGCCAGTTGTTATACTGGACTACTGTGCTTTTCAAGGTACTGGACTGTAAGATTTTAAATGTTTTATTTTTCGTGTTTGTTTTTTTTGTATTATTTGTGTGAAAAGTATTATTTGTGTGAAAAGTATTATAAACCTATTACAGTACAGTACTATATAGCCGACGGTGTTAGTTGCGTACCTAGGCTAACTTTGCTGGACTTACCGAACAAATTGGACTTACGAATGTGCTCTCGGAACGGAACTTGTTTGTATATAGGGGACTTCCTGTATTGGGATTTAAATATCTCTAAACACATAATACTGAAGACATTCTAGACTTGATGGTAATTTATTTATTTATTTTAAAAAATTTATTTATGTATTTGGTTGCATTGGTTCTTAGTTGAGGCAGGTGGGCTCCCTAGTTGCAGCACGTGGGCTCCTTAGATGTGGCATGCATGTGGGATCTAGTTCCCTGACCAGGGATCGAAGTCGGGCCCCCTGCATTGGGAGCGCAGAGTCTTAACCACTGCTCCACCAGGGAAGTCCTGATAGTAATTTATTTTAATTATTTCTTATCCAGCAGTTTGAGAGAGACCTCCGGCGCTATGCTACACACGACCGGAAGATGATGCTGGATAACCACGCTCTATATGACAAGACCAAGGTGGAGCTGTCTCCCTGAGATGGGCCTCTTTGATCCTCATCACCAAGGCTGGCTCCCTGAGTGCTTTTCCAGAACTAATTTTAGTGTCCAGGTTCAGTTTCCTTTGCCCCGAGTGCCCTGTCCGCACAGATCACAGTTGAGGGCAGCTGGAAAGATCCTGATGGGAGCATAGCCCCCACCTGGCCCAGAATGCACCTCAGAGGCTTTGGACTCAAAGATGATGGGCTAGTTGGGCCCCTAGAACCAGTCCAACAGTGAATATTAATTGAGTTTGGTATATCCTTGGTAACTGCAATGAGTAACTCCAAAGAAAACTAAGGATCCCCCCAAATCACAAATATCACTCAAGTACCCCTCAGATGCAGTGAGAATTAGCATTTTGAGTGATCATATAGGTCATTAATGAGAGTCCACTGCAAGAAGGAGAGCAACAGAGCTGCCCTGAGATGTAGATGAGCAGTCAGCTAGACTCACACACCAGCTGAGACTCACTTGGTATGCCAGCCTTGCAGTAGTCCAAATGCTGTCTCAGCAAAATGATAGATTACTGTACAAATTAGGAAGAGTTAAATATTCAACTAAGTCCACAAGTGCCAAGATCTACTCTTCCTACGGTGATCAAAGACACTAAACAGAGCTCTGAGGAGGAAGAAGACACAAAATAACTAGAAGTAATGGCTTTTACCCTTTAGGAGCTTATAGTCTAAATGAGGTGTATTTAGTTAGAGCTGTCTCACAAGTGTCAGAAACCCAATAGAAAATGGAAATTGCCAAAAAAAGAAAAGAATTTGGCTTATATACTGTAGCATCTGGGATAACATGGACTTCAGGTGTGGCTGTATCAAGGTGATCATGCAAATTTCCCTCAGTGTTGGTTTCACTCTCAGGCAGGGTATTCCTATGAATTCCAACCTTCTAGTTTAGCTACCCCTTCAGAAAAGAGCTTCCTTCCTGATAGTTCCAGCAAGAGCCCTAGCTGATGTTCACTGGCCAGACCTGGGCCATGTGCCAATCCCTGAACCCTTTTCCATGGCTCTTATTGGCCAGGCTTGGGTCATGTGCCCCTCCTTGGAGGTGGGATTAGCCCCACCAGACCCTCAGAGATTGAGAGTAGGGAGGGGTGGTTTCCCAAAGAAAAATCAAGGTGCTGCTGTCATAAGAGAGGGCTGTGGATGCTGGCAGGAAAGCCTCAGTGGTCTAGCATGTGAGTGGAGACAGCTTCACATAACACGATGTAGGAAGACTTACAAATTGACACGTAACGAATAGTTCAACATAAGCGAGTGCCTCCTACAGGCCCAACGCTGTGCTGTAACAAGAAGGGCTGGAGGAGAAGTGGCACTTGCTCTAACAGAGATCATGCGGTGGGAGCCTGGCGGGAGCGGGGCAGGGGTGGAAGGCCAGGAGGAGGCCCCAGCATACACAAGTATCCTATAATCACCGTTCCTTCTTACCAATGGCAGCAGTACGTAATTCTGACTGCACAAGAGAATTTCCCAGCCCCCTTAAACAGATGGAGGACAAGACCTCTGCTGAGCTTCTGACTTCATTGGACTGGAGTATAGCTCAGTTTTCAACATTTTTTTTAAAAAAACTCCTTCAGGTAGTTCTAATGAGTAACTGTGGTTAAGAACTACAGATCCGTAGGAAGAATACCAAATGCCTCTAGTTGAATATGTAAGACTGTCATCCTTTTACCTTAATTTATTAAGTTTTGGGGGGTGGGAAAATACAAAAAGTACGGAAGTCAGGTAAGATGAATTTCTGTCCTCAGAAGCAGGGTAATGTGTTTTGGCAGTAATTTGTTTTGACAAAACAGTTTTACAAGTAATAGTTTCACTGTGTCATCAGCACTGAGATGCTTAACAAAAATATCTGAATGTACACATGTCTTGTTATGCTTTCAGAGGATGTTTCTCAAAGCAGAAAGTGAAGAAGAAATCTTTGCACATCTGGGATTGGATTACATCGAACCATGGGAAAGAAATGCTTAGGAAAAAGTGGTCGACTTCTTTTCTGTTTTGTTTTTTTTTTTCAGGTTAGATAAATTATGCTTCATATTATAATGAAAGATGCCTTAGGAGAGTTTGGGATTCTTTATGTCTTACTGAAATGCAGATTGCTTCTAGAAATAAATAGTTTGGGAAACATGATCATGTCCCACCTGGTAATGGGTTATGCTCTAATAGGCCATTTGTGGGACTGTTACTTAGAATTCACAATGCATTTGCCACAAAAACAGTGTTGTAATTGGTGGCTTGTTCTCAGGAAAGCTCATCAAAGCCCACTTTGCCCACAATGTAGCTGAAATTCTGTATATTTCCAATAAAAATAGGAGAAAACAAGATGGTGGAGTCTTTTGTTTTTCACTCAAATATTTTAAACTATTCTTAAACAAAAATGTAAGGAAATGAAAGAATAAAGAGTTTCAGGTTTACCTTGAGGGGCAAAACAGGTTTAATCAGAAGATCAGAGATTCTAGAGGGGGTTGTGGGTCCCTCCTGGAGCTTTTGGAGGAGGGGGACTGAGTCCTGACTCTCAGCTCAGGTCAAAGCCTGCTCCTCCCCTGTCACCTGGAGCTGTGTCCCTTGGTGTGCTGGCACAAGGCCACATATGGGATGTATTCTCACTGCTTTCACTCAGAAGGAAGCACAATTTCCTAAACCACCATCTCTGAGTCTCTCTCAGGGAGACGATCTCTCTTGCCCTCTTCATCTCAGGGCACCCAAGGGAATGGAGGCAGCCTTTGGAACTCCCAGGCTGCAGACCCATTTGGACGTCATGCCTTCTCTAGGAAGGCATCGACTCCATGCCTTGAAGAGACCCGAAAGGCCATCTGTTCCAGCTGCTTCTGCGTCCTCAGCCTGCTGGAGAGCTGGGAGGCCTCACAATGATCCTTGCCATTTCCTTCCAGCCCCCTCAAAGGAGAGGAGATGGCAAGATCCAGGACCCCATAGAGAAGCTTGATGCCCCGCCCCGGGCACAGGGAAGGAGCCTCCTTCCCTTCCTGGTGCTGGAACCTGGGGGTGGGGTGTATATCAGCTAGTATTGCCCCAAATTCAAACTATCCCAAAACTCAGTGGCTTAAAGCAGCACAGATCTGCACACAGCCTGGGGTTTGGCTGAGCTAGGCGGGGCTCTGCTCCTCTGGTCCATCCTCCTACTCCAGGGACCTGCGGGCTAACCTGGCCCTCTCCTTCTCACGATGACAGCAGAGACAAGAGAGCAAGCAAACCCCAGCGTGCATGTGCTTTTCAAGACTCTTTCCATGTCTGTTAATATCCAGTGGCCGAAGCCGGTCACATGGCTAAGCCTCCAGAGATGGGGCGTTATGCTTTGTCACAATGGGATGTATTGCAAAGGGCATGAATGCAGGGAGGGTGAGGAATTGGGCCCATGAATACGAGCTACTTCAGAGAGTTACATGTTTAGTTTCTTTTACATTCTTTTCTCTTCCTATAAAGCATCTCTTTTAATCCTGATAAATCTGGAGGTGCCATTAGAAGCTGGGGAGGGGATTCTTCTGCTCAGCTGGTGACCATGAGCCCATACATGGGGGAGCAGGGCCAGAGGAGAGCACTGAGGAAGCCGTGGGAGGGAAGGAAATGGGAGCAGTAGTGCCAGGAGGATGGAGGCAAGGTCCCCTGCCAAAGCTGGCTTCTGAGGGATGGCGGGGACATGGGGAATGCCTGCTCTCCTGGTCAGCTGTTCCACTGCCCATCAGGGCTTCACAGCTCAGCGTGCTGGTCCATGACAGTGAGGTTGATTATCATCACCCACCTTCCTCTTCCAGATTATTCAGCAGAATGCTCTGTGGCTGGGCTCAGGCAGCATCTGGGAGATGGACTCATAGCAACACATGGCAGGCAAGCGCAGCCGCACCCTAAGGATTGAGGATGAGCACGTCCGTCTCATGGGTGCTGGGTCCCAAACCCAATGGCCAAGCAGCACCTGGGACCAGGTGAGCAAATCGGTGGAGAAGGATGTTTGAATCAAAGCTCCTCCAGACACCACATTAGGCATAAAGAGCATGAAGAACAGAGATCTCAAGGAGCCCAAGGGTCGACAGCAGAGCACAGCTGGGCATCCCTGAACCGCTCCTTGGAAGGAACAGCCAGAGCTGACTCCCTAGGCTCCCTCCCATGCCCACCTTGCTTCTCTCTTTCTACAGCCCAACAGTCCTTCAATCTCCTATTGAAATCTTCTATTTCTCATGACAGAATCTGATAGGGTCAGCTTGCCAGTTTCATGTAGGCCAACTGGTCACTGGCTGCTCTCCAGCTAGTAGGTGCACTGCCTTTGGGCCAGGTATGCATTATGGGTCCAGTCGGCCATGTGACGGTGTGTGTGTGTGTGTGTGTGTGTGTGTAAGGTGAGGTGGGTGTGGGTAGAGGTCATTCCTCTTGGAAGGGCTATGGCCATTGGAGGCTGGGAGCTGTAGCTTCTTAGGGCACAGCCGCTCCTATAGAACCCAAGGCCTCAGGCCCTCCTCCGTGCTTGGTCCACTCTCCAAGTTCAAGGGGCCTCGAGATCTACCCCCCAGCACCCCTCAGCACGTCTGTCACCAAAGATATGTCATCCTTGAGGCCAGGGAGTCAGCAAGGAGCCCAGGCCTCCTGGGGAGGTAGAGGGAGGAATCATGGATCAAGGGAAGTCAGGCCTCGATGTCCAAAATCCAGGTCTCCCCTTCATCATAACAGTCTCTCTCCAGGAGAGACCTGGAAAACAAGAGAGGAAAATGATCAAGACGACAATGCCAGAGAGCAATGGCTGGTCAACACAACGGTAGGAGTGCTGCCACCTAGAGGGGAGGATGGGCAATGCGGGCTTAGAAGTAGGAGAGCCCTGTGGGCCAGAGGCCTTCACAGAGGAGGAGGGAACACAGCAGGTTTTTTTCTTTTTTTTTTTAATTGAAATATAGTTAATTTCAATATTGTATTAGTCTCAGGTGTACAATATAATGCTTTATTTTTATAGATTATACTTCAGTTAAAGTTATTATCAAATATTGGCTATATTCCCTGTCCTGTATGTTACATCTTTGTAACATATTTATTTTATACCTAGTGGTTTGTACCTCTTAATTCCTTTCCTCTATTTTGCCCACACCCCCTCCTCTGTTAACCACTAGTTTGTTCTCAGTATCTGTGAGTCTATTTCTGTTTTGTTATATTCATTCATTTGTTTTATTTTTTAGATTCCACACATAAGTGTTAACACACAGTATTTGTCCTTCTCTGTCTGACATATTTCACTAAGCATAATACCCTCCAGGTCCATCTATGTTTTGCAAATGGCAAAATTTCATTCTTTTTTATTCTATTGTTTTAAAGAATGGGAGGATTTAGATCCACATTCATGGTTCCAGCACAGAGACTAGGGAAAGTACATAATGTTTTATAAGCAGCAACAAGGGTAGCTGATCCAGGAGCCAGAGCTTTTGTTTTTATTTTTGGGGGGCCGCACGGTGCAGCGTGCAAGATCCTAGTGCCCCGACCAGGGACGGAACCTGCCCCCTCTGCAGTGGAAGCACGGAGCCCTAACCACTCGACCACCAGGGAATTCCCAGAGCCTGTTTTTGGAATGAACTTCTGGAAATGAACTTCCCAAGCCTTCTTGTGCATGCTGAAAATGTCAAAGGGGGAATAAGAAGTTTTTTTTATGTATGCCAGAGATAAAAACTGGCAGCCCATGGGCCAAATACAGGCCATAGGTGTATCTTGTTTGGCCTTCACTGTGTTTTAGGAAATTTTAAAATTAGTGGTCAATGCTTAAAACCTGATAGAGTACATTAAAAAAAAAAAGAAGGATTTATAGCTTCTCTCGGGAAACAATGCATGGCAACAATGGGCCACATTCCTACCTGACATCAGGGGCTATTGCTGAGGGGTGCTGCCCTCCGGAGCTGGGCCAAGGTCTCCAGTTCAGCACCAGCCCCCAGGCATCAGTCACTGCTGCTCCGTTCAGGGTCTGAGCAGCTCCCTTTGGTGTCAGTGTTTGGGCTCATCCTCTCACCTGTGGAGTTCAGGAGACCGAATGGTCAAAAGAACCCTTCCAAGTTACAACAATGACGCAAGAGCTACTTTCCCCATTTGAGAGTCGATTTATAGAAGTTAGCCCGCAGGGAACACAGATGTGCGACAGGAATGCCACCACTCCCCCTACCCTGTAGACATTGATAATCAATCCGCTGGACCCAGAACCTTCTCAACACAAGTGACTTTTCCAAGAAAGGCTTTTCCAATTTATCAGGTGAAAGCTTTTTTTCTTTTTTGGTGGCAAAATATATGTATCATAAATTTCACCATTTTAACCACTTTTAAGTGTAAAATTCAGTGGCATTAATTACTTTCACAAAGTTGTGCAACCACCGTCACTATCCATTTCCTGAACTGTCTCATCATCCCAAACAGAAACTCTGTGCTCATTAAACAATAACGCCACACTCCCCTCCCCCCCATCCCTGGTAACCTCAGGTCTACTTTCTGTCTCTATGAATTTGCCTATTCCAGGTACCTCATGTTAAGTGGAATCATACAATACTTATGCTTTTGTTTTGGGCTTGTTTTGCTTAGCATAATGTTTTCAAGGTTCATCTATGTTGTGGCATTTGTCCCTTTAGAAGGCTGAATAATATTCCATTGTACATCTAATATACCACATTTTATTTATCCATTCATCAGTTGATGGACATTTGGGTTGCTTCCACCTTTTGGCTATTGTGAATAGAGCCAGTATGAGCATTGCTATACAATATCTGTTTAAGTCCTTCCTTTCAGTTCTTTTGAATATAAACCTAGGAGAAGAATTGCTGGATCACGTGGTAATTCTATAATTTTTTGGAGGGACCACTGTACTGTTTTCCATAGCGACTGTACCATTTTGCATTCCTGCCAACAGTACACAAGGGTTCTAGTTTCTCTACGTCCTTGTCAAGATTTGTTATTTTCTTTCTTTTTTTTTTTTTCTGTTTTTTTTGTTGTTATTTTGTTTTGCTTGTTTTTAATGAGAGCCATTCTAGTGGATGTGAAGTGGCAGATGAAGACTTTTTGCCTATCCTGGAACCAAAAGACAGTTCAGGCTGAAAACAGTTATACGCTGGACAGGGCTTCAGGTATATGTACACGTGTCACATCTGGAGTTGCTGGCTAAGGTGAGCTGGGGAAATGGGGAGGTGGGGAGTGGACAGCAGCTACTCCCACTGAGAAATGCCTCATGGTCTGACATCACATGGCAGGTCATGTTCACAAGCCTCAAATCCCCAAATCCACCAAGTTTTCTCCTAGTACCTTCCACTGCCCCAGTGTTTCCCGAGTTTGATATTCAAGATTATTTAGGTAGTATGTAGATGAATATCTTTGTACTGATATAATAAAAAATATTCATTGAGTGCCTACTAAGTAACTCATTTTTCTAGGCATCGGGCATGGAACAGAACAAAACTCTCTGATTCTAAGCATGGAGGTTATATTCTACAAAGGTGTTTATTTTCGTACATGTTACAAAAATAATGCTTTTCCATTTATAATACTGATAAAAAGCTTCCCTTTTTTTTTTTTTTGCGGTATGCGGGCCTGTCACTGTTGTGGCCTCTCCCGTTGCGGAGCACAGGCTCCGGATGCGCAGGCTCAGTGGCCATGGCTCACGGGCCTAGTCGCTCCGCGGCTTGCGGGATCCTCGCGGACCGGGTCACGAACCCACGTACCCTGCATCAGCAGGCGGACTCTCAATCACTGCGCCACCAGGGAAGCACAAAGCTTCCCTTCTGAGTACCCTTATTTAAGTGAGAAAAATGAATCAACGTAAGGGAAAACATTTAGTAAATATTACCAGCGGGATGGGGACATGGCAAGAATCGGGAAGGAAGGTAGAGGAGTACAGGGGGATGATGTTTGGGAAACGTGCAGGTGACCTGCTTACCTTCACTCACCAACTGCCCAGCGCTGATTCTCTCAAGGTCCCCACCACACAAAAGCCCTAGGAGGTACGTGATGGAGGAGTTTCCCCATGAGAACAGCAAAGACTCTAACAGGGGTTCTTGAGGTAGTTTTCTTATTTGGAAAGCCTTGTTAGGAATTCCACAAATTCCCTCTGCTAAAGCTGCACACGAATTTTTGTTCTTGGCCAGAATTTTATCAATTAAGGTGGCGACTATTAATTGGAACTCAGCGTTCCCCAGTGCCTCCTGCTTTGGGAGCAGAGCGCCCTCTGGTGGCAAACAAAAGAACCTTCGGCGGCAAGTACAACATAATAGCAGATCAAAGGCGGCCAAGAATATTGAACAGGAACTTGGAGACATCCTAGTCCACCCCTCTTGTTGTGCAGGTGACGAACAAAGGTCTGGAGAGAGGCCCTGGCCTTGCCAGAGTCACACAGTTCATGCCAGAGTCTCTGTTGATTCGGCAGAAAATATGCACACAGGCCGGGCTCCCCTCATTACTAGCTGTGTGACCTTGGACAAGTTACCTAACCTTTCTGAGCCTCGATTTCCGCTTTTGTGAAATCAAGATGATAATGGTTTCTCCCTTTGCATCTGCTGGAGGATTAGCTGAGCTAACACTGTAAAGTGCTTGATCTGGGATCCTTTGTATTGTGAAAGACCAAAGAACAAGTTACTTTCCTTGGGGGAAGTAACACTTAAGCACACTGCCAGTGCCTCACTTGCAGTACTTTACACCAGTAAGTACCAACCCCCTGAAGCCAGAACAGGAGGTGGTGAAGATTAGGACTACTGTCCTGGCTCTTGGACCCCCAGACTAGAACCTGTCTTGACCTGACCAGCACCAGCTACACCGCCTGAAACTCTCTAGGCACCAGGCTGAGGGTGACAGGAGGCAAAGATCCTGTCCCATGACTCTGGAGTTTCTTGGAAATCAAGGGCTACTTTACGGGGACTTACAGGTACTCACCGACCTTTATCTCTTATGGACAGATGGGAGCTATAGTGGGAGTCAACTTTATCTGTTTTGAATGCACTTTTTATCAATTAGTTCACACCACTGTAAGTATTTCAAACCCTTCCCTCCAACATGTATATCAAAGGACCCAGAACAGTACAGAAACCCACCTCTATTATCAGTTAAACTCATTATCCTTTACTCTTTCTGCAAACTTAAATCATCCCTCAAAAGCAATTTGCTTTACAATGTCCAGGACCAATAAAATTACCTTTGTAGAGCCCCAGTTTTCTCATCTGTAAAATGGACATAAGTAACACCCACATGGCATTACCTCCTGGGTTCAGTGTAAAAATCAAACAAAATAATGAATGAAAAGTGCTTTGAAAACTAAAAAGTGCTATAAATGTTACAGGGATTAGTCTTTTTCATATAATCTGGGCATCGTTCAGGCACCTGGGGACTGCTTCCCAGAAAGGCAGGCATACGACTTAAGAAGACAAATCAGTCCTCTCATACAGGCTGGCACTGTAAATCCAAAGACAAGAATATACTGTTTTAAAGAAATCCAGCTCCTTTGCTGAAGCTGGAAACAAGGGAGACTCTTCATGACCCTCACTGTGGTGTACTTGGATTCGAATGGCACTGTGGCCTGCAATCCGTTTTGCATCCCACATGTCCCTGTTCTGTAGGGGATAATATTTTCACAAGAAACAAGTCCGAAAGTGTGTCCAGTGTTTTAGCCTTCCTTAACCCTGGGGCAGGAGGCAGAAAGAGTGAGGTTATTCTACCTTCTTGCTGCAAAATTGATGATGATGATGATGGGGTACAGGATCTCCTTTGGAGGCTGAATGATTTTCCAACATGATGCATCGAGTATGAAATACAGCAAAACTCACACTCAGCCTCCTTACCTATAATTCTTACCAAGTATTCCTAGCAAATAATCTCCATGACCTTCATGAAAACAGGCATCTATATAGGAAAGGTTAATTTTTTCCCTCCATTTTCCTTTCTCTATAGAAATATAATTATTAAACTAACAAGGCACAACCATTACTAATTTCAAATCAGTTTGTATTAAAGGTGTGGCGACAAGTCGCTTAAGAAAGGTTGAATTTGACATCTTTGTCACTAACCTTCAACTGTAATTACCACTGTTTACATTTAACTGTTGGGAGGGTGTTGCAGATCCCTTTGAGAATCTGAAGGGAATCATGGAATCTGGCCCCTGAATAATAATTATGCATATAAAATTTGCATACAACTTCACAGAATTCACATCTTCCTAAACTAGGTTTAAAGGAGTCCTAATTTTGCCTCTAGTTTGGGTAACTCGCCCATCATTCTTCAGGGTAAAATTCTTCTGCAGTACATGTGGTGTTGGGAGCTTTTCAGGTCTTCAGGTCAGGCTGACACTGAAAGCCCTTGAGAGCAGATTTCATTCTGCATTTTAGGCACTGAGTACATGAATCTATTTTTGTCTATTTCTAACTTCTCCAGAGAAAGACTGCATTTGTCTTTCTAGGACACCAATCACATTCCCATGTCCTCTTGTTCTCCTGGCAAAATGCTGAACAAAGAAGGAGAGATTTTGACTCTGTGTGGCTTGAATGCGTTAAACAAACAAAAAAAAAAAGCTTAATTGAGGTAGAATTGACTTTCAATAGATTATATGTTTAAAGTGTACTGTTTGATAAGTGTTGATGTGTAATACACCCACGAAGCTATCACAACAATCACGATAGAGAACATATCCTTACCCCCCAAAATTTCTTTGTGGCCCTTTGTAATCTCTCCCTCCCACCCTTCCTCACCTCACCATCCCCGGGCAACTGCGGATATGCTTTCTGTCCCAATTGATTAGTTTGCATTTTCTAGAATGTGACTGGCCCAAGGTCATCCCAACGCTAGCACCGACCCTAGGTTGGGGGGCTGGAGCTTCTGACTTCTGGTCTCAGCATTTCCCTTACAAGGTGGGCTGCCCTCTGTGAAGGACTGAACATCTCCATCACAAGCCCAGCCAAGAAAGTGTCAGCACCAGGAATACCCCTGGGATACCCTTGATTCCAGCCCCAGGGTCAATGTCATATACTTCAAAATAGGCGAAGAAACACCATAGACGTGTTGAAGGTCCACAAGAATGACCATTTTGCTTTTCACTTTATTCTAAAATGAGTTCTTGTGCATCAGAGCAGAAAAAAAAATGACAGAAATACTGAACCTAGCGAATTTAGTAGAAACCATTTAAAATAAAGATACTAAGTAATGGATTGCAAGTAGAATTAAAATAAATGATCCAAAATACAAGTCTCACTCTACAGACTACAAGGCTCATTCACTTGCCTTCTTCAGCCTCACAACACCCCTAAGGGTAGGAGGAAGAAAACGGCTATCTCCATTTTGTACACAGAGAGCTAAGGCCCATGATATGCTCCAGAGCTCAGACCTTTGAGTGTCAAGGCTAAGGCCACAGTCATGTTCTCAGCAAATCCAAGGTCCTTCCCAACGTGTAAGAGAAGTATAAGCACCTGGATCCCTGGGCACGTCTGCTTAAAAACGGACAAATCTGCTTGTTAACGTGACTAGACTCAGTGTACTTGGTACAAAACTGAATTTCACAAAGAGCTTTGAAGAGCACGTGGCAGTGTGTGGCAGTGATTGGATGTGTATAACCTGTCCTTGGTTATTTGAAGAAGAGGAGGTGTGTTTCTGAGCAATCAGGCACCCCGTATGTGAAAGGAATGTTTCCACAGCATTTCAAGGAGGCCCATGGAGCTGGTGGGTGGACCCCAAGATGCCCTGGACCCAGGTTCTCCCACCAGGAGACCGGCGTGCTCACAAGCAATGGACCTGCATAGGGGAACCAGGACTCCTGTAAGCCTCCTCACAGAAGCGATGGTGACACTGTCCATGGGCTCCCCTCAGACGACAGTCACATTGCTACTTGGCCCATCCCTTTGGTCCTGTGTTCATCCACTCAGAGTCCTCTTGATCTTTCTTCCTGCGAATGAGTTTTTCCCCATGATGGTCCAAGGACTTGGGCCTTCTCTCCACTCCCGCAAAATGGGTATAGCCCTCATTTCTAATAATCTTTTGAAACAACCTCTGCTTTCCCTTCTCCCTATTTACCCTCCGTGCGCACGCACCCACACACAGACACAGAGCGCATTACAGAACTGCCTTCCTTAGATACCCTCTGATCACAAGTGATGAATGATGCAGCAGTGGGCTGCCCCTGTGGTCGGGGAACATGTGGTTCCACATGGTTTCTACCCTGAGTCGTTCAGAAATAAGGAACTGCTTCTCCTCACACATCCCCTGTACGTTTCATTTATATCCCAACTTCCGCCATGCTAGCCTTGGCCAACCTGCCCATGGAAGCCAGGTCTGACGGCTTTTTTGAGAAAATGGATACGAAAAACGATGAGGGGGCAAGTCACCGAGAAATCAAACCCCCTTCCCCAAATCACAAAGAAAAGCAAATCCCCACCGGGGTCAAGAGCAGGACCCAAGGGCTCCTTTTGAGGCACAATGACTTCACTGCTTATTAAACCACAAGGTCTGAGCGTTGGAATGAACCTTACCAGATCTGTCCCTTAAAGAGTAAAGTCAACCCCAAAGTTTTCCGGATCTGCAAATGAAATTTGGATTGGTTAAGAAGCAGCGTGGCGTCTCTCCTCCCTCCGAGCACAAATCCCTGTGTGCTTAGCTCTGTTCCAGCTCCAGATCTGCCCCTTGGCTGTGCTGCCTCACTCCAGGCTCAGTCTGGGAATAAGCCACCACAACGCCCTCCTCTGCACTTCGACAGCAGGACGGTAAGCGTCACGAATGGGCTCCTCACTTCCTGAAACAGTCTGCACGTATATGTGGGCTTCCTCTGCTCCCGTGATATTCTTCTCCTGTGTGGGTAACCTCCTAGGATTCTTGAGAAAACAAACAGGTTTAAAAAAAAACACATCAAAGACTTTTGCTTCTGGTCAAGGTGGAGTAACAGAAGCCAGATTTACCCTCCCACCTGAAACAACCAACCATCAGACAAAATGTTTGGAACAGTTTTCAAGACATTGGACACCATCAGTGTGATCATTGATATGGTTGGGTTTTAATCTACCATCTTCCTATTTGTTTTCTATTTGTTCTACCTGTCTGCTGGTACTTAACATTTTTTTCTGTCTTCTTCTGTATAGATTTTAGAAGCACCTTACTGAGTTCCATGAAAAAATATTTTTCCATGAAAAATATTTGCTGAGGTTTATATTGGAATTACACTTATTATACAGATCAATTTGAAGTTGTTTGATATCCATATACCATTGAGTCTTCTTATCCAGGAGCATTGAATACCAACTCCCATTATTTAGGTCTTACTTAATATCTTTTACTGAAGTTTTATTATTCTCCATAAAGGGATTACATGTTTTTGTTAGATTTATTCCTCATCATTCTGTGTTATTTTTATTACCACTACAAAATGGTATTTTTTAAAAATTACTTTTTCTCATTAATTGTTATTGATTTTTAGCAATGTGAATTACTTTTTAATATTGATTTTATATCCAGTAAACTTGTTAAAATATCTTGTTAGTTCTATTAATTTATCTGTAGATAATTTGGCTTTTCTATGTAGATAATCATATCATCTGTAAATAATGACATTTTTGTTTCTTCTTTTCCAGTCTTACGCTTTCTGCTTCTTTTTCTTTTTTTTAAATCTTTATTGAGGTATAATTGACACATAAAATTGTAAGATATTCAAAGAGAATAGTGTGATTATTTGACATACATATACATTGTGAAAGGATTCTCCTGCACTGAGTTAATTTCTACCTCTTTTTCTCATCCTGCTGCGTTGACTAGGACCTAAAGTATAATATCAAATAGAACTGGTAACAACGAGCATCCTTGTTTTGTTTCTGATCTGAAAAAGAATCATTAACATTTTACCTTTAGGTATGATATTTGCTGTAATTTTTTTTTTTAAAGATGCCTTGTTTCAAGTTAAGGAAGTGCCTTTTAAATTTTTGGTTTGCTTGGAGTTCACATCGCAAATGGCTGTAAAATATTTTTGAATTCTCTTCTATGGAAATGATCACATGATTTTTCTCTTGTACCACTGAAATAAGTGATATTAAATTAATTTTCTAATATTAAATAAATCTTGAATTCCTGTCCAGCCAGTAAAAATATAATGAGAACCTCCTTTGTGCTTACCCTGCACTTCTCCTGTACACCAGAGGCTTTAAGACCCTTAGCTTGTTTGCCATGTGAATGATGTATAATGATTATAACCAGGAGTTCTTACCTCAGCTATCCTGGGACTGTCATAGATTTCTGAAATTTCACAAGGCCTCTCACTTTCCTAAGTTGTTTTAAAAAATAAAACAAAATAGAGAAGAAGAAATGAAAGATTACAGCATTTGCCCATGACCATGATTAAAATCAGTGGTTCTTAAACCTGGCTGCACACAGAGAGCTTTAAAAATAAAACAAAATAAACAAACAGGTAATAACTCCCCCCTCCCAGAAAAAACATAAACAAGAGATACCACTGTGAATTACTTCAAAAATAATCCAAGTTGACAGTGTGGAAAAGTGGGTGGAAGCGGAGATGGAACAAGATTGGCCGTTGTTAATAACTAGATTCATTACACTATTCTCTCTACTTTAGTATCTGCTTAACGTGATCCATCATAAAATGTTGAGATATTTTTGGTACCAATGCCACAGCTCTAACATTCAGAGATTCTGATTTAATTGGTTTTGGTGGTTGGTATTTTCATAGCCTCCAAGATGATTTTAAAGTGCCCTGAAAGACTGAGGAACCATTACTTAAATAATACCACCAACAACCACAATATTTCTTAATATATTTAAAGTTTACAGCTTGTCAACGCATCTTTATACCCATGATCTCATTCCATCCTTACACCTCCGCTTACCTCTTAAAATAAGTTGGGTAGGGACTTCCCTGGTGGCACGGTGGTTAAGAATCCGCCTGCTAATGCAGGGGACATGGGTTCGAGCCCTGGTCCAGGAAGATCCCACACGCCTGCAAAGCAACTAAGCCCGTGCACCAAAACTACTGAGCCTGCGCTCTAGAGCCCGCGAGCCACAACTACTGAGCCTGCGCTCTAGAGCCCGCGAGCCACAACTACTGAGCCTGCATGCCACAACTACTGAAGCCTGCATGCCTAGAGCCCGTGCTCCGCAACAAGAGAAGCCACCACAGTGAGAAGCCTGCGCACCACAGTGAAGAGTATCCCCCATTCGCCGCAACTAGAGAAAGCCCGCGTGCCACAGTGAAGACCCAACGCAGCCAAAATTCAAAAAAAATTTTTTTAATTAAATAAATAAGGTGGGTATATATTTTTTTCTTTTTGGCCGCACTGCACAGCTTGTGGGATCTTAGTTCCCCACAAGGGCAAGGAGGGATTGAACCCTGGCCCTTGGCCGCTGAGACCACGGAGTCCTTACCACTGGACCGCCAGGGAATTCCTGAGGTGGGTAGTTTTTATGACTCTTATTTTAGAGTTGAACTAACCAAGAAACAGAAAATGTTAAGTCACTTGTCCAGGATCATATAAATTGTACAGTGGCAGAGCCAGGGTTAGAACCTACGTTCTTTACTCCCCATTAACGCCTACCACTGTGAGAACTATCAGGAATGTTCATAAATAAGGATGGAATTAGAGCCCAGAGTCTAAACAACACAGTTGTATCACAGCCATGGACCCTGGCTGGATGTGGGTCAGGGTGGCCCTTGAATTCTGAGCCTGGTCTCCAGAGCAATCTGGTATTTGCATGGGGTGGGGTCGGGAGATTCCCTTGTGACTGATGTGTGTTCAGAAGTGGGAAAAAGACAAAGATAAACAGAGTCACATACTCCTGGACGTATCCCTACGATAGACGCCTCAGGGTCTGTTTGTCTGCCATCCTTCCTAAGATCACCTCCATCCTCTTTGTGAAGCTTGTGGCCTTGTTTCTCAAGGCTAGAGAACACACCCACTGTACTGACGTGTTTGCCGTAGCAACAAACGTCCCTCTCCGCTGCCACTTTTTGCCATCCCAGATACCATCCTCAAGTGACACAAGGGTTGTGTGACAAATCAGCTCTGCCTGGAGGATAATGTCATGAGTCTGAGACAGAAACTGAGGCACAGAAACATCCACCACCTCATCCTCAGAAAACAGACGTGGGTCCTGACACCCTCAGCCCAAAGCCAGTTCATCAAATACCGATTCTTGCCAACACGTCAGACCCAAAGAAGCTGCTAATCACCTCGGTGGACTCACTGCTGCTTCTTCTTTGGTGAATCAGAGTAAATAGTAAGGCCACCAGCAGGGCCGTGGCCACCAGGGACGGGATGCCAGCTGCTAATCCAAGAGAAGGTCCACAGTCCTGCACAGAGAAAACAGTCAGGTTCTCCCAGAAAAAAAGGAAGAGTTTGATTGATTAAAAGTAAAACAAAACCCTACATGGACCCTAAGTTTCGTACACAAAATCAAAAGGGTAATGAAATAACAGTGAAAAATTGTTTGCAACGTACATGACAAACGGCTCATTTTCATAGGAGTTAATGTACATAGTTTAAATCAATTGGAAAAGGGTGATAATTCAGTAGAAAATTGGACAAATATATGAACAGGCCATTCCTAGGAACAGAAATACAAATGTTGCATCAACACAGGAAGAGCTGAAATACAGTTCAAAGCAACAATTAGATACCATTCTTATCTATTAGTCTGGCAAAAAGTAAAAGGTTTTAGTGTATCCCACACCATTTTGATATGAATTTTTTAATT
This sequence comes from Neophocaena asiaeorientalis asiaeorientalis, assembly GCF_003031525.2. Lineage (NCBI taxonomy): Eukaryota > Metazoa > Chordata > Mammalia > Artiodactyla > Phocoenidae > Neophocaena > Neophocaena asiaeorientalis. The sequence goes on from NW_020185331.1 coordinate 232,729, forward strand.
TATTTACATTAAATGCATGAGCCAATTGTTTTTCAGACTCCCATTTTGCTTTGATCTGAGTGGAAATAGCCACGCTTGTAGCCCCATAGGTTTTCAGATTTGCAGATTATTTGAAAATACCAAAGATAGTGTTCAGAATCTCGACACACATGCAACGTCGTATAATACTGGATTCTTCTTCATTTTTTGGGGGGTGATTTTATTAAAGAATGACATGATACATAAAAGTATATACATTATAAATATACAGCTTGATGACTTTTCACGTGATGAACCCACCGATGTAACCAGCACCCAGATGAAGAAACAGAACATTACCAGCCCCCCAGAAGCCCCTCGGGCTCCGCTCCAGTCACTGCATGTGTAACCTCTATCCTGAAATCCATCACCATAGGTTATTCTTGTCTGTTTTTCAATGTCATCTAGATGCACGTAGAAAGTATGTAGTCTCTTGTGTCTAGCTTCTTTTGTTCAACACTTTGGGAATCATCTGTGATTTTGCGTGTTCTCCTTCACTTTTGAACTGAGTTGGTCATAAGAATAATAGTTGAGGAAGATTCTGTGCTTGGTGACAGTTCACATATCAAACTTTAATCCTCAAAACGAATGCATGAGATGGGTACAGCATTATCCCCATTTTCTAAATGACCAAACTAAGGCTCCATAAGTTAAGTGATATACTTACTGCTCCTTTCCCACTGGTAACAGCTGGGGAGGAAGTCTGGGTGGAAAAAGAATATACGTCTTAAGAAAACAAAATCTATAGAATGCACGTCACACAACACAGTCTGTCCAAGGCTAAGCTGTAATGCCTGAAGTATATACCTTTGCTAAACTTTTTATTAAAAACAACTGCCGAACACAACCCTCTTTGATTGCTTCTCAGGTAAGAAGGAATAAAATTGGGTTACAAGGAGAGAGAAATCAGAAATTCAGGTGAGGTCTTCATTATTCACCCGGTGGATTTGCCATAACAGGTTTCAGAACTCAAAAAGTTTTTCTCCTGTCCCAAGTCCCCACACCCTTCCCAGCACACTTTGGGTCTACTTATCCCCATTGCTAGAAGGGAAAAAAGTTCAATACCAGTGGAAGCCAGGCTCTTTAAGGAGGCCTTACCTGTTTCCAAACTGCAATGAAGCGAATGGCTTGGGCAGGTACCTGAAGTTGTGGATTATCCATGCTCCTGGGATAATTCTACATTGAATGAGTACAGCACATGTTCCTATTTCACATCTCCACTCAAGGAGGGGCACTGGATTTTACCCATTTATGAGATATATCAGATGAGAGTCTTATCTGGATCAATAAATCTCATGGCACAGAGTTCCACATTAGCAACTGACCCATGTAAGCTACGCTAGGTGATGCCGTGTGGGGTTAAGAGCACGAGTCCTAGGCTCACGCTAGCTGGAATGAAATGGCGATTTCTCCACTCACAAGCTAACGAGCCTCATTTCTTCATCTATACAATAGGGCTGTGAGTACCTACCTCTAGGATTGGTAAAAGGATCAAATGAGCGCCAGGAGTATAAGCTTTTGTCATTCCTTTAAACTTGTCAAAGCTCTGGCCAGACCTGTTATATATTGAATATTCTCATCAACCTCAGTGAGTACACTGGAATCCCAGGGGCTTGGACTTCTGACAGTTATTGTCTCTATTTTACCAAAAAAAAAAAAAAGATCCAGATCTCAGAGAAGTTATAGGTCTTCTCCCAGGTTTCATAGGTAACCATAAATCTAACCCAAATGTGGATGTTTGCATTCCAAGCCTAAGCCTCTTTCCCAGAGAGCTCCCATCAAAGGAGAGATTTGCTAACCAGGTATTGACACTTGGTACTTACATGGCTACAGTTTTTAAAAATAGAACTACTGGGGCTTCCCTGGTGGCGCAGTGGTTGGGAGTCTGCCTGCTGATGTGGGGGACATGGGTTCGTGCCCCGGTGCGGGAAGATCCCACATGCCGCGGAGCAGCTGGGCCCGTGAGCCGTGGCCGCTGGGCCTGCGCCTCCGGAGCCTGTGCTCCGTGACGGGAGAGGCCGCGGCAGTGAGAGGCCCGCGTACCACAAAAAATATATATATATAGAACTACCATATGACCCAGCAATCCCACTGCTGGGCATATACCCTGAGAAAACCATAATTCAAAAAGAGTCATGCACCACAATGTTCATTGCAGCTCTCTTTACAATAGCCAGGACATGGAAGCAACCTAAGTGTCCATTGACAGATGAATGGATAAAGAAGATGTGGCTCATATATACAATGGAATATTACTCAGCCATAAAGAGAAACGAAATTGAGCTATTTGTAGTGAGGTGGATGAACCTAGAGTCTGTCATACAGAGTGAAGTAAGTCAGAAAGAAGAAAACAAATACCGTATGCTAACGCATATATACAGAATCTAAAAAAAAAATGGTTCTGAAGAATCTAGGGGCAGGACAGGAATAAAGACGCAGACACAGAGAATGGACTTGAGGACATGGGGAGTGGGAAGGGTAAGCTGGGACGAAGTGAGAGAGTGGCATGGACATATATACACTACCAAATGTAAAGAGATAGCTAGTGGGAAGCAGCCGCATAGCACAGGGAGATCAGCTCGGTGCTTTGTCACCACCTAGAGGGGTGGGATAGGGACGGTGGGAGGGAGGGAGACGCAAGAGGGAAGAGATATGGGAACATATGTATATGTATAACTGATTCACTTTGTGGTACAGCAGAAACTAACACACCATTGTAAAGGAATTATACGTCAATAAAGATGTTAAGAAATAAATAAATGGATAAATAAAATTTAAAAAAATAAATAGCTACAGTTTTACCGAAGTGCAATCTCACCCCACCCCCACCTTAAAGCTGCATTTACCTTAAGGGTTCTATTTCTCAGGGTGATGCCAAGAGTTGCATATCGTTTTGGGTAAGATATTTTGTCTTCAGGTTACAGAAATTCACTTGGGCTGGCTTTGGCCCCCCAAAATGAGTTACCTCTAAGGATTCAGGGGTACCTCATGGAGCCCATGGGCAGTGGGAATCTGGCCTCTCTAGGGACTGAAGCTGGGGACCGGGAACTTGTCAGAACCAAAGCCATCCCTCCTGGGATCTCTCCATCACTCCAGGGTAGAATGGCCTTTCACCTGTACTTTTCTCTGCCTGTTTGCTTCCTTCTTTCTCTCTCCAGATGGATTTTTCTGCCCTCATGGACACCTGCTAATCGTACCAGCTAATGCTTATGGAGAACTTACTATGTGCCAGGCTGTTCAAGTACTTTTCCTGTATCAACTCATTTATTCTTCACCATAGCCAGTGAAGCAGGACTATAACGATCCCCATTTTACAGAAGAGAAGAGTGAGGCACAGAGAAGTCAAGTAACTTGTGCAAGGTCACACAGCCCTAAGTGACAGATGCCGAGTGGTCTGGCTCCAGGGTCCAAGTTCTTAACCGTTGGACTACTCTGCCTTCCATGACCAAATGCAGCATCCCAACCCAGTTTTTATACTTGACAGTTCAGTATGGCCCAGTAGGGGCAGACTTGCATATGTGGCCCTGTCCCCAGCTCCCTGCAGAAAAGCTCCCATGAGCTGAGTATCCACCTTTCCCTACCTTCCAGGGCTCTGGTGTTCCCAGTCATCCAGCTGCACCAAAACGGAAGGGTTCTATGGTAGAAATATAACTGCCAGGTAGGGTGGCCAGCCGTCCTGGTTTTCCACAGAAATTGCCTAAGTGGTAGCGCATTCAGTGCTAAAACCAGACAGTTCCAGGCAGGCTGTGGTGGCTGTTGTCCTACATAGGTTCAAAGGGAGGAGGGACAGCTCTCAGAGAAATGTGCTGTGAACCTGAGATGCTCCCAAAGTGATGACTAACAGTGTAAGGGCCTGCCTCTCGACCCATCCACCCTCACCGCCCCAAGCAACGGCTTCTTGCTTCTCTGAGTTACCTTCGTAGGCTGGGCCAAGCCAGGATAAGACAGAACCCGGGGTCGCTATGGACCTGCTGGCTTCGAGCAGCCGGGGGGAAGTGCCAGCAGTGGCCATATTAAAAGGTTTTGACAGGTAAGGAGAGGGACAGGGGAATTTGTCTGCAGACAACAGGCAGAGGCAGAAGCAGGGAGCAGAGTAAGTCAGGGAGGGTCCGAAGGCAGGGCCGCCCCGGGAGGGTAGAGCAGGTGCCAGGGAGTCACGGACAGATGTCAGGGCCGCCAGTGGCCTCAGAAGGCCGGCAGTGAGTCTCGAGGTTCTACCTTTCTGCTGCTCTCCAGAATGACGCCCCCACGGTACAGTAAACACGAGCACGGGCTTAAGCGTCCTCTTTCCTGATGATTCAGTTTATTCTCTTTGAATAACCGTATGACTTTTCAGAAAACTTTGGCACAGCCGAAACCACTGAAAAATGGGGCCAGGAAAACACCTGGCTCCATCACAGCAGCACTTCCGCTCAGAAAACAATCCTGGCGTGTTATCTCTACACAGCACAAGAACAGAAGATGGAGGACCAATTCTGGATTGAAACGGTCCACCATCATCAACTGCAAATCTCCATGTGGACTTGCAACTAAATGTCACAGAGCCATAAAACATTCATTCTTCTTGACCCAATAATTCCCCTTCTAGGCTACATTCTAAGGGAATCAGCTTACGTGCTGACAAGGATTTATCTATACCTACGTTTATCACAAAATCATTCCTAAGAGTGATTAATCACTTAAATAACTCACTTGAAGAAATATCACGTGACCACCCTCAGTACGGTTATAAAGGTGGACGGAAAACATTTATCATATAAAGTTATGGGTAGAATAAGAAGACCATGGTACAAATGCAACAAAAGTCAAAATTTATGTAGAGTCAGACAGGACTGGAATTAGTGTCCCCAGTGTTTTCTGCTGATGGCAATTTAGCTGTTTTGGTTTTTTGCTATTTTCCTTTTCAAAATGTGTATTTATAATTTTTATAATAGAAAACATTTCTTTCAGCACCCACAGCTCTTTGTAATGCCTTTGGAACCCGTGTAACTTGTTGCTTCACGTGAGCTTTGGCATCCTGGAGGCCCAGTGTCAACTCTGCATTGATCTCTGCTGACCTGCCTGGTGAACGGGGACCGCTGTACTCACTGTGTTGGCCGGGAGTGTGAAGTTCAGTGAAAAACTCTGGAAGAGAGAAGGAAACATTAAAGCTCCCAGGAATGGTCAGCCAGACTCCTCACCCCTCCACCAAATGTCACTGGCCCTGGCGGATTCCGGGAGAATTTACTGACCCATGGGCTCAGTCAGTCCCAGCCTCCCCTCCCAGTCTTGGCCCCAAAAGACGGCAGGGGAGCAGCGGAGCCTGAGGTCATGAGTTCCTCCCTCAGCATCAAGGCAGTCTTGGCCTCTCTCCTTTTCCAGGTCCTCAGCCAGGGCCAGATTAAGGGACCAGCCAGTGAAGCTATTGCCTGAGCAGTCCTGACCCAAAAGGGCAGCAGAAACATCACTAGAAATTCAGCAGAGTGCTAAAAATTGCTTTTTCCCCCGGAACTCCTTTCAGGGAGGAAACTGTGTAAAGTGATGGCGCTTTCTTCTTGGGGTCCAACGAGAACACCTGCTCCGGGCTTCCCTGGTGGTGCAGTGGTTGAGAGTCCGCCTGCCGATGCAAGGGATGCAGGTTCGTGCCCCGGTCCGGGAAGATCCCACATGCCGCGGAGAGGCTGGGCCCGTGAGCCATGGCCACTGAGCCTGCGCGTCCGGAGCCTGTGCTCCGCAATGGGAGAGGCCACAATGGTAAGAGGCCCGCGTACCGCAAAAAAAAAAAACAACAACAAAAAAACCCACCTGCTCCTTCAACCCCCTCCCAGGAGGAGAAGCTGAGGAAGACAAGCTTCTGTTTTTGCAGAGTCTGAGGCAGGGGTTCCAGGCTGGAGCTGAGCTGGTCAGAATGACAGAGGAGATGCTAACCCTCTGTGCCCTCCCCTCACTCAGCAACCAGCCTTACCTCTCCCCCAAATATGGCATCAATATTTAAAGATTGTTGGCTCGATGGGGCACCGACATGTTAGCCTGCCCACGTGCCCACCTACCCGGCTCAGACCCTGCCCAGGGCCTCCAGTGGCTCCTTCCTCCTCCCTGTCCCCATGTCCTGTCACTCCAGTTTGGGCTCTTTGATGCCAGTTTTTCCAGGCTGCTCTTTACCCAGTCCCTTCTCTGCCTGGATGTGAAAAATGGGTGGACTTTGCTCCAACTCAGCTGGCGACGCTCTCTGCCCCTTGTTCAGGGAGCCGAAGTCATGTTTCTACTTTCCGGACCCCTGCCCCGCCCCCCGCTCGTGTCCACCAGCCCTGATTCCTGCCTCCTGGCTGGGCTCTCATTCAGCCCCAGCCTCCCTGGTTCCCCACAGCTTGGCTTAAACTCCAGCTCCTGATCTTCCTGAAGCTTCCCAAGACCTGGTTCTGTCATTCTAGAAGCAATGTGTTTGCTAAGTTTTAAAATTAAATGGTAGCCGACAATGGGAAGATTGGGAAGGATTAGAGAATCCAAGAGAATCCTAACATTTCAGACCTGAGGTGCCTTCAGGAGCATCTACCTCAGAACTCTCATTTTTTTAATACATCTTTATCAGAGTATAACTGCTTTACAACGTTGTGTTAGTTACTGCTGTACAACAAAGTGAATCGGCTATACGTATCCATATATCCCCATATCCTCCTGCCTCTTGCGTCTCCCTCCCACCCTCCCTACCCCACCCCTCTAGGTGGTCACAAAGCACAGAGCTGATCTCCCTGTGCTATGCGGCTGCTTCCCACTAGCCATCCATTTTTCATTTGGTAGTGTATATATGTCCATGCTACTCTCTCACTACATCCCAGCCTCCCCTCCCCCCTCGTGTCCTCAAGTCTGTTCTCTACATCTGTGTCTTTATTCCTGCCCTGCCACTAGGTTCATCAGTACCATTTTTCTAGATTCCATATATATGTGTTAGCGTACGGTATTTTTCTCTTTCTGACTTAGTTCACTCTGTATGACAGTCTCTACGCCCATCCACCTCACTACAAATAATTCAATTTCATTCCTTTTTATGGCTGAGTAAGATTCCATTGTATATATGTGTCACATCTTCTTTATCCATTCATCTGTCGATGGACATTTAGGTTGGTTCCATGTCCTGGCTATTGTAAATAGAGCTGCAGTGAACATTGTGGTACATGTCCCTTTTGGAATTATGGTTTTCTCAGGGTATATGCCCAGTAGTGGGATTGCTGGGTCATATGGCAGTTCTATTTTTAGTTTTTTAAGGAATCTCCATACTGCTTTCCATAGTGGTTGTATCAATTTACATTCCCACCAACAGTGCAAGAGGGCAGAACTCTCATTTTACAGAAGAGGAAGCTGAGGCCCAGGACTCCTCAGAAATTACCTCACGGATAAGTGAGAACAGGTGGAGCTTATCTTTTAAAACAGGCCAAGTGGGATTGGTCCATGTGACTCAAATCCAACCTGGAAGATGGTTCTAGAGGCAATACAGGCAATAGTCCCAATATATGCAAAATTGATGAGACACCTGTTTTAGCCAGCTTTCTGGAAGGTTGGAATTCAGAGAGGTTAATGAATGAGAAATTCCTTTGTGAACTAAAAATGTTCCAAGCACCTACAAGGTATCGTTCCCCCTACCCCCTGCTCCAGAGATTATGTCTTTCAATTAGGATGTCCCCAGCCAGCCAGCACACTTCAGTGAAGACTCTTCACTTCTCTGTCTCTTAGCAACAGGGGGCCCTCACTTTATAGAGAAGAAAATCAGTGAAGAATTTGAACAAGTTGCCCAAATTCACACGACTGGGTCTTTTGGTGACAGCCTCTTTCTACTACATTACAGGCTTCCTCAGGACTTCTAGAGTTTCTGCAGAATAATTGGAGCCCCCAATTATTCTGCACCTCCTCTTCCAGGACAGTATTAGGACAAGAGGGACATCTGGGCCGCCTCAGGTCAGGGTCTTCCTGCTCAAGGGACCTAACCACTACCTTTCATGGTAATGCCAACTGAGCCTGCAGAGGACGCTGGATGGTCTCTGCATCAAACACAGCTGCCCAGAGCCTTATCTCATCAGTGAGCACCGGGTACTGATGTCAGCAGGCCCCAGACAAAGCTTCCTTTGGGGGGACAGCAGAAGGGAGGAGCAGCAACAAGTGGGCCATTGCACGTGCTGTTTATCAACATTTGGATGACGAAGGTTTTGGCTAATTTCAGAAAGACATTTATATTTTGTAGAAGCACCCTACAGCGCTCTCATGGAAAGAAAAACATCACGTAAATGTGGGTGGAGAAGAATCTCACGCAGTGTCCTTTAGAGAGGCAGCTGGATGGGGCAAGGCAACCCTGGGCTTGGAGCCCCCTGATCTGGATTTGAGTCCAGACTCAGCCACTAAGTAGCTGTGTGGCCTGGGGAAAGTGAATCAAACTCTCTGGTCTCCATTTCCTCACAACAAATCTATTCTACCAGGCACTGTTTTTCCATCCTCAAAACAGGGATCTATTAACTAAGCCCAAAGGAAATAATGTCTGTGGCAGCTCTTTCGAAACTGTGAAATACTCCAGGTGGAAGAGCACGTGGTGTCATATTCTTCATGGCCTAGTCAGCACAGAGCGAGGCACAGAGAAGCCCCTGAGCAGATCTTGTTGCATGGAATTGTCTACATGGATTAGCAATATTCAAAGTACCGGGATTTGGTACAAGGCACTCATTGTTAGTCTAAGCACTAGGTGATATCTACATAATGGTTCTGAAGGTACATCAGGATCTCAGTGGCTGAGTGTCACTCATTATGAGTCTGCTGTTTGTGATGGGAAGGAGGGGGGATGGGATAACCACCACTCACTGTTATGAGTGAGTGGTCACACGCTGCACTCATACCCTCCCCACAAGGGGGGCACTCTCATCTCTACATCGTGGGTGAGGTGACCGAAACCAGGACAGTTTTCTCAAGGTCCCCAAGTGGTAAGTGGGAGAGGCTAGATCACAGATCTTCCCAACTCCAAAGCCTGAATTCAACTCCTTTTTGTTCTTTTTTTAAGTTTTAACTTCTTGTTAAAAGACTTTCAAGAGGGCTTCCCTGGTGGTGCAGTGATTAAGAATCTGCCTGCCAATGCAGGGGACATGGGTTCGAGCCCTGGTCCGGGAAGAGCCCACATGCCGCGGAGCAACAAAGCCCATGCGCCACAACTACTGAGCCCGCGCTCTAGACCCCGCGGGCCACAACTACTGAGCCGGCGTGCCTAGATCCCATGCTCTGCAACAAGAGAAGCCACCACAATGAGAAGCCCGTGCACCGCAATGAAGAGTAGCCCCCGCTCACCACAACTAGAGAAAGCCCACATGCAACAACAAAGACCCAATGCAACCAAAAATAAATAAATAAAATAAAATAAATTTATTGGGGAAAAAAAAAAGATTTTCAAGAAACAAGAATGCAGAGGGCGTCTTCTTTAGAGGACAGCCTTCTTCCTAACCTTCTGAACCCTCCCTGAACCGCCCTTTCCCCAGGAACTGGGTCCTGACTGTTGAATTCTGACCCCTAAGTCTCTAGTCTGGCTACTCCCCCAGCTCCTAGTAGATAGAAATGCGGGTTCTGGATCAGGAGAGCTCTTCCAATGTGGTGTCAGCAGGCAGGGCCCCTCCCCACCCCCGGAGGCCCAGAGGTGGGAGAGGTCAGCCCTCTAACCTGGGCCTGCAGCCCTCCAGTCCTCCTGTCACTCAGCCCTCCCATCCTACATCTGTTCCCGTGTGCATGCTTCTAACAGACTTTACTCCTAGATGTCAACTCCTTTTAATAATCTCTTTAAAAAGGAATCACAGAAGCCTCTTCTAACTTACCAAGCTTCATTCGACTGAGTCATAAGCAAACGTGTATCAAGTCAATAAGGAAGGTGGAGGGTTCCCGACGCAACTTACGACTCTCCCTGTTGCTGATCACCCAGCAGACAGCAGACTGAACAAATAAGGATAAAGGCATGGGTCGGACCCATTGCTTCAACTGGGAACTGAAATTAGCCGAAACATTTACTTTGCACCCTTGTATGTGGGGTTTTAAAAACAAAACCTTAATATTAAAATATAAGATGGAATCATCAAATACTAGATAGAATGTTTTTAAATGATTGTACATTGGAAAAGAATTAAAAGCCAAGCTCCTTAACTTCTTGCCCCAAGGGTACAGTTATATTTGAATTAGGAGATGTGAAATCTAAAAGTCTGGGGATTGTTTTTTATAGAGAGAAATGAAGGTTAGGCAGAGGAAAGACGCTAACCAGCACTCACCATTTCCGACAGCCTCCCGAGAGCTTTCTCCAAACACTGCCCTCAGCAAACTCCTTTCTTGCTGGTGTTATTGGCTTGTGTCTTGCATTTGTAGGAACATCCAGCTGGGAGAGCAAGGGTGACAGGAGAAGAGGTGGCTCCCACAGAGCTCTGGCCAAGCCATTTATGGTCAGGGGAGGAGCCCAGTCCTTGGCCCACCCCTTGGGGAAGATGGTCTTCTGCTTCAGGGCCACTGTGTAAGGGCCAGGTCATCTACCTTCGTCGTCTTCATTTTCTGTCCTTTTTACTTTTCAAGCCCCTTCCTTGGTTACACCTCCATCTCAGCAAAGAACCCAGAGCTGGCCTGAGAGCCTGGCGACTCCTGCACCAACATCCCTTTAGAAACAATGGGTTACACAGGCTGAGTGAGGCGGGCCACTCCACCTCCAGCTGCTAGGCCGTGGCGTGATCCCCGTCCCAGCAATGATGGAGTCAACACATCACCAGCATCGACGTAGGGGCCTGGGAGATGGGGGCTGGAGCCCGCTCTGTGTCGGAGGCTGTAGCTGCCTCAGTGAGCACATGCCGCAGGCAATGAGACGCGTGGCGGTGAGTTAGCTTCACCCCCTTTCTGTTCTCACATTTTGATGGGGAGCCTCGCAGAGCTGGAGGAAGCCATGAAGGTGGGCTACCTTATAATTCTTACGAGTTCTTTGTTAGGAGTTTGCCTCTTTAAAACAATGAAGGAGTTGGAGTCTCATGTCCACAAAACAATTAAAACCAATCATTTGGTCATTTCAATGAGTGCATTCATTCATTTACTAAACAAATCTTTTTGACAACTTCTCTATGTCACGTATTATTCTGAGCACTGTCCTGGGCTTGGTGATAAAGACAAATGAGGCCCGAACTCTTAGGGAATGTATGTTCCAGCGAGGCAGATGGACAACAATCTGAACTAAACAGCAAAAACCACTGTGGAGGAGCAAGCGGGGTGTCAGGGAAGAGTGACTGGGGTGACCAGGAGGCAGTTGCTTTAGACGTCTCTGAGAGCTGACATTTAAGATGCACGTGAAAGATGAGAGGAGGGTCCCAGGCGGAGGGAACAGGAAATGCAAAGTCCCGGGGATGAAGCAGGCTTCGTGTGCTGGGACCAGAGGGAGGCCAGTGTACCTGCAGGGAGGGACCTGGAAGAGGTTAAAGACAGAGTGAGCTAAGGGCCCGTGATGTGAGCAGGCAGGGCACGGTAAGATTTCCATCGTAGAGCAATGGGAACACTTTCAGGGCTTTTGGGAGGGAGAGGGGATGATCTAACTGATGTTGACAATATTACCCGGCTCCTCTGTGGAGCCTGGTTTATAGGGGACACAAGTGTTAACCTGGAGACTGGTTAGCAGAGCCCAAGTGAGTGGTGAGGCTGGCTGCCCTGGGATGAGGACAGTGGAGATGGAGAGGAGTCAATGGGTTTGTGGCTTATTGTGGGGATTAAGGCAGTGAGACTTGACGATGGAAGAAATGTGGGGCAGGGGAGGAGAGAGAAGGGGAGGGGAAGATCAGAATGAAGCCGACTCCTGGGTTTGGGGCTTGACTAACAGGCGTGGAGGCACCATCTGCCTAGGCAGGTGATACTGGAAAACGGGGTGTGGGGATCCAGGCACTGGGATGCTGTGCTGAATAAGACCTACGTGGCCTCTGCCTCATGGGGCTTCCAGTCCCCAAGACGCCACAGTGACGGCTCAACTGAATCCACAGGTGCCTGGACGTTGGGGAGACAGCACAGTTCAGAGAGGCCTGTGTGGAAAGCCTTGGCCGCCCTTCTGGACCGTGTGAGGTCTTAGGCAAGTGAAGTAACTTCTTCCAGCCTCCGCCTGAATCTATCAAGTGGAGAAAATACAGTTTACAATGACGGGACTATTGAAATCAGCACAACTGGTACAAATTATGCTTCTAACTTTGCTTGGTGGGCATAGACTCACACCTGGGCCAGAGAGCTGGACCAAGGAACTCGAGTTGATGGCCCCTGTTCCCTCTGACTAGGCTGTCTGTGGATGGGCAAGACCAGCAAGGTCCTTTTGGACTCTTTTTGTTTGCTATGCATCCACTGATCACCAACTCTCCCTCTGACGGACACGTTACTTCTTTAGAAGAATTGCTAAGACCTCCAGTCAGAGGGTGCTCTGGCCTAAGAGTCTGGGTCAGTCATGGTTCTCTGGTCATAAGCATCAAAACAGACTCTTTCTAATTTAAGAAGAAGGGGAATTGGTTGGTTGAGTGTAGGGGAGCTCACAGAAAGAAGAGAGGGCAGGGACCCCAGCTCTGGGTTGCTCCTGAGGCTTCAGCAGTAAGGACTCCTGGACAGTCCTCTCAGGATGTCCTCCCAGGGAAAACCAGCTCCGAAGTAGCTTGGCCCTTTTGCCCCTTGACCAGGACTCCAGTTCCAGGAAGACGATCTGATTGGTCTTGAGACAGACTGGGATCTGGGACCTGGGGCCCTTTGCTGCCGTGCTTGCACCTGGACAAAACTCTCCTCAAGCAACAAAATTCAAAGAAACTATAAAAGATACAAAGAGACCAAAAAACCCAGCTGCCACGTCTGAGATGTCCGAGCAGAAACAGGGTACTGTGCACACACCCTGCACGTGGCACCCCCAGCGGGTGGCCAGACCACCTAAGTCACCCTTCTGGCCTGACCCTCACCTCATATAAGGGGCGAGCTTGCCCCCCTCAGGGAGTGAGCAAGAGAACCTGTTACATGTTTTCGCTCCCTGGCGCTGCAGCAGGAGTCCCAGTAAGGCCTTGCCTGAATTTCTCATCTGGCCTCCTATCAATTTCTATTGATCAAAGAGTCCAAGGGCCCTGCTTGGTAACAGTCTGGTTTGGGTCATGTGCCCAAGCAGGACCTAGGCCTGGCTGACAGTCTGCCCAACGTGGGTCCCTCCAACGTGAGACGAGTTGGTTCTGCAAAGGGAACTTGGCATCATCACCCAAAGAAGAGGTTATGGGCGAAGTGAGGTTATCGGCTCACTTCCTCTGGAAGGTATCGGATCTGAGAATTATCACCTTAGAAACTGTAGAAGAGATGCCCTTAGCGGGTGAGAGGTTAGAGCTGCCAACCCTGCGATTCTCTAATCATTTGTATTTAAACCTGTACAAGCCCGATCACACTGATAGTTTGCCAGGCGACAACTGGTCAGTTTAAAAAGCTGGTCCATTCCAAATAATAGGTGGTCTTATTCTGGTTTTAAAATATCTTTATCTAAAATGTCAGTAGGGAAGTCGTGATGAGCTAAAATGTGAAAACAAACAGAAGGACTCTGGTCATGTCCTGACCTATGAATGTCACACGTGAGAACCATTAGTGGGATCCACCAGATAGTTCTAGTTCATTTCATTCTTAACGTGAGTTACGAGTTGTTTTGGCCAATGCCATGTGAGTAGAAGTGATGTGTCACGCCTAGGCAGTCATGAGAGGCAGTGTATGATTTGTCACACTCTTTCCCTCTGCCACAGAAATCAGCAAGCCTCCAGGTAGCAGCTGCTCCATCAGCCTAGTCCTGACTGAGGATGGTGTGGAAGGGCTTCCAAACACCAGAGATGAACACGTAGTATGAACAAGAGATAAGTCTTTCTCCTGTAAAGACCCTGACAGGTGAGGGTTTTTTGCTGTTGTTGTGGCATAAGCTACCTTATCCTGACTGATACATAAAGCATTCATACCCCTGCACCACTGGGGCTCATCCTTTAGGTACTGGTGACTGCAAAAGGGCAGAAAAGTCATAAAACCTTGACACTCTACGTATAGCACAAAACAGTTGCATGTATTAGTTTTGCATTAAGACTGAATGTTTTTAAAAACATGGTGCCATATTACCCTTCCCTGATTTGACCCACAAAACTCCAAACACACCCTAAAGTCTCTTCATCTGGTCAACCTCAAAAGACCGTCCTTGATCAGACGGCGTCTCTGTCCTTGTGTTAGAAATGGACCCTGTATCAGCCAGGGCCCCCACAGGAAATGAGTGATATACTCAACTAGCTATATTTAAGGGGGCTTATTAAAAGGACTATTTATAAAGGTTCCCCTTGGGGAATAATGCAGCATGAGGGTTAGACGGGCAGAGTGTCATTTTCCCCCCCAGGTCTGAAGGGACAAATGAAAGGAGTGGCTGCCAGAGTCCAGAGAGAAAGCCCCCTTATGGGAGCCATGACCTTCAGTTTTAGACATCACATGTGGTCCTCAGGCTCAAAACCAGGTGGAGAAAATTGCTGAGGGACAAACGGAAGATGTCTACCACATCTAGCACTGTTACAGCTGCAACCATCGCCACAACGTTCGTGTTGTCAGATTTCCAGACTGTTTGGGTCCAAGAAAGGGGGCAACTTTGAAGCCCTCTTTAGCTTTGCTCATGACTTTCTGGGTCCAACAACGAGCTCTGTTCTGGAGCCAGGCACTGGGTACTCACCAGAGAGTAGAAAGCCAGAGAGAGGGTCCCCTTTTTTTTAATCTCCTCCCCAAGTTCTCGTGGTATTGGAGAAAACGATCATGAAGATCTTGTCTGAACTTATGATACAAACCCAGGACACATCAATAAATCCTCATTCTTTAATGAAACATTTCTTTCTAGACATATGTTAGCTCCTCTCCCCTTTCCCTTGGAAACTGACAACATTTCATGAAATGTACAATTACACAAAATAAAAAATACAATATATTTATAGATAATGCTCTAAACGGTTTTTCTTTTTCTTTTTTCTTTATAAAGAACCCTTCTAGGCATTTGGGATTATTTTTCAGAAGTTCAGTCTACAAAGGAAACTTGAAAAACATCTGCTGAAGCCAAAGGAACACTTGTTGACACACTGGACAATAACAATACCACGAATTATCTGAGATTTATCAAATAGACAAGATCAATGGCAAACCCCAGTGTGACTTGCTAGTTAACAAGATTTTACAAATGATTTAACCAGGCTGAGCATTTCATGAGTAACAGGAAACTTAACTTTAGCGGAAAATAACAGTGGATCGATGCACAGCCTCATTTTCTGTTTGGAGAAATTCCACAAGCTGAAGTTAATTCCAGATCCTTACCCTGCCCTGGGATCCAGGTTCTAGCGTCTACTAGACCAGATTACAATAGAATTGGACCAGGCTGAAGACCCAGACCCCAAATATTTCATCGGGTCATCAAGATAATTCTCCGAACTGAAGCCAGTCTTCTTGGAGCTCTGTGACAGCCCCAAGGACAAAGCAGGCAGGGGTAATGTCCCCTGGGATATGTGCAGGAAGGTCACTGGGCATTTGGAAGCGCCAAGGCAGGGGCCTGGGTCTTTCTGCTGAGTGGACTTTCTCTCGTGAAGCCAGCTGTGCGTTCGTTGCAGAACCTGCACTCTGCGTGCGTCCTGTGATTCTGAGTTTCCAAGGGCAGTGGTCTGGCCAGCCCCAGCTGAATCAGAGCTTGTCTTTTCTGGGAATACGTCACTCACAGAAGGCCTAAATAAAGGTTTTCATAAGAGTCCCATTGTTTCAAATTGGCCACAGCTTGATAATTGTTGAAGTTGTGTTTTTGAAAATACTCATACTAGAGAGAGAAAAATAAGTACCATTGGTTCATGAGGGTGGCAAATACTGAGGCAGAGCTGACTCTGTTTCTGACTCCCTCTCACTCTTCCAGGGAATTCATTAATCTTATTCAGACTTCTAAAGGCTGAAACTACAGAATTTTCATGTTCTTGGAGAGAGACCCTTACCAGTCACCTTATGCATCCTGATTTCAGTTTCAACTCTGAAGATCAGATGGGGCAAAATAAAAGCCACCAAAACACAAAAATCAGAGAAATGGAGTCCACCCTATGAGGCGGGTAAGGCCTGAACCAGTGACAAGCTGCTCTATGTGCTGAATCAAAGATCCCTCGGAAACAGGGGCTGTGATAGATCACAATATAAGAATGTAGGCTGGACCTCCATTCGGGGCCAAGAAAGGCCAAGAGAGAACTTGGTGAATGAAGACCCATAAAACACAGCACAAGTCCAGAAGGGCCTACTCGGTCAAATCAGTGGGTCAGTATTTATCACACTGCATTGATTAAGGCTCTGACAGTTGATCCTTTACATTCATACATATATACAGACATATATTATTATTAATAATACTTTGTTTTTTGCTGTTTTAAGGAAAAAATAGTCCCATGCATTTCTTCTACCTTTCTTTGTGCTCTTCTTTTTTCATCTTTTTTTTTTTTTTAACTCCCAGCAATCATTTTAATTAGACATAGTCCTCTGGGAGTATATTCTGATCTTTAAAAAATACCACCTTTAATCTTTTACAAATACTTTGTTTCAAATGAGGTTGATTCATCCCAAAGGAAGTCTGGTGCTTGGGAGTGATCTCGGCTCTCACCAAAAACCCTCTCGTGCGCTGTCCCGTGTTCGATACCAACCACACGGGACTTACGGTCATGTAAACATTATTTAAAAATTATTCCAACATAAATACTCTTTTAAAGCTAACATACCACAGATTTTAGCTCATAATGCCCATAGATGCCTTAATGAAATGCCATTCAAAACTACCTCACTGTTCAAAGTACGCCTGGAGGTTTCAAAGTTATGTAAACAACATCCTCTACACTTCTCTAGGACAAGTGCCAAGTGTGGTGAATTCTGATTGCAGGTTGGTGACTGAGTGCTAGTCTGAGCAACGTCACCCATGCACTCTTGAACCCGACCGGTTTCAGGAAGTCAGTCACAGCAGACTTGTTCCACAAGGTGTTGATTCTTACATAACTTATAATTAACCAGTTTTCAATGACGTTAACCCCACGAGGGACCTGAATGGTCCCTCATAAGATGTCTTTGCACGTCTTGCAAATGCAGTTTGAGTTGGTTGTCAAGAGTCAAGGTCAACCACAGCAAGTGCCTCCAAAGCTGGAAGAATAGATGTTCTCAGCCCATGGAATCCCAAGGCCAGGAGGAATCTTCTCCAAGTCAGCGAGGGCAGGAGGACAAGTCAGGATGTCTTCTTCTTGGCAGATTAGGGACTCTCAGCAGCAAATGTTCTGCTGAAGTTACAGCAGATGCCTTAGTCCTTTAATGCAGTTAGGGATGGGGGAGCCCAACGTGGGCAGGGAGAGCCGATGATGCAGAGGAAAGGCTGGAGGTCTCCTTGCTACATGACAGGGATCCTCACACACCAGCTCCCTCCGTGCACTGCTTACTGTGATGCCTTTTTTAATCCTGACGCCCATATTCTCAGGTTTCATGGGTGACGTGTCCCTGGCAGAGACATAGCAAAAGTCTCCAGCCAAAGCTGTGAGGAACACATGCACTATGGCCAGGCTTTTATCCTCATTGCGCGGTGTAGACAGAAGATGACCCGTGTCTCCAGGACACGGTCACACTGCCTGACACCTATGGAAGCACGTCCAGAAATAGAGGAAGGACCCACCCAAGAGTGGGCTTTTGCCTCATAGGAGCAAGGGACAAGGAGAGTGAACAGGCATAGCTTGAATAGTCAGGGACGTCAAATCTGAATCTTTAAAACTCCATGATTGGTAACATTGCAGCTGGAATCAAAGGAACATCTTCTCTCCTTGTTTTGGCTGAACTTCCTCAGATACACACACCTCCAAGGCTAGATTTTGAGTTTTTGTTCCAGAATAATACTGCACACTGCTTTAAGGAAATTCACAAGGTGCCATTGTTATAACAAAAACATTCTCATTTCCTGTTTTCCAAGAACAACGTTATTTCTTCATGTGCAGGGCATCCTGGAACTTGGTGCTCGTGTACTGGGCCTGAAAGCCCTTCTTGTTGATGGTGTCATCCGTGTGGAATCGAATCATCAGAGAATCCCCTGCAGAGTAGATTTCTTCCAATGGCTGAGGGGAGGAGAAAGGAGAACCAGAGGGACTTTAAGCCAGTTGGCTGTGGTTGGAGTTTAAAATAAGGAGAATGAGACAGAACTTTACACAAAGACGTAGGATGGCCGATGATGCCGCGAGGCATCCCTGGCACCAGAGGCTCTGAAGGGCAACAAAACAAGCTCTTTTTCAAAGGAAAGCTTTTCAAATTCTGCTCCAGAGAGCACCCCCGCCCCCTGCCCCAGCCCTGCTTTTCCAAAGACAACCTGAAATGCATGGCTCATATAGAATCTGTTATTAAGTGCATAGATTAATTAAGTGCACTTCTCTAAGCACTTTCCGATCTCATCTCATGTAAACTTTACAACAACTTTGTAAGGCAGGTTCTATCTCTATTCTATACTTGAGGAGACTGAGATGAGACTCGGGTTCACACAACTAGATAGACTGCAAGCTCAGGTTTTTCTCACTGTAAACTGTATACCATGAATCACCCAGCTCTAGGGTCACCACTGTGATGTGTCTTCCAGGAGACCTAAGACAAAGACCATTGTTGAGGTCTATGTCCTGTCCAAGGACAAAACATGGGATGGAGCCACTACATTTGTCAGAAAGGTTTTGCCAGGTGGTGGATGAAGGGGAGCCAGGTTCTGAGGCTGCTGTCTGACAGATTCTAACGGAACCAAACTGGGCTTCCCGTACATTTCACTGCTCAGGACCCTCCAAGGTTTTCCTCTGCATGTGGACCCCACAGTTTGAAAGACTTTAGCTCTCAAAGGTACTGCATCAGCTAAGTCACACTTCGGCATCCTTTCTTCTTTGGAGGGTGAGAGAAGATGAAGGGAAATTAGTCAAAGACTCATGCAAATGCCAGTTTGAGGTTCTGTTTAGCACAAGCACTAAGGACTCCAAAATGATTTAATGTAAGTCCAGCCAGTTGCAAAGAAGCTTGAGTGATCAGCCCTGAAGGTGGACAGTGCCCAGCATGGTACAGCCAGAGAGGGCCCAGGACACTGAACTGGCTGGTCCACACACTTTCACTGAGCACCAACTACATGCCAGGCCCTATTTCAGGTGCTGGGGAAATAGTGATCAAAACAGGCCTGCCCTGTCCTGAGGAGGTGGCCCAGGAAAGAGGTGATAATGAGAAAAATGATCATGACCTTGAGCATAACTAATATGTTTGCAGTAAAAGAGTGATTCATAATTTTCACAGGCATTTGGTTTTATTGGGAGAGAGAATT
Organism: Neophocaena asiaeorientalis asiaeorientalis; assembly: GCF_003031525.2. Lineage (NCBI taxonomy): Eukaryota > Metazoa > Chordata > Mammalia > Artiodactyla > Phocoenidae > Neophocaena > Neophocaena asiaeorientalis. The sequence goes on from NW_020185331.1 coordinate 252,092, forward strand.
GTGAATATGTGGAATATGCAAAAGTATAATAAAAAAACATTTTAAAGCCTGAAGGCTATTGCTCTTACCTAGCTGACCTCGGTATTAGGTCCCCGGTACCTCCCAACCTCCTCTGCGACTACCCTCCAGTTTCCCTCTGTGCTCCAGCAGAGCGGGCCTCCTGGCTGGTGTTATAAGCAGCAGGGATCCTGACGCACGTGTGTCTGACCCAACAGCTCCGCGGCCCGCCTCCCCCGCATCCCCGGGACTCACCCCGGAGCCGCAGAAGCGGCCGAGCCTGGGCGCCGTGCTGTCGTAGCCGTCGTACGCTTCCATGTAGTCGTAACCACAGTCGGCCTCCTCCTCGACCTCAAAGGTCCGGAATATCAACTCCACGCCGTAGCCGTCCTCCGCCGCGATCACCCAGTCGCAGCGGGCCTGGCTCGGGTAATTGTTGTCCCCAAACTGGGCATGGGAATAGAGCTCTTTGGTCTGCACTTCGGCCTTCAGCCTGCCCCCGCACTCTAGAGCGGAGAGAGAAGCGCGATGCCCCCTCCGCACAGAGAGCGCACGCTCTGCATCCCCTCTTCCCGGCCCCCAGTTTCTCTTCACACCCTCCGTACAGGCCAGTTTTCTCCACAAAGCCTGGTGTGTGCCCTGTGCGAAGGGTCGGGAAAGTTTCATCAGCCCATTTTACAGAGGAGTAAAAGAGATCCAGGAGTTTCAGGGCTCACTGGGGAGTCCAAATTGACCCTTACGTAAAAACCAAGGTCCTATGTTCCCAGATTGGGCCATAAGGAGGCCTCGGGGAATACCGAGGCATGATACGGACAAAAGCCTTTTCCTCTCTCCAGTTATGGAGACCTGGGGCCAATGGATGATTTGCCCGCCTGGTCGCTGGGATGTGATAGATCATTACCACTTTACTGCGTGGAAGCGTTAGACGCATCTGAAAAGGGCTCACGCTTGCCCGGCCGACTTACTGTAATTCGTTATTTTGCCAGCAGAGGGCACCAAAAGCACATCAAAACTGCTGGTGAGCGCTCAAACCTGAAACCTCAGAATAGACCTGGCTGGAGCCTGCATTTGAGAGCCTAACTATAGGCCAGCTTTGAAACCCCGTGAGTGTTACAGGCGAGCTGCGCCTTGTACTTTGGACTTGCATTCTGTAGCCTTGGCTTCTGCGTTTTTTCACTGGGACGGTAACTCTGGTTGGCCTGAGTCCCATCCTACCATGTGTCTAGGCTGCTAGAGACCACATAATAAAAATGTGTAAATGAGAGGGATGGGAAATTAGAAAGCAACAGAAATTCTGAAGGCAAATTCCTCCACAGCAGGTCCTCAATGTGTTCCATGCCTCCTCCCGCTGGCGTGGCTTCCACACTATCTGGTAACATTCCCCAGCCCAGCTGGAGCTCCATGTCCAGCCTGGCCCCAGTCCTGTCCGACTGCCAACTCTTAATCCCATGTGTGCTCTAGCTTAGAATTTCTTCCAGGTCTGAGCTGTCTTTGGGAAATTTCAAATTCTTGAGACGTGGCTGGCAAGGAAATGGGCACTTAGCAGGGCAGGATGCCTTCCATCCATCCTGCCAGATCCCCTCTCCATTCTTCCCCACCTGCTCTGGGCCCCTGGAGGCAGACCTCTGGGTCTACATGGATGAGCCCTTTGCCTTCATGATCCAGCCACAGGGAACACCAGCAGATCACAGGAGGGAGGAGAGAGGTCAGGTCATTAGTCCCAGGCCCCCTCCTTGCCTGGTCCTCGCTCCTGTTGGGGGGCCCTCTGTTTGCTCCCCTCTATCTCTAGGCTCCAGGAACCGTTCCCTCGTCTGGTATCCAGGCCAGGGGTAGTAACAGCCTTGCACCCTAGCCCTGGTTGCTGCACTGCCCCCATGGTGTCCTCACACCCTGCCCACCCCTCTGTAAAGAGTCCCTTATTAAACTCTCCTCAATTAACGATTATACCTGAGTGTGCCCCCATTGCCTGAAGGACCCTGACCTACCCTGAGCACCCACACTCAGTCCGCAGGGACAAGAGGGTGAAGTCACTAGTTAGTGGCTTTTAAACTTCACCGGGGAAGTGACAACGCAGCCATGAACGGTGGGGAGTTTTCTCCCAGGCGAGGGCCAGCCAGACGGAGAAGGTGCTGGCTGTCATTTCGTCTCACCTGATTCATGTTTTCTGGTTCTGGGAACAAATTGGGAGGAGGGGCTGTTAAAGGGATCAGAAAACCTCACAGGGATCGTCATCGTGATCTCAGACTCTGAGTGGGCTGCACAGTCACCGCTTTGCCAGAGGGCCAGGATCAGAGAGTCAAAGTTGCTTCAAGGGTTCTAGTCCCAGTTGTATCCTTTAAATGGCTAAAGAGCAGAGCCAGTGCTCTTACTTTCTTCCGTTTAACACAGTAAATAATGTAAGTTATATGCATAAACATTTTCCTCCAAAGGGCTGAATAAAGTTATTTATTTCAAGTGAGGAAAAATAATGGGGAACAAAAACACTTTTCATTTTCTGGAACTGGTCCTTGGAGGGTACAAAGGGCTACTCTCCACCACTCAGCACCCGGACTCAGGGTTTCACAGACCAGCAAAATTACAAGTAAAATTTTAAAGGCGGGGTGGGGGGCGGTGGGAGGAAGAAAGAAAGGGAGGAAAGGAACGTAGCGCCGACAAAGGGTTGTCCCTTTCAAAGGTTGTCAATGAAGGACACTAAAAGAAAACAACCCTACACCTATGGTTGCCCATGTTTCATTTTAAAAGGGACATGTTATCATATACTGCTCATCCCCCATAGTCAGAATTAAAGGTGGTCCTTCCCCTGCCTTGATCACCCATCTATCTGCAGTCCACGTGGGGATCAGCTGAAGGCCGGGCTCCCAGCCCACGCACCTGTGCTGTGCATGGCTTGGAATCCTCTCCTCTGCACCGAGGCGTCCGAATAAAAGCGGAGAAACAGGCTGCTGCCCGAAGCCACCACGGGGTCTGGCTTCTTGCTGCCGCAGAAACGGCCGAGGACCGGGGCCAGGCTGTCGGGCCCGTCATGCAGCTCCAGGTGGTCATAGGCACATTCCTGGTGCTGCTCGATCTCAAACTCGTTAAACGTCTAGGGATGGAAGAGCAGAAAGTGAGGCACGGTCACTTCAGACGGGGCGGGCCCATCTCTCCCGCGGTGGGAGAGGAAGGGGCACGAGGACACGCATCTGCCCAGCCAGCTGTGCAGGCGGCACGGAGCCCGTGGTGATGGTGGCCACATCTGTTGAGCAGGTCTCCAGCTGGCCCCTCTCTTTGTCCCCAGAACAACCCTATGAGCTATTGCTACCACGACCACTTTGCGGATAAGATGGCCGGGGTCAGAGCGTTTCAGTGCTTGTTGGTGTCTGTGCTCCTCTGGCACATCCTGTAGCTTCTCCCTCAACGATGAGAGCAGCAGGGACCAAGGTGCTCACTCTGAGCCAGGGACTGTTTTAAATGCTTTGTAAGTAGTCATCCTCACGACCCTATGAGGTGTCCACCATGAGAACCTCCGCCTTACAGATGAGGAAACTGAGGCACGGGGCTGTCGGATAACTTGCCCAAGGTCACCCACTGGCAGAGTTGGGCCATGGCCAGGAGGTCAAGGAGCCCTTGCGCTTAACCTCTGCACTGCACCGTGTGAATGAGACTTCATGAAGTGTGCGCTACTCCACGTCATTGTCCTGAGAGTGGCTGGCCAGAGTTGAATATATTTTTCCATGCAGAGCCCTGCATTTTCTCACTCAATTCTGATAATACTGTAAGGGAAGAGCTACTATTATCCCCAGTGTGCAGAAGGGGAAACTGGGTCTTAGGAAAGTTAAGTGGCTTGCCCACATTCAAACAGCTAGAGAAGGATGGAGCTGAACTGGACCCCCAGCCAGCCTGACTCCAGGCCACACTCCTAACCATCACCAGGCTATACTGCCTCCCTCCTCTCTGTCCCCGCAAGACCATCCCCTGAAGCAGGCCAGGGCAACCCCATAATTCCAGGCTGTAAACCAGGCTCTGCAGCCCCAAATGTAGGGCCTCTCAGGCGCCGGGACTGGCCGATGGCCTGCCCATGGCTACGAGGGGGATGGGACAAGGTGAGAGGGGAGAGTTTAACTGAAGACTTGGACCGAATGACAGAGAGGGAGAGAGAACATTAGCTGGGGGTTGGAAGGGATCGCAATTCACAAGAAGGGGCCCGGGGTGACAGAGCAGAGATGGAGGTAGAGAGGGAGAAATAGAGAGGCCATTGGCTTTTGTAAGAATGACACACACATCTTGTGTTTGAGCATTGAAATGGGCAAAGCTCTTCACACTTATAGGAAGGGAGGTGGGGCCGGAGAGTTGGGGTAGGGATGGTGGCCAGGAGTAGGAAGGGGGTGCTGGTGGGACCAGGGTGAGCAATGCAATGGGAGGGTGACGGTGGGCCAGGGAGATGGGGCGCTCCCCAAAAGTCCATAGGACACCCTGTGGCTATCCCTGTGCAGTCAAACACTAGCTTCCTGGTAAGTATTCAGCCCGCACTCTGGTAGCAAAAAGGTAGAGCGTGATCAGTATACCCACCATCCACTTCCCAAGGAAGTATTTAAGAACTAGCGCATATGTATGTGCCTCAGATCAATTGGAGATCTGGGTTCACTCTGGCCACTGTGATCGGTTGCTTTATTTCCTCAGTACTGTAGAGAACAGGAAAAGACGTTTGGGGCAGTTACTAAAACCTTGTGGCCCTTCCAGGGAAGCGCCACTACCAGTCGTGCAAATTGTGCGTTCCCAACCCCAGGGCGCGCCATTCCCCCGCTGTCTTCAGAGATTTGTGTTGCCATGGCGATCGTCTTCCGGCAGACGGCAGCCTTTCTCTAACGCACTTGCTTTAATTCACCCTCGCCCAGATTCAAGGCTGTTCTGACTGACCCAGGAAAGCAGCCGAAAGCATTTCCTACGCGGACAGCCATGCATATGAGGTGCCCACGTGGGCACCTGTGGTCAGGGGCCCTGCCTTCACCCCTCGATGCCCCAGGCCTGCACCCGTGCCCAGCCTGGGCGCCCATTCATCCACCTGTCCTCCTCACCGCTCTCGCCAGTAAAGACCCACGCCAGTCCCTGGGTGATCATCTATTTATCATCACCTGCTCCTTTGTTCTCTCCCCTTCTCCCTGCATTATTGGTCCATAATGCAGGGGGACATCCACGTACATTCTGAAGAGCTTAGCTATCTCCAGAGTTAGAATGACCCATTTAAAAACTGTTTGTCTGCTGGAATACAACAACTTCTCCGGAAGGCAAGAGGGTTTGTTTTACACTCCACGATCTGGGAGTCCCTGGTGGCTGAGAAACAAGACTTGTAGGAAAAACTCATTTCTCTTTTGAAATAACCGAGCATGGTGCGCAGACCACCACAATCATATGCGTGGATGGGACTTTAAAGAAAGGCTTGGAAGATAGATATTTTTAATTCAAGAGAGAATTAGCATACATAACTTAACCTCCTATTGGTAACTGGAAAAAATGTAAGCTGTAGGAGACTATGAATAATAGAACCCATTTGAGAAACGTGAGCAAGAAAAAGGATACGTATTTGTTCCTGTGCGTACACACACAGAAATTTCTGGAAGAATTCACAAGAAAATGTTCAGAGAAGTCATTCCTAGAGTGAGCATGAGGATCTGGAAACTTGATTTCCACTTTTCAACCCTCCGACTGACTACATTTTTTTTTTAACCTTGAGAATGTTTTGTTTTTTTGTAAAATATTGTAACTGCAAACTATTGAATCTCAAACAGCGCTTGAAATCTGTGTGATGGGTGCCAGGTCATACTGACACCACTGTGAACAGGTGCTATTTACAGAGCTTTTCTCACCCACCACCCTGGGCGGAGGGCTTCAGGTGCCTCCTCTCTTAATCTGCACAGCAGCCCGGAGAGGTAGGTTTCATTAGCTGCCCCATATTCCAGATAACAAAACTGAGTCCTGGAAATGTTGAGTAACCTCCCCAAGTTTCAGAGCTGGGAAGAGGCCAAGCAGAGACTCAGACCCGTGTCAGCCTGATACCGAAGTCCGTGTTGTCCATCAACTTTGAAAATAACTCACAAGTTTCACCCTGTGGCCCGCGGTTGAAGAGATGTTCCAGGTACACTCCCTCCGGCTCGGGTATTTGTCAGGCCAGTTGGGGCTCACCAGGGTCCCCTCTGCACTGCTGATCTTGTGCACACAGCCAGCTGGGGGGGACAGGGGGGGACACAGAAGAGAGAGAGAGGTAATTCATTTGTGGGTCTCTTTCCTGACCTCTTGTCACATGGTCATAATATGTGAGGGCAGGGTTTGGCCTCAATAAAGGGTCCCCCAGCTCAGAGATCTGCTGATTTATTTGGCTTTGCTGCCTTCCTGGAGCCAGGTCACCTTTCTAACTACTGCTATTCTCATTGTGATCATCACTGGAAATATGGTAGAGTTAGTGGTTGAGACCACAGGCCCTGGGGTCAGATGGGCCTCGGTTCAAGTCCTGGTGCCACCACCTACAAGCTCTGGGACTCTGAGCCTTGGTGTCCTTATTGGTAAAAGGGGTGCCAACATTGTAGCGGGGATGCATGGATTAAATGAGATAATGCGTGTGAAATGCTCAGTAAGTGCTAACAAAGATCTCCATCACTATGCCTTCTTTTAGTTTCCAAAGCAATTTCAAATGGAGGCTACAGATGTTGGCCTGGTAACCATGCTATTTGCAAAGAGTGGTCCCACGACTTGCTTAGTAAGTAGCGTTTTGGCCAATAGCTAGAATTTGTCTCTATCTGTGTCGAGCACTGCACTAAGCCCTTTGATTGCATCCTTTCATTTAATCCTTCCCACCTTCTAATTGAGAAAATAAGCTGAGAGATGGCAAGTGGCCTGTTGGTCGGTGACCTTTGCTTTTGCTCATTAGGAAATAGAGGGCGCTGAGGAGGTACCACTGCTGTCTCTGCCCTGTGGCTTCAGGCTGAGGCAGCTGGAGGGTGAGGGTGGGTAAAACGGAGGGGCGGCTGCACGGAGGTTCCCCCTCATTGCTGCCTCTGCTCCGCAGCCCCACAGAGAACGGGCGCCAACAGGGGCAGCAGCTCAGACGTGGGATGTTCGCTGCCACACTCCCTGCCACCCTGGGGGAACACACACAGTTCACCTGATGGGACCTTAGCGGAGTTATATCCCTCCTGCCACACCCCCCAATCCACGCCACAGGGTCTAAACAAAGTTTTTTTTAAGTTCCAGAATGACAGTTCCTTCCAAGTTCTTCCAATCCACCTCTCAACCCAACCTGTGACCTCCTGTGTCCAGGTCACAGCGCTGGGCTCGAGGTTGGGCTTCTGAAGATGTCTAAGCTCATTCTTTAACCTTCCAGGGAGGCCCTGACCAGTCTCTGTGGCGCCCCAGCCAGTATCTCCTAATTCTGAAATGTTTATCCCAGAACAGGGGTATGAGGTCTTCACATCTTCCCTCACCCTGATGTGCACGTGGGGCTCTGTGGTGGGGACAAGGCCTGGAGGCCTGTGTGTTCATCGAGATGCTCAAACTCCCTTTGCAGGATGGGGTAAGAACATGGGAAGGCCTTTCCCAGAGTGACTGGACACTAAAAGCCGTCTGGACTCCCAGTAGTGAATGGAGCAGGGAGCAAAGTCTTCCCCAAATTCTATTTTACTATTAGACCTGCAAACGGTAAATATGATTATGACATAGATGGCTGATATCTATCAACATTTCAAGCGCTTAATATGTGTCAGTCTGTCTGAAATACTTTCTAAGCATGCTCTCATTTAACCCTCACAAAAACTTTAAGAAGGAGGTATGTTTAGTCCGTTTGAAACAGAAGAGGACACTGAAGCTCAGAGAGGTTAACTAAGTCTCCCAAGGTCGCACAGCTAGTAAGTAGCAGAGCCAAGATTTAAACCTAGGTGGTCTGATTCTGGAGCCTGGCGTTTAACCACTTTGCAATAATAACTGTAGGAGAGCACTCAAGGGCCCCTACAAGCTTCCTGAAGGAGTGACTGCCCTGGCGAAAATCACTCTTGAGCAGGAAGGTGGGAGGAGGGAAGGCAGAAGCTGAGCCTCAGTTCGGGGCTTGCTAGGCCTGGAGGAAGCGCCCCTCGCTCTCACTCTTACGCATGAGCACACTTGGGCAGCCAAGGTGAGCCTCCCTGCGCCCTCCACCCCGGCCACGCTCCAGCCTCACCCTCTTTGCAGTCCTGCCGGTTCTCATGGAGCCGGTAGCCATTCCTGCACCTGCACAGGTAGCTGCCGAAGGTGTTGACACATTCGTGCTGGCACCCGCCGTTGTCCTTGGCGCACTCGTCCTTGTCTGCGGAGATCAACGGACTCTCCTAAGAGGAACCACCAACTTGGGAACGTCCCTCACAGCCCAGAACCCAGCTCAAAAGGAGTCTCCACCAGGGAGCCTCCCTGATTGTCCCAACTCTGATTATCCTTCCACAGGGCCGAGGGTGGGGCAGCATTCCTTGGAGACTACCTGGCCCTGGTACATGTTGAGTTCCCCATGCTCCTAAAGCACTTTAATGTATATATAGGTTCTCCCCTCCTGCCCCCCACCCAAACCAAGGAGCTCCTTAAAGGATGGGCTAGTAGTATTAATAATAATATTAACAATAATAAAAATAACCACCGTGCACTGAGTATTTACCCTGTGATGGACACTAATCACTCTATTATACCCTCTGTATTATCTACGTTGATTCGCACACAACCTTAGGAGGGAGGTGCCTATGCCCCCATTTTACAGGTAGGAAAACTGAGGCTGAGAACGTTAACGTGCCCAAGGTTACTCAGTGAGCAAGCAGTCTGTGTGACCAGAGGCCTGGGCTGTCACTCCACGGCCCCACACCTCCTCCTGCCTGTGGAGCAGGTAAGCGTGCGAGCCTCGGGCCAGGCGGCCCAGTGCCAGCCCTGCTCCTCCACTTCCAGCTGTTGTGACCTTGGGGAGCCCTTGACTTCTGTACCTCGGTTGCCTTACCTGTAAAGTGGAGTCACTTATGGTGTCCTTACCTCACAGGATTGTTGAGAGGAGGAAACGAATTAGTACAGGGAAAGCACTCAGAACAGCGTCCAGCCCTGAGTCAGTGTTAGTTTTTATTTATTACTATGGATGGACTCAGATGTTAGCTGTTGTTGTCGTTACGGATCTTGTAGCTCAAGCCGGCACAGTATGCAGCCCTCTCCTAAGCCAGCTTCCTTCCCTGTTAACCGAGGACCAACCTCCATCCCCGGCCCTCCCACCAGGATAACTTCAAGGGTCAGGGACATCTCCCTCCTCTCTGTACCCTCTGCCCACTGCGGGTAATGTGTCACTGAACACTTGGTGCTTTAGTTTTGCCCTCTGGTTCTATGAGGACAACTAAGAATCCTTTAAGAGCCCGTAAAAAATAAAGAGATGAAGACCACCCAACACTTCAGCGCTGGAACCACGGGCTAGAAAGAGGCAAGGAAGGCTCCTCCCCAAGCCCTCTGGGAGAGTACAGCCCTGCCCACACCTCGGTTCCAGACCTCTGGCCTCCAGAGCTGTGAGAGACAACATTTTTTGTTGTTTTGAGCCACCTGGTTTGTGGTCACTTGTTTTGGTAGCCCTGCAATAACACAGCCACCACGCTATAAAACCAGGACCGAGGCAGAGACACTGTGAGGGCCGGGGCAGCGGGCAGAGAGGGGCGGGAGGGTGCCCCGAGGCTGGAAGCCCGCAAAGCCGTGTTGCCCTCAGCCTGTGGTCTTGCCCCCAAACCTGCACACCTGAGAAGAAGTGAGCCCTGAAGCCGCGTTTGGAGACCGTGTTGTCGGACTTGAACTCCACGCGCATGTTGTTACTCTGCGAGGTGATGACTTCGGGCGTCTCAGAGCCACAGAACTTGCCGTGCAGCCCGGCGTCAGGGGACAGGCCGCTGCGCACCTCCACGAAGTCGTACTTACACACCTGCAAGGGGGAGCCATGGGGAGCCGCCCGGTGCCCTCAAGTCCCGCCGCAGACCCTGGCGCATGGCAGGGCTGCCTTCCTGAGAGCTGCACCCTGCCAGCTGGGCAGTCGAGCTCTTTCAGGCCCAGTGGGAGGGTCCTCTCGACTCTTACTGGGATCCCTCCAGCCCAAGGTGCAGACAGGGGGCATTCCTGACTAGCTGTCCAGCTGTAGGGCTCTGCCTGAGCCTCGGCTGGATGCCTTGATCATCCCGTGACCACCGCCCAAGGGAGGGAATGGGGTGTTTATGCCACCCTGGTCACCAGCTGCATCTCACCGCCTCCATTCCTCCCAGCTGGACGCCAAGCCCCAGATTCCTACCCCAGGGGATGTACCTGTCCTGACCACCTCGCAGCCCCCGCCCCCAAGACCCGCCTCCTCCTCTCTTGTCCTGATTCTCCTCGGATTTATCAGTGACGAGAGGACCAAAGCCCTCCATCTGCAGAGGGTGTGCCGCTGAAACTGCCTCACCAAACACCCCCCAGATTCCGCCCAGCTACAACCCCACGACCCTAGGAGGCCACCTCCCCGCCTGCTGAGCCCCTCGCCAGTTTTCAGCCCTGAGCCACATCCCAACACGATCCCCAGTCAATTGGAGTGCAGAAACATACATCATTGCCTTCCAGTTCAAACACTTCAAACTGAAGGGAGATCCGGTACTGAGCGGGGGCCACCACTTGCCAGACACAGTTTTTGTTTGTAGGATACTCCTTTGGCCACCCAGGACTGGTGATGGTTCCATTCAGCTTGGTAATGAAACCGCCACAGGCCACTGCATGGGGGGGAAAAAAAGCAAGATTCATCTGGTTTTATTTCCAAGTGACTGCAATTTCCCCCAAGCAGCAACAAGCCCTGCTGTTCTTTAATAACAACAACAAATAGACCATCTGAACTGATTAATTCAGCCTCCTTTCTTCTAGTCTGTTTCAACGGAGGATTTGGAGGGATGGAGTGGAGGACAAGTCTTTACAGCTTTTTTAGAAAAGACGATGCATTTGTGCTTACCTCTCACTCAGTGGCATAGCTGGGGACTTCACATGACTTGGACCAAGGATCACACACACACTTGTAGCTGCCCAGAGTTTCAAGATTTAGAAATGTTTGCACCAAGCTATGCAATGTCCCTGGCTTCCATGAACAAGCAGTCATTCAGGTGGGCAAGGAAAACACCACCAGCCAGGTAGGAATGGAATGAATGAAATGCACTATTCGTTGAGTCACACCAAAGTGCTCATACTTATTCTTTGCTTTTATTTGCTACCTTAATAATCATACGCATTTCACACAGTCACAGAAGAAAATGAACCATGGTTCCACCTGCACAGTTGCTGGGGTGGAGTCCGATAAAGTCATCTCACGTTTGTGGCTTCATCGAGTTGTTTTTCCCTCCAGGAAGGAGGTGGGTCATCCCCACAGCTGTCCATTGTTACTTCACGGCCAACCAGCTGCCCCAACTTCATCTGCCCCCCTTCTCCTAAGACTTGTCCCCCATCCCTTCTCACTCCAGCTTGGCAGGTCCAACACCAACCTTCACACGCCTTCTTGTCAGAGGCCAGCTCATAGCCAGGATCACACACACACTTGTAGCTGCCCAGAGTGTTCACGCAGCGCTGCTCACACCCGCCGTGATCTGGCCAGGAACACTCATCCACCTCTGTTGGGGAGGAAGGTGACCATGGTTAAGTCATCACAAAGCTGCCGGGTCTGTTCCCCGTCGCTTTCCACATCCCGGGATTCCCTCTAAGAAAAAGAGTGACTCCTTGTGACCACCTTCCAAGGAGTCCCCTGTCCACGTCTCAGAAACCAGCAGCAGCCACAGCTGCGAGTGGGATCTTGACAACACACAAGACTAACTTGTTAGCCAGAAGCAGGGCTCCTTTGAGAGGAGACCGGGCCTGGTATAACTTCATTCTCCGCAGGGTTCCGTCAGCAGTATTTGTGATCTTAGAAAATCTCAAAGCTATCATACCAAAGACGATCAATTTCAATGCCGTAAAATTGCCAACTCAAATAAACTCCAACTCAAACACATTTCCTTCCAATCTCCCTGATCCACGATGCACAAAATACTCATCAACCTGGTGGCTCGTCACTGGGTGCAGGATAGTTTGTAAATATCCCATCATTTCATATAGTGAGGAGTAAACTTAGGTGACTCTAAGAGTGATGTGTTCTTGGGCTCAACAAAAGCTTAACTAAGTTGGTCAGTAGGGGAGACTGGGTTTAGGAGACATGCTCTAGACAAGGGGTTGAAGTTGTCCTTAGCTTCAAACAAGTATAAGTATGAAGTTTGCTAAAGTAGTAACAATCCTGCAATTATTTACTACTTTACAGTAGGCAAAGTACTTTCTCTGACATTTGCTAAAAAGTATAAAAGGAGGAGAATCAATAACAATGAGGAATAGAAAAAGTCCAGTCTTTAGAGTGAGCCAGACAGACCTGGGTTGGATTCACCAGGGGATCTTCCTTCAGTAAACTGGATGATTTGACCTTTCTGAACCTTCCTCCACTTTTAAGATGAGAATAGTATCTGCTTTTAGGGTTGTGGTGATTGAAAATGATGCCTGTGAAGTACCCAGCATATAGACACTCAGTACACATTAGCTATTGCTCTAGGAAAGAGCAGGGCTGCTTTTGAAATTCCAGTGGATGGAGAGACACAATGATGGGAGTAGTGAAAAGGATAAGGTTACCTGGCATCCCTGAATCAGGGAAGAGTAGAGTAGGCCTGGGGAGGGGAGAGAGAGACAAGGCAGGAACAGAAAGAAGGAAAAAGCATCAAGGATGGGCCAATGAAGGAAGACTAGATGGGCAGGAAGGCAGCACAGCAGAGCCAAGAAACTGGCGGGAGGGCGGAAAGGAACCATGGAAAGAGCCCATCAACATAGAGCAAGTTAAACAAAGGGCCGAGCTGGGTGGTTGGGGGAGAGGAGACTGATGCCAGAAGATGCGATGGGCAGGACACACGATTGTCATAGGCAAGAAAAGGAGGACCACTGATAAGTCTCCTGGCACCATCTTAGCCATGTGGAGGGGGAGAGGCTGGTGTATTGGATTTGCACCTAAAGCAAAGGGAGTATATTTCCTCCACAGACTAGAAGGGTAGGGTGTTTGGCCCAGGAAGATGGGTAAAAGGTATAGTTTACACCTGAGATTTCTCCGGAAAGAGAAGTGGGATGTTTGGCCATTTCCACCCCTGCTCCAGCTCGGGTGTATGGTGTGGAAGTGAACCAGGGCCCCTGCTCTCAGGGGGAGCCTGGGTGTCCTCTGAATCACCTCCACACCAGAATGAAGTATCATCTGCTTCAAGCCCACAGGCTCATGCTTGCTCTGGGCTACAGTGGCCAAGGCCAAGCAACCCAGAAAAATCTGGGAGAGCATGGGGGTGGGAGAAGAAGCTGAATCAGGGACCAGCTTTGCTGACTCTGGCTTTTTTTGGCCTTCCCCAAGTAGTACCAGTGAAAGAAGGAACCATTCTGAGGTTAGATAATGAGATGACTCAGGTAGGATCCCAAACATTGTTTCAGAGAGAGTTAAGGAAAGGGAAGGCAAGGCACATCCCTAAGCTTTTGAAGTACCTTGAAGGGATCCAGTCCCCCACATCACAGATCCCATGGTGGGCCATCAGTACCGGGACTGTGGAGCATGGGGATCAAGGTGGGAAACCCTCCCATTTATGTGGGGAGTGTGGCAGCAAAATGGCCCTGCCAACCTGAAAATGCACTCGCCATCTCCCCAAGTAAGCAGAGATGTGAGGTGCCTCGCCTGCTGCCCGGCCAGCAGGCTCTGAGAGGGACTTCCATCTGGCACCAGGAGAGGGATGCAGAGGCCAACTGGCACCCTGGACAGAGCCACGTGCCAGCTGGGCCCTGGGCAGAGACTCCTGCCAACTGGCACCAAGGCAAGAGCTTCTTTGGCTGGTCCAACTCTTCTGCGTGGTCTTTGTAGTTACTCTTCCACTTTCTTTCACTGGAGAAGTCCTGACACACGCATTGGCCCCTGTGTGCTCACAGGACATCCTACTGACAGCCTTGCTGGAAAAAGGCTGACAAAGAGCTGGCTGTGTTGGGGCTCTAGACCTGTGCTAACCTGTGCTAGATCCCATGTGACTACTGAACACTTGAAATGCAGCTATTCTAAATTCAGATGTGCTGTGAGCGTAAAACACACTGGATTTCCAAGACTTAGTGTGGAAAAAAAAAGCCATAAAATCTCTCATTAATATTGTGTACATTGGTTACATATTAAAATGATAGTATTTTTGATATATTGGATTAAATAAAATATAGTATTAAAACTAATTTTGCCTCTTTCTTTCTCTGCTTTTTTTTGTAAGGTGGCTGCTGGAAAGTTGAAAGTTACATTCATGGCTTGCATTTGTGACTTGCCTCCTATTTCTGTTGGACGGCGCTGCTCTGCACTGTGGTCTCTGGCCTCATTCATCCGCGTGGGAACCCTGAAAGGTAGGCAGAGCAGGGAGCAAGAAGCCCAATCCACAAATGAGAATCTGAGCCTTATTCATTCATCCACTTCCCTGTAAGTATTTATTGAGCCCCCTGTGGGTCTGGCACTGTGAATACAGAGGAGGACAAAGCAGGTAGGATCAAGTCTCAGAAAGGAAAACTGACCTGCCTGAGAGCAGTAAGCTGGTAAGAAGTGTGTGGGCAGGGCTAGACCCTGAACAGCAGAGGCTGAATCCAGGGCCCTTCTCCCTATACTCCCATGGCGGAAGGGTGACGGACGTCAGAATCAAATCAAAAATTCAAATCCCTTCACTTTACTTTCCTGTGGCTTTCAGGTCTCTGCAGAGGAAAGAGAATGAGCTGTGAAGTCCTACACGTGCAGGGCCTACTTCTAGCTCGGCCACCTTAGAACTTCAGTTTCCTCAATTTTAAAATGGGGGTAATGATGCCAAGCAAGGGGCTGTCCTGAAGACACAGTGAGGTAGCTGGTACAGCCTCTGGCATACTCGATAGATGTTTTTTCTTTCTCCTTTAATAGGTCCCAAAGAGGCTTCCACCAGACCTGACTCCTCTTTTAAGATTCAGGGTCAAGGTCAATGCTGTATAGTTCTTCTCTTCTAAATGTGGTTCTCTACAGTCCTTTGTTTTTCGGGTTTTTTTTTTTTGCGGTACCCGGGCCTCTCACTGCTGTGGCCTCTCCTGCCGCGGAGCACAGGCTCCGGATGCGCAGGCCCAGCGGCCATGGCTCACGGGCCCAGCCGCTCCGCGGCATGCGGGATCCTCCCGGACTGGGGCACAAACCCGTGTCCCCTGCATCGGCAGGTGGCCTCTCAACCACTGCACCATCAGGGAAGCCCTCTACAGTCCTTCTTAACATAAAAAAGATGTCAAGCTGGGCCTGTGCACTAAGTTAGTGTAGATGGGCTTCAATTAACACCTTTACAGGCATCTAAAAAGCTGTTTGCCAACTGACATGTCCTTGAATATCTAGGCTGGGTGCTGACCCCACCCCCATGCTGAGTGAGACCCTCCTCCGATGTCAACACTTCACTATCACTGCCCATTGGCTCACAGGTCTCCTTTGTCACCTTGAGCTCTTAAAGACGAGGACCATGTTCTCCTCTGTCCCACAGCCCCTGAGACAGTTTGGTGACTGCTGAATAAATGTTAAAGGTAGAAGAGGGAGAAGATGGCATTTTCTAACCACTAAAACGGAGCTAGTTATCATGGCTGCTCAGAGCAGGCCAAGGTTCTAGACTCAGTCCCTTACAAACCGGTTTAGCATCACAGATAGAAACACCCCTCTCCACTGCACTGACTGGCATCTCCAGTAGGGTTGCCACAAAAAAAGCAGAAGGCTCCATTAAAGTTGAATTTCAGATGAGCAATTATTTCTTGGTACAGTATGTGATATTTGGGACGTACATATACTAAAAGATCATTCTTTGTCTGAACTTTGAATTTAACTGGGCAAACGGTTTTTAAAAATTTGTTCAATCTGGGAACCCTAACCTCCAGTTTTAGCTGGTCCTCTCAAAGATTGCAATGCTGATAGTCAGCAGAACCAGGAATGAGATGTGGGTGGGCCAGTGCCAACTGGTTACCAGTTCTCTTACTGGAAAGAAGCCCCAACACCTAATTTACGGACCTGGGGGTGGAAGTCAGGGAAGGAGAAGGACAGGAGAATTAGGATAAACAGAATTAGAATAAAACCTCACGATTATTTGTGATGTGGTAAGTAAAATGAGGTCTCCCAAAGTCGTCCACATCATAGTCCTGGAACCTGGGGATGTTACCTTACCCTTACATGGCAAAAAGAACTTTGCAGATGTGATTAGATGTGATTTCAGGTTCTTGAAATGGAAGATTATCCTGGATCGTCTGGGTGGGCCCACTGTAACCACAAGGGTCCTTACAACTGAAAGTGGGAGGAGGAGAGTCAGGGTCAGAAAAGGAAACGTGATGATGGAGGCAGAGGTCTGGGATGCAGCCCGAGAAGGTCTCAGCTGTCCTTGCTGCTTGAAGACCAAAGGGCACCACCAGCCAAGGAGTGCAGGCGCCTCCCCTACAAGCTGGAAAAGGCAAGGGAATCTGACCTCGAGAACTGTAAGATGATAAGTTTGTGTTGTTTTAAGCCACCATATTTGTGGTCACTGGTTACAGCAGCGATAAGAAAGTGACACACGGCAACTGCAAGAAGAAGTTGTCGCATCATTTTTTCCCAGAGAGAAAAATAACCACTTCAGAGATCCCTTCCTTAGCAAAAAAAATTAATGGGACTAAACATGACACCATGTGTGTTCACGTAATGCTATTTCATTTTCTCCTGACAATAACTCTGCAATAACCTGGCAGCATTGTTTCTACAGGTAGAGAGATTGGGGCTCAGAGAGGTTTTATAAACTTGCTGTAGGCGACCCAACCAGCGTGGCCGCTAAGTCAGATGGGGGTCTCCCCAGGCTGAGAGACACCCAGCAGGTGCAGTCTGGGCTAGGGTGAGGCGAGGGCTGTGCATCTCTACTTCTACTAAGGCATCTCTACTAAGACTCCCATGTCCTTCTTCCCACCACAACCACTAGGCGAACTGCGTTTGAAATACACTTGATGTGGCTTGGGTTTTTGGTTTTTTGTTTGTTTTTGCTTTTGGGAAAGAATTAAACTTTGTCTCCAATTATTCAGAGCATTAGGATTCTGCTCTGTTTCTGTTTGGGTTTGCTGTCCCCAGATGGCTCAAAGCAGAAAAAAAAAAAAAAAAATCCCACACACTTGTGTGGTACTTTTCAGCTTATGAAGTGTCTCCACAGCCATCATTTCATTGGGGCTTCACAGCTGGCTGGGTAAAATGGGCAGATTTCCTTCTCCTTGTTTTACAGAGAGGAAAACAGGGGCTTCAGTAAGGACAAAGGGATGCTTGCTCGGGGTCACACAGCTTGAAGTGGGTTCTTCTGACACCATCTGCTCACCTAAAACCTGGGAGAAGGGGATAAAGAGGGGGCAGATGGGGAGACAGAGGAAGGAAGGGACCAGGAATTCTGGGTTAGCACAGCCAGGAGCCCTGGGAGAGGAGGGAGGAAGGGGTCACTGATTGGGGACCACCAGTTGCAGATTGGATATCTCCATTCAGTGGCTGCTGGTGTGATGGTGGGCGCCCAGTCACAATGCATTGGGGAATAGCCGATATTTCCTCTTAGCATGTGGTCTGAGGAATTCCAGGGCTCTGAGAGCAGAGAAGGAAAACCTATCTATTCAAAAGAGTCTAAGGATGGACCTAGAGTCTGTCATACAGAGTGAAGTAAGTCAGAAAGAGAAAAACAAATACCATATGCTAACACATATATGGAATCTAAGGGAGAAAAAAAGGTCATGAAGAACCTAGGGGTAAGATGGGAATAAAGACACAGACCTACTAGAGAATGGACTTGAGGATATGGGGAGGGGGAAGGGTAAGCTGTGACAAAGTGAAAGAGTGGCGTGGACATATACACACTACCAAACGTAAAATAAATAGCTAGTGGGAAGCAGCTGCATAGCACAGGGAGATCAGCTCGGTGCTTTGTGACCACCTAGAGGGGTGGGATAGGGAGGGTGGGAGGGAGGGAGACGCAAGAGGGAAGAGATATGGGAACATGTGTATATGTATAACTGGTTCACTTTGTTATAAAGCAGAAACTAACACACCATTGTAAAGCAATTATACTCCAATAAAGATGTTAAAAAAAAAAAAAAAAAGAGTCTTAGGAAGCTCACTCTGCTGGGGCCAGGAATGCTGGTCTTCCCATGCCATTCTGCATCTGATTTTACCAAGATCTTACAGAGCAGTCAGTCCCTAAGGTGGCACCAAGGTTTGTTTCCTGTGAGCGCCACACCGTCTCAGTCTCCCCCTGCCCCCTGCCCAGCTCTGCCCACTTGAGGGTAGGCTTGTAGACTGGGAGCTGATGCTTCAGGAGCTGAAGACCTGGGCTGCCTCTCTGGCCCACATCAGGGCATGCAAGGCAATGTTCTAGAAAGAGTTTGAGCTTAGGAGTCCGACGGTGTTTAGATTCTTGATCTGCCACTTAACTGAGTGACCCTGAGCAGCCCTTCTCAACCCTGATCAAGCATGATCTAAACCCAACTCAGAGGTTTATTTTGGGAATTAAATGACATAGTGTAAGTCAAGTACCTTGCACCGTTCCTGGCACACAGTAGGTGCTCAATTAATGATAGTGACTACACAAATATGTATTGTTATCAATGCTCAGTTTCACTAAGGTTCATGAAGTTGACCTTGGAAACTCATAAACCTAATTTCCAAGTGCAGCGGCACAACTTTCTACCACAGAGAAAGAAGCCAAGGCTGAGCCTGTTCCCCAGTCAGTCGTGAACTCCGCTGGGGATCTACGCACAGCTCTGAAACGGCTTGCTGCCTCCTCACTGCAGGAAGCCTTGTTTGGTGCTAAGGTTCCCTATGGGTTTTGTGATTCTTAGGCCAGGGGGGCAGTACTTCATCCTGTGACTAAAATGGAAACAACTGCTAATTCATACCCTTGAAAAAATTGGCTGCAAAGCCTGCTTTATTGATAGAGCCATCAGACACAAACTTCATCCACATTCTGTTGGAGCTGGACTTTACATCCTCTGGCTTCTCATAGCCACAGAAGTGGCCAATCAGGGCGCTCTCTTCCGCAGGGCCGTCGCGGATTTCCAGGTAGTCGTATGCACAGCTGTCGTGTCTTTCGATCTAAACGGAGAAACGGAGACGACGTGAAAGACAGCAGCTTGGCCTTAAGGTTTTCAATTTAAGAAAGGAACCTAAATATCACTCTTGAAAATCTAACCAAGAGACAAAAGGACCCAAACGTGTCCTGGGCTTTTCCAAGCTGTCTCCTACTTGTGCAAGTCGAGGATGAATCAAGCTGCAAAGAGATTAAGTCATGATAAACAGGGAAGAAAGATTCAACAAAACGCCCTGGGATCCCATTCTAGACGACTTCTGCTTCAATTACTCCCCCACCCTCTCCAGCAGCCTTCAGCAAGGAGGCAGATGTGATTTCAAAGCCTGCAGAGGCTCTGATAACCAGATGTCCTGGCAAAATGCATCATGGACTTGAAATGGCCTCTTAGGTTCCTGTTTTCAACCAAAAAAATGGAAACGTATCTTTATAGAGCACAATGTCTAAGATCAGCAGTACTTACCTCAAAAGCTTGGAAGGTGAGCCCCACGTGAAATCCCTCCGAAACCGTAATCCTCCAAACACATTCCTTGGAAGGTCTGTAGTCATCCGGGTAGTTTGGAGATTGAATCTGACCGGCATCTTTGTTAATGTCTCCCCCACAGGTAGCTTTAGAAAAAGAGCCAGGAGGAAAGGGGGGTCCCTGGTCAGACCCTTACTAAGGAAGTACACCACTAGGTGGCTCCACTTGCCAACATTTTCATTTCCATTCAACCAAGACTGTGCCTCCAGAAAGGCATGATCTCATGTGTTTGCAACTCTGAATATTTCTCATATAAAGAAAATAACTGTATAGAGCAGTGGTTCTCTACCTTTGCTGTGCATCAAAATCACCTGGGAGATTTTTCAAACTATGGGAGCCAGGGCCACATCCCAAGAAGTTCTGATCAATTGTGCCTGGGTGATCACCGGGGGTTTGAGATTCCCCAGTGATTCCGATGCAGAGGGTGGAGGTCTCTGGTACAGAGTGATGTGTACACACGCACACACACGCTATTTCCTTTATAAAAACAAAGCTTTGGCCTCTCCAAAATTACAATTTAAGTCCCTAAGGGGCCTTAATAACTATTTAGTGTTTTCCTTTGGGTGGAGGGCGGGCACAGGGGTAACTAGCCAGAGAAACCCAATATATGGAACAAACAGAAGCAGAATTGCCCTGGTGGCAGCTGCCTAGAGCCCAGACCTATTGGTTCCCTCAACTCAACCACCATGATGGCCTCAGAGGCCCTTCCAAGAAATGTAGCTGGAAATTCCTTGACATTGTCCAAAGCCCTCTTTTCACAAATGTAACTCGGAGCGGTTTGGATTCTTTGCTCAGACTCACACAGCTATTCAGAGGCTGCTTTCATTTCCAAAGTGTTCCATAACCCCCAACACAACACCATCCCCGCTGGGTGGTGACAGGTAGATGGCGCCTGTCCTGAAGGGAGCCCAGCTAGCCTCTCAGCTTCCATAAGGTGGGAGAAGGGGACGGTGCTGCCCCACCCTCAGGGCTCGGGCAGCTGCCACATGTGCAAGGGTGGGAAGGGACACCGGCTGCATGTGAAGGACTGAGGCACATCAGGAACCACGCCGGCGGCTCCCCTCGTCATGAACAAACCTTCATACACCGCGAAGAAGCCCTTGCCCAGGATGTTGCTGCTGCTTCGGAATTCCACCCAGAGCCGGCTGTCTGTGGAGATGAGCGGCTCCGGGACTTTGTCGCCACAAAACCTACCTGGGAAGCGGAAAAGAACGGTCAGGCTGCTGGCAGACAGGACGGAGGGACTCAGTGCAGGCAGAGAGAGAGCAGTGTTGCTTCAAATGCGGTTCAAGGTGAGCAGTCCTCGCTGGGCAACTCATCCTGTAGCACATACAGGATTAAAAGCTGGGATGGAAACAGTCACAGGCCTGTATGCCTCCTTCAGGAGAGTCTCAGACGCCAATCAATCAAATACCCTGAGTGTGGCCCAGGCACCCCCTCCCCTACCAGTGGGTCTTGTTGAGGTGCTGAGGGGGATGAGGACGTCCCAGCAAGGCCAGTGGTGGGATGGTGGTCTGAGCGAGTGATGAGTGTCCTCCCTGGTATTTCTATTACATATACACCCTTCTATTTGGGGGGCATGCCTTATGCCTTCCTTGTCTCGGGGAAGGGTTGCCAGAGGACACATATGACAAAATCAGTTCTTGGCTTTTGAATTCCACAAGTCTGGCCACAATACCAAAGATGTGGGAAAATACACAGTGAATGAGAGCACATTTCCCCTGCCTTGTAGTCTTAGAAAGATTCCTAGGATGGAGGAGCAATCCTCTCCTAGAGGGAGAGAGGATTGGAGAGGGCACCATGGAACCTCTGAAAGGACCCTGTGCCCTGGGTGGAGAAGGTTGATAGAGACCCCAAGGAGGTTTAAGGAGCTGGGAGAAGCAGAGAGCTGTGCCCCCAGGGCAGTCCCTGGCACAGCCTGGAGGGGCAACAAGACCCTGGATTCCCCATGTCCCATCTGGGGTCAGAACAGGAGTGTCTGTGTGTTTTCGTAAGACATTAGGCCAGGAGACTGGCATGCAGAGTTCTTCAGGGAAAGCAGGACACGATGGCAGCAACAGGACTCCTGGGAGGGGATGGAAACGACTTTCCCATAGCCCAGAGGGCCTGGGGAGCCATAGCACGTCTCCCATAGAAGGTCTTCTAGGGAGATGTAGACTTGGTACCAATCTGAACTGACCTAGGGCTGAGCCAAGGAGGAAGCACCACAGCCACTTAGGTGGACAGAGGACTGGAGACAAGAGGGGGATGAGGACATCCCAGCAATGCCAGTTGGGATGGCAATGTGCCAGACACCATGCCCTGGCACAAAGTGTGCCCCCCACTGGCACCCTGCGGGAAAAAACACAAATGACTGTAATTAGCTTCCCACTACCTGATGGAAAGGGGCTCATAATTGCTACTGAACTTGTGGTAGTGAACATACAAATAAATGTGTATTTCTTAAACACGTGAGTACATTGTATGAAATTTGGACCCTTTACGGAGGAAAAGGGGGAAGGCCAGGCCTTCCCAGGGCATGGTCATCCTTGGCCATATAATTTCCAATGCCACATAAGGATGGCAGCCGGGGCAAGAACGGGGGTGGGGTGGGAGATGGACTGAGTCATACTCCATCAGCTCACAACACAGACCAGCCAAGGTCTCTCGGAACGGAAAGCGTCCGTGGCTCCACCAAGCGCTGACTGTGTGAGTCACTCAAGAATCCATTCAACACGGGGGTTGGGGGAGTGACGGTTAATGGGTATGGGCTTTCTCTGGGGGATGACGAAGACGCTCTCAGACTGTGGTGGCTGTACAGCTCTGTGAGCACACTGAAACCACTGACTTACATGCGCTAATGATGAGATGTATTATGGTGCATGAATTTTATCTCCAAAAAATGTTTTCAAGTCCATTTGACAGATGTTTAGTGGGTATCCTCTTACGGCCAGCACTGTGTTAGCCACTGGATCGACCGCTTGAAGCTGTAACGCTGCTCCCCTGCTCTGCCCTTCTGAGAACTGGGACGGGGGGATGAGACTGGGGGAGTCATAAATGCCACTACAGACACTTCCTAGGGGCCAACTGTGGTCGACATTCTTTGGGGAGACACAGGGGTAGAGGTTGCTAATCTTCCATTTCCTTCTGATTCTGGCTGCCTGTAGCCTTTCGGATTTGGGGAGCTTAATATTAAGGGAGATGAGCTAAAACTGCTGTTGAGAATTGGGCAAGGAAAAATCCATCAGAAGTCTATACACTTCCAATAACGGTTCCTCGGGCATGGCCAATTAGTATCAATTAGTTCTTGGAAAACAGCATGTAAGCCTGGGGAAGTATTGCTCACGAGTGAGAAGATGGAGCCGCTGAACAGCAGTGAGGCAATGCCGGTTCACAAAAGGAACTCTCTTAGCCAAACCGAGTTTCAAGTCCAAATTTCTCCTTTTAAAACCCCAGCTGTCACAGCCGCTGGGGAAGTTTTCAAAAGAGAGAGGGACTTCCACCACCTTGCTGCCTAAGAAACCACGCACCCCAGGGCCACAGGACCACCCACCTCTGCTCCGTACCCCGGAAGAGACAGGAATTACCGGCTCAGGTGTGTTTTACTGCCTTGGCAGAGCTAGACTTGGTAGAATAAATGACAAATTATGTCTAAGCAACGTCTCCCCAGATCACCTTGTAATTCTTAAGTAGAACCGTCTACATTGTCCCTGGACTGATGTCTCCAGATTCTCACCTTCACTGTAATGGTTCTGACAAAAGCTCCCTTTGGAATTGAACCAGACTATGCCAGACACTGTCCTACATACTTTACATGGATTTTCTATTTGCCTCCCTACTACCTTCTGAAATAGGTGCTATTATTAATCTCATTTCTGAAAAAACTGAGCTTTGGAGAATCTGAGCTGAGTTACACTCAGTGTGAGTTACACTCAGGATTGTAAGTGGCAGCAGGATTTGAACCTTGGCAGCCTGAGATCTTGACCTTCATCATCAGTCTCACGCTCTTCATCATCATCACCATCACCGCCACCACCATCCAAAGGAACTCCTCTGTTTGAGGTGCAGTTCTGAACACTGCACCTTTTTTGGATCAGCAGACATCAAATCTGCTGTCTGGAATATAATCACTATTCCCATTTCCCCAATTTGGAAACAGACACATAGGAATGAAGATCAAAGACTCAAAACCATAAAGCAAACTTGTGTCAATACCAGGCTGGCCAGTTTGATTCATGCCATCGGTTCTGCTCACTTGGGGGGCCGCCCCTGCCCAGAGAGCCCTTAGTAGAGGAGCCACGCGACACTGATTGGCCAGCCTGGCCTTTCTGAACTTCCCTCCCCACTTCAGGGAAGGCGGAAGAAAAGCTTTTGTGTGCGTTGTGGTGGGACAGAATGCCCGAGGACCGTTCTGCCTACAAGAGTGCATTGTTAGAGTAATTCCTCTAGCAGAAATAAGGGAGGGGAATCCAATTAACAGGCCAGTGTTTCAGATTACTGGATGCGTTCTGTATGCAGCCACCTTCCTCCCCTCTTTAGGGGCAATCTCCTCAGTGACCCCCGAAACTGAAAAAAACAATCTGCTCTCTTTAAGCAGCCATGAAATGTTCTCAATCTACTTACATTTCCCTTTAATCACTATGTGAAAAGCTGGGCCCCAAACACCCTTCTCCCAAGGAGACTAGCAGGCTGGAGAGAAAATGGACTAGAGAGAAGGTGTCAGATTCCTAAACTGAAATCCGGTTCCTGCCTTTGGAGGAGGAGTTTAATAAGGATATCAAGAAGAGGAAATGCAGATGAGGACACTACAAGTGGACTCCATGGGGAGTCATAAAGGGTTCATTCATAAAAAGTTATGCGTCCGTTATGCCTGGATTTTCACACACTGCCCTGGGAAAATATGCGATGCACAGTTTTTCAGAGCAAGATGCATACTTTCACAATCCACCCTAATCCGCTCTCTCTCCTGCCAAAGGGGCATTGACCTGCCTCCTCCCGGCAGATTTCATGGCACCGACCCCTCCCAGGGACCAGCTCGGCCCACACAATGCACTTGTTCCAAACACAAAAGTTCACTAACAACTGCATTTGGAAACATCAGAGCAGGCCAAATAGTTGGCAAAGGAGAACTCCTGCAATTGAAGAATGACGGTTACAGGCGCTGGGCCATGCCTTGGCTACAGCACACTCGGTGCGCGCGCACGCACACACACTCTCTCTCTCACATCCACACACTCTCACATACATATACACACACTCACTGCAAAAGTGTGTAAAATATAAGCAAAACAAAAAAAAACCCAAACAAAAAACCATCATTGATAATGACGAACAGCAAAAGCTCCATCTAATCAATGAACGTGTAATCAGAGTTCCCAGGATCTGTAGTGAGAAAATTCTTGTTTCACGTTCAAGGAACAGCTGGAAATCCCTCTGCCTGTGCCCATTTTCAGGAGCGTGCCTTGGCCCTCTCCATGGAACTTTAGGAACAGAGAACTTCCCCCTCCTGAGCTTTTTAAAGTCTATCACATTCCCTGGTGGGTATAGGGTTGCCAGATTTAGCAAACAAAAATACAGGAAGCCCAGTTAAATTTGAATTTCAGATAAACAACGAATCATGGCAGTCCTATGGGGAGCCCCTTCTAGATTCCGCAGTCCCCTTGCCCCATCAGCTGGACACCTAAGTTCTGACCTGATCTCAGCCACCAGCAGGCTGTGTGGCCTTAACGAGTTGGTTTGCACTTGGAGAGTGTGGTTTTCTCATGAAGGTATGTGATTAAGTGACTCTAAGGTCCCCGAGATTCCATGTTATCATGAAACTCCTCCCAAACAGTTTCTTTTATTAATTATAAAATAATATCTGAATGCATTCTTGTAAAAGAGCCAAATAATCCAGAAGTATACAAACCAAACCATGAGGTTGCCCCCCACCCTGTGCTTCCTTTCTCAGAGTGCAAGGGCGCTCATCAAAACTTCTTTACAAATTCCTATCTATTTGTACCTTTAGGAATTTAAACTCATGGCCCTCTGGACTCAGTGGGCTTGTGTGCCTTTCCCAGTGGTAGCTGATCTGGCTGAGACCCTTTGTCCATACAGAAGCTTAGTACCTGCCAGGCCCCGCTGGGTCCAGCCAGACCCTCTGTCCCTGTCTCTTCCGATCTACCCCAGAATCTGAAACGAAGCTGGGCTCAGTCTGGCAGTGAAACTCCCCACCTTAGCTCTCTCCCTTCTCTCCGGCCTCCATCTTTGGTCAGTTGTCCTAATAGCAGCTCACACTCAGGCCGGTCATTCGAAGCATAGCAAGTATGGCTTTTCTGCCTACGTGAAGACATGCCAGGGACAAAGTCTGCACTGCGAACTTATGCTGGTCCAACTCAGAAGCCCACCCCAAATAGCACTCTAAAAATAAGGACAACCCACTCTCAGCGGACACCCTCCCAGCTGGCCCCTTGCGACTCTGCTTCTCATTCTGGCTCCACCATGGTGGACATTTCTGGGCCAAACGAGTCCCCATGTCCGTCGTCCTAACACTGATGCCACTGGTCCTCTACATGACGGTAATCTTCCCTGGTCACCCTGAGAGATCTGTCTCTGGTGACCAACCCTGAGTGAACTGACTTTTCTCTTTATGCCACCTGCCTACCTTCTCTCACTCCAAGGTCCACCTGCCTTTTCACGGATGAGTTCAAGCACTGTTCATCTCCCCAAAAGAATACATGCTCATCATAGAGAAATTAGAAAATATAGCTAAACCAAGAACAACAACAACAGAATAAATTTTAAAAAATACTCCATCATCCTGAAATAACCACTGTGTGTTATTTATTTATATGTCTTGTTTTACTTAATATTTATATTGTAGACCGCAAAATGGTTTCTTCCAGTCAAATCCAGCCTGCACAATGTTTTCAGTAATTTTGTTTTGGGTAATTTGAGTCGGGGTATTTACTGATCAGTTTGCCACACTCCCTGTCACTTCTTACTTTATTATACCAGCCCCATCTCACTCATTTACACCTTATACCCGAAGGCATCTGGTTTTGCAACGCCTGCATCGATATACAAGTGTATTTTTGTTAAAACGGAATCCTACATGTTGCATATCCTATTTTGCAACACCTTTTGTGTAGCAGTGTACAATGAACACCTTTCTGTATCAATAAATAGCCCCCTCCAACTTTATTTTTAATGGCTGGATAGTTTTTCATTGAAAAGATGTATTATAATTTATTCATCTAACCCCTACTGTTGAATATTTAAATTGTTTTCAATGTGTCCTGCTTCACTGAACATCCCTGTAGCGAGAGCTTTGCACACTTCCTTAATTAGTTCCCTAGGATAAATTCTAAGAAGTGGAACGGCTGGGCCAAAGAGTATTCGCAGTTTTAAAAGCTTTTAACATGTGCGGCCAAATGGAGTGTTCAGAGTTTTACAATGACACCGACCCGTGAGAGCTTCCTGTCACTGGCGGGATGGACCCTTCCAGATATTAACAGCATCGCAGACAGCATCTGAGCACTCCTCTCTTAAGGCTTTCTGAAGTCAACTCACCCAACAGGGGGGCTTTTCTCCAATAACCATCCCGGACCTCCACGTAGTCGTACCAGCACAGGCGGCTTTTAAACAAATCCATGGATGTGAAGTTTAAGACGATCTGCAAAGAGTTACCGTAAAGTGAGTTTTGGCAGCCAAGCCTGAGGAGTTTTGAAGATACGTCTGGCATAGCGGTGTTCTCACGTTACCCTTTAGCATACACAGCTCTCAGACCACAGTAGGAGTGTCCTCTCGAAAGCACATTCACAGGAAACCTCATGACATTCAATAATAAACCTTAAACAGGATGGGGAATAAACAGAGGAGATGGGTTCTTTGGTTCTGTCTGGGGAATAACTTGGGCTTTTGAAGTCACTTGGTGGTTTATAGAAAGCAAGATGCATTAAAAAGACTGGTCGGGATGCGCTGAGACTGGGGATTTGGAAGGAGGTAAGAGGTCAATGGAGTTTAGAGATACGAAAAGATCTTAAAACATCATCAATCATTCCAAAGGGTTTGGGGTGAACCCGAGTGCATCTGAGCACCTCTGTGATCAGTGTTCCCCTGGCCATGACCTCACTCTTCTGAGGTGTGGTGTGTCTAATAGCCTTCCTACAGTTAGTCCGTTCATTCATTTATTCATTCATTCCACCATTGTTAGTTGACCTACTGTGTGACAGTCTGTGTTGGCCAGTCAAGACAGAAAGATCAGTAAGACAG
Source organism: Neophocaena asiaeorientalis asiaeorientalis (assembly GCF_003031525.2). NCBI lineage: Eukaryota > Metazoa > Chordata > Mammalia > Artiodactyla > Phocoenidae > Neophocaena > Neophocaena asiaeorientalis. The sequence goes on from NW_020185331.1 coordinate 279,986, forward strand.
AGTACTTGCCTTTAAGGAGCTCAGAGAATGAGGGAAGGGCAGATGTGCCAAGCCAATTAGGACACTAAGGAATAAATGCTGAGAAGAAAGGGATGGACAGAAAGGCATTCTGGAGCCCCAAGGAAGGAGAACTAGATTCTGCCCAGGAAAATCTGGAGAAGGCTTCTCGGAGGAGGTGGCATTTAACCTAAGGAGAATAGGGGTCCAGGGGCCAGAGAAGGAGGGCCAGACAGAATTTTTGATGCAAGGGACTGACACGAGCAGAGCAAGGAGATGTCTGGGGAGCCGCGCCGTGTATCCAGCAGGGTCATCGTGCGCGTGTCTGGGACGAGGGGGCAGAAGAGGTGAGGAGGAGTGAAGGCTGGGGAGGGGGGTTCCGAGGGACTGGGAAGGAAGGTTTCCAGTCCCTCTGGACACACTTGAGGCCATTCAGTGGTGCCCCTGCCCACAAGCAGCGGAGGGGGAGGGGGGGCCCTACAGACTTGCACCCCTTCCAACTCAGACGGCCCAGACCGAGGTCAGGTTTGCCCTCTCCCTTCACCCCCTTCAAGCCCCGCCATGCAACGTGCCCGGGATTGTCTGGCTGCAGCTCCCAAGTGGGCTCCCTGCCCGTCCTCGGCGTGCAAGGTGCGTGTACCTTGCCCGCCATCTCTCAGCCCTTTCGCTCTCCAGAGTCCCCTGAAGCACCCTGCCCCAGCTCCTGCACCTCTGACCCTATCTACGGCTTTTCCCACTGGGTGGGGGGGGGGCGGGGGCCCCTCCCTTCCGG
>NW_020185331.1:280765-333069 GCF_003031525.2 Neophocaena asiaeorientalis asiaeorientalis
GCGGGAACCTTGCTATCGGGCAGTTCATCTTTTTCTAGTGTCTTCACTCTCCTCCCTCCGCTGGCCACTTTCTTTTCTATTCTTACAGCCCCGGGTCCCACTGTCTCTAAGTAAACCCCTTAGGCTGGAGGGCTGCGGGTCAAAGTTTGCAGTGCCCTCCCGGCCACATCGAAAGGACTTAGTTCTTTGTCCTTGTTCTCTGGCCCCTCTGCTTTGAACCTCTCCTCTCTGGTTTCCACCACACTCTGTCCACTGTTCTCTCCCCTTGGCTGGCTCCCGTCCTCCCCGCTCCCCATTAACTGTAAGGACACCTCAAAAGAAAGCACTGTCCTCCCAGCTTCCCTGTCTGTAGGTGACACCCTCGTCCCCATCACTGAGGTGCTGTACCTTGGGGTTAGCTCTCCTTGTCCTCTATTGTTTATCCCAGGGCTGATGGACTTTCTTCCTTTGAGATGTCTGAGTTCCTGCTCCAGGTCAGTCTCGCTGCCCCTTCAACAGCCCTGCCTGCGTTGTTCCTGCTGAGATGATTCCAGAACCCCTCCCTGCTGTGCCCCCGTCCATTCTGCACACTAGGTCTCCTGGATCAATCTTGCACTTACAGCTCATGTTTACCGGATCCCTCCTGTGCTCAGAAAACTTCAGCAGCTCCCTATGCCCCCATCTCATAAATTAAGCTCTGATTACTTTCCAGAGCCTCCAGCACCCATCCCATGTGACCTTATTTCCGGTGCACCCTGATATATCCATGCTAATGAGACCCTCCCATGCCTGGATAGGGGGCCCCTCCCTCCCCCTTGAGTCCTTCCCTGATTTCCCAGATGGACATGATCTGTCCCTCTTTGGAACTCCTCCCTCCCTATCTTAGAGTGACTCTAGAGCAGGCATTTTAGAGGCAGGCAGATCTAGATTTCCTCCCAGCTCTACCCTTCCTGGCTCTGGACTCTTGGGAAAATACTTGTCCTCTTGGGCCTTTAGCTTCCTTGTCTGGAAAGAAACATGCACACCATTGGGCTGTTGAGGGGACTGCACGAGAAACTGTACCTGGCGTGTGTAGTGCTACGCCTGGCACATAACAGACACTTGATGAATGGCGATTTAAAACATCAAGTCACACTGAACGTACACTTCATGCACCATGAACTGGACACACAAAGTGCTCTTCACACAGGCTGCCCATCTTGAGTGTGTCCACCAGCTCCCTTGTTGAGGTCTCAGGACAAGGAGCACCGTCTTCCACAAAGCCCTGTGATCTCCTAGGGGATGAAGTCAGTACCAGAAAATAACTGGCCAGCTTACCTGCTGTGTTGTAGTGTGTGTGTGTGTGTGTGTGTGTGTGTGTGTGTGTGTGTGTATGTCACTTTTCTTTCAACCTGCTTGTGGATTAGAATCACCTCAGAAGTTAAAAAGATACCAGTGCCAAGCAAATGCCCCCCCTTCAATTAAATAAGACTCCCTAGGGGTGAAGGGAGGACCCCAACTAAACTCTAAGTCTCTTGAAGACAGGGGTTGTACTTAGATTACTTTCGTCTCTCCTACGGTGCTAGAATTCGGGTGGAAGGGCTCGGTAACCCTTGCTACCTGGTTGCAATATAATTCTTTAGCCTTTGCTTTTTAAAATTTCAGAAAGGAAATGTTATTACAACTTCTTTGGTAACACGTTCAGGATCTGAATGAACGGATAATTATTCAGGCTCATTATTTAAGTATGTTAGTGAACCATAAAGACCATAGGGGAAGAGGTGATGAACAAGAGGTGAAACTCAGATCAGTCAAGTTTGCTGATGACCAGCAGCTCTGGGGAAGGCTGCGTGGGTGAAGCAGAAGTTGAAATAATTGGTGCTGGAATTTCAATGATATATTCTCCCTGCCCCCAGTCAGCAATAATAATTAAGGCTTGGTGAATCTCATGCAGTTCAAACAGATCACAGAGCCCCTGCTATTCAGGGCAATTCAACAATTTAGGGATCGCCAGATCCCTTCCTCCCCCTCCTCCTTCTTCCCTCCCATGGATGCCTCCTGCAGGCACAGGGACCTCATCTGCCCAAGGCAGACGGGTCTGAAGTTTCTCAGGCTCACGATGACAACCACACAGTCATAAATGCTTAGAGCCAGAGGAAGGATGTGTGCGTGTGGCTGTTGTGTGTGTGCGTGTGTGTGTGTATGTACGCATGTGAGTCTGTGTGCATGAATGCATGTTCAAGTGTCTATCAGCCTGTCCCCTTTGTGGAATAATTTAGGATGATAGTTAAGCATTCAGGCTCTCAGAGTCAAATTGCCTGGGGTCAAATCCCAATACAACAAACTGAGTAGCCTTAAGCGAGTCCATTTCCTTAACTGCAAAGTGATGTGGTAATAGCGCCAATCACATGAAGCTGTTGTGAGGATTAAATGAGAGACTCCGCACGATATGCTGAGAATAGCGCCCAGCCTGCAGAAAATGCTCACAGTGGTCTAAGCCATTGTTTCTCTCTAGTTATCACAGTATATTTAACTCAACATTTAAGTGGACATTTTTTTTATAGTGATGAATTAGGAATATCTGAAGATTGGCTACAGGCACCTGAAAATCCAACACCTCCCACTGCACGCCCATTCAGCCGCTCATCCATCTACACATCCACTCAACAAATAATACTTATTGTATGACTCTGTGCCACGGGTTGTGTTGGGTGCTGAGGTGAACCATGTCTGTACTCAGTGAGCTTAGGGTCTAGAAAGGGGACGGCCAAATAGCCAGCAGTCATGATCCTGTGAGACAAGCCACGACAGGTATGACTGCAGGGAGACAGACCCGAGGGGCAGAGATGCAAAGGTAGCTGCATCTAGGTTGAGACAACACGAAGAACCCTTGGGTTTGTAGTGAAGTGTAGGGAAAAATACAAGCTTCGAGGCGCAGAAGCCCCAGTTCCCAGTTCTATATCTTCCTCTGAATGTGGGCAATTTAAAAAATGTCTGGGCCTCGGATTCCTTGTTCAAATAATGGATATAAGGAGATGAACCCTACAGAAAGGTTAAGAATATACCACCCCTGGACCAGGGCAAAAGAGACCCCTGAGCTGGGCTCAAGTTTAGAGGGTCATGGAATCTTCAGAACCAAAGGAATTGCCTATACAGAGTTTTCCCAGCTCCTAGACTGCACCTCAGGAGCCCAGGACCTTGGAATTCCCTGCCCAAATAGCCCTGAGGTCACTTCCAGGTGTACAAGGACCTCTGCCCTGGATCCATCCTCCCGAGGGTGGACAGCACACCTGGCCAGTCCACCTCCACTGGAGAGGGAGTCAAGAAACAGCTGTTTGCAAGGTAGGAGTGGAGGGTGCTTGGGATTGTGGGCTGCGGGTTGCCCTGGGTGCTCCTAGATGGAGCTGGGGCAGGGAAGAGGAAGACGGGCCAGCCGTGGTTGGGGGCTAGCTCTCCCTGTAGTGCCATCTTCCAGAACAGCGCTCCGAGGTGTCAAGAAATTCTAAATTGGATCCTCGCCTTCCAGGGCATCCTGATGGTGTATTTATCAAGGGAGGAGGGTGGCACCTACTTTGTTTTACATACTGTGAGCTTGATTTATAACCCCTGTAGACATTTAGTACATACGCCTCCATTTGTATGGGGGAGGCTGGTGGGAAAGTCCAGAAATCATGAACGTTAAGCAAGCTCGCCCGGTGACTGGCACATAGTAGGTGCTCATAACGTAACAGCTATTATTATTACTATTAATAAAAATACTAGTTCCTCATGCCTCACCCAACTCAAAGAATGCGCTGTCATTTCCTGAGGTGGTTTCATACCTACCTTTTCCCCTGGAGTGACCGATATCCTCCAGACACAGTGGGAATAAGAAGGGTAGCCATTCGGGAAACCGGGTGCGGAAAAGTTTCCCGTCGTGTCCTGCAGGGTCTCCCCACATGCTGCACAAGCAAAACAACACGTGTGATCCAGGCATGTGCACACACTCCCCGCCCACGCAGCCCCCTGGACAGGGCTGCTGAGCAAATTCACCCCTTTACCAGCCAAAGCTCTCAGAACGCCTTGGCAAAAAGCATGTCAGGCAGATTGACATTTTTCTGGCAAAATGTCAATAAAATAAAAGCAAATACATGTCAATAAAAGCAAAAATCGGGCCTGGGGGCCAAAAAGTAACACCCCAGGGGTTTCTTCTGAGCCTCTCAGGATTGAGTACAACCTAGAGGTTTGAATCTCAGCTCTCTAGCCAGCTGTTTGGTGGTGGGCAAATATCCCAGCCTTGCTGGGCCTCAGTTTTCTTTTCTGTGAAATGGGTGGGACCTACCTAGAGGGTTAAAGAAACCATCTGCATTACATGAAATGGCTCCGTGCAGTGCTCAGCACACTGTGAGTTCCCCCCTACATAGTGGCCATTATAATTACTGCGAATAATATCTGTGGCAGAGAGAATACAAACGTGCAAGCACATGGAGCAAAAAGAAAATGCTTTGAAATTTATTTCAGCTGTTAGTTGGAATCTTGTCTCTTCTTTTTCTGCTACCCACCTCTGAAAGAGCTACGGAATAGTCAAGAAAACAGAGGAAAATGACCAGAAGCACAGGAAGCTGGAATATTCTAGAGTAGGCTATTCTGCCCTTGAATGTTGGAGGGTTGCCTGGAGTCTAGAACCTAGTCCCATGTATGTGAAAAATACTTCCCCTAATTTGTCCTCAAAAGAAAAGGTATCTCTATGCGTAAGCTTGGAAGCTGCAGCTTTTGTATCCTCTCTAGGGATTCAGACCCCAAAGACAGGTACATTGGTTTGCTGAGTGCCCCTCCTTTCGTGGGGCCACCTCCGAAGTGTGGGAAACACACTTCCTTACACTTCTTTTCCTACATGCAATTCAGCCTCTGTGCGGCAACCACCTTTGCTTTCAGTTACTACTTGAAACTATTTGAAGATGCAGTTTTTGGAGCTGCAGGAAGGAAGAGCTGGAGAATGGCCCATATCGGCCTCAGGAAATCCTGGATATTGGGGCTTCAATATCATGTTACCGAACAACTGCCAGGCATCGTGAGGATTATGCCCAGCAGTGAACACCCCCAAGGGTTCCATGGAAATTATTTTAGAATAATCATCAACGTTCTGCAAGAACATATACATTACTGTATGGCTCCATGGTATTTACCAGCTGCTTCCAATCCTTTTGGGAAGTAAGAAGCATATACATTATAACTAAATAAATACTATGGCATTTCCCAGGGAACGTTATAAGGTTCCTCTTTCCATTCAGCAAGGCTATATGATATGTGCATCCTGTATTTCAGCCCTAACATGCCCCCAGATGACTAATAGCTGGATGGGCTTATTTCCCAGAGTGTCATGATGGAGCAGTCCCACACGGTCCTTTGAGCACCCCGTCCTTTGCACACAAGCTGGGGAAGCCAGAGACCTTTTCTGTGCAGGTGCAGGGCACAGATCATCGGGGGGTCTCCCAGAACGGTGGCCTGGAGGGAAGAAGTGCCAGCACTGCGGTCCTTTAGGGGTCGAGTATGGTTGTCGCTTTGTGAGTGAGCGTGTGCTGCCAGCAGTGTCGTTTGAAAAAAGGCTGAGAGTCCAATTTTCTAAGATGGTCCCTATTCCAAATATTCTGTCCCATGATCGAACCACGTGTTTGGTCTGGGAGTCTGGAAAAGGTTGCTGGACCTTTTGGTAATGGAATTTCTTTCTTCCCCCACAGACCACCAAATCGCCTTCTCACCCATCACTGGTAAAAACTTGGCTGCTGTAAAGGAGCGCTTTACACTGAAGCTCAGCAGCTTAAAGGGGCCAACGTGAGCTCCCCACTGGGAGGCAAGGGGGGCGGGGGTGACAATGCTGAAGCCAACGAGATGGAAGCAAAGAGGGCAAAGTCAAGGGGCGGGGGGTTTTGAACTGGCAGAGAAGCAGACATCTGCTTGGATCCAGTGTACCATCCCGTCTCCAATGGCAGAATACTGGCCACTGACTAGCACCCTGGATGGCTAGGAGAGCCCAAGACCATAGAAATGATCTCATTTACAGCACTGAGATGCCCTCTGCCTTCCAGTGTTTGGGAAGCTGGCTTCTACCCTTTCAAAAGCATTCTCCTTCACTCTTTGCCTTTCTGCAAAACCTGGGGTTCTTGTTTTACCAAACCCACAGCCCCTACTCCCATAGAAAGGAGAGTGCTTTTACCCCTATGGGAGGCACACCGCATTGGACTGCCGTTCACTACTGCACCACTACGCCTCTTCCTCTTCTGAACGTCAGGGCTTTGCCGGAGAATTCCAAAGCTTCCCACAAGTTAAGCTGTGGGCTCTAAGACCTATTGTTTGCTTCACCACCTGCAGTCCCTCCACCGCTGGGCTTTCTGCACTGTCCAGCACCTCAGCACACCAGGAATGACAACTGCCAAGGGGGAGACTTTTCTTGTCCCCCAAGGAGTCTTCCCAGCACCAGGGATGTTTGCCTGTGGTGGTTGAGTTGAGTTGTCTCCATGGTGCTATGGAGGCCCTGGAACCCCTGCGATTCACAGTTACCTGGGCATTTGTACAGCTTCCTGGCTTGAGCTATGTCTCCCTGACTGAGCCGCACACGCTGGCCAATGGTTGGCCTGATGCCATTGTCGTCTCGACGGGGGAGGATGGTGTCTAAGAAAACTCCTCTACAGGAAGAAAGGAGAGAGCGAGAAAGGAGAAGGAAAAGTCAAGGCTGTCAGGTTGTCCGCGTGGGGATTTAGAGTCCTCATTTCTTTGCCCATAACCCCAAGAACATTCCTACCCCCTGGCCTGCTCGCCCCAGGCTGACATGACTCATGACGTTGCCTCCCCTTGTGCTGGCATGTTAGCATTCCATTTCTTCAGCTGCCGGCTCCCTTTCCAATGGGAAAACGACTCTGCCAAATTTAAAACTATGCCCTAGCCCAGTGGCCCTGAGGGCTTCCTTACTGAAGTGTACCGAGCATCTCCACAAAGGCCCTGACAGGTCCAGGCCCCAGGGCCCCCCACTGCACAGCTGCAAGGAGCACCATTCAGAGAGACAACTGTGTGAGTGGCGCCCTCTGGAGTTGTGCGACGGGCAGCTCCCAACATGGGTAAGTCTTGGAGAGGCTCCAGAGAAAGCTTGGGAACCAGTACAGCGTGAGGTTCTCAGGGGCTGGTCAGCAAGCGCTCGTTGATGAGTTGGTGAATAAAGCAGTTCAGAGTTTGGGGGCCTTAGCTGGCAAGAGGGATAATCAGATGGAAAACGGGATGAATGCAAAGAACAGGAGGTAGTCAAGAGAGCTCTGGCCTAGAGATTTCTGTGTAAGGCCTCACTGCCACCTGTAAGGCCTCACTTGCCTCGGACAAGTCCCTTCCCTCCCTGAGCCTCAGTTCACCCCTCTGAACAGTAAGAGATTGGCCTAGATGGTCATGGCAGCCCCTTCTAACTTTCACATCTCATTCTGCCCCAGTGGGAGTGAAACCTACAAGGAGCAAAGCAGATGAATGTCCACCAGGATGCCTGGCTGGGTACTGGCTCTATTCACGCCTCCATTTGGTGGGTGTGGTTTACCCCCTGCCTGATCTTCCCACTCTGCTTCCAGACCCCCAACCTGGGACCTCTCCTGGAGGGTAGGGCCTTCCCTTGAAAGGACACCTTCTCCAGTTACCACCCTATTCCTTTCTGTCCCTTCTTAACCAAGTTTCTGGAAAGAGTTGTCTCCATTCTCTGGCTGCCTACCTCTCCTTCACTCCACAATCCAACTGCGATCTGACCACGCCAGCAATGGTCCCCAGTCCCCGACCAACTGACAAGTCAGATGGCCCCTTGCCAATGCTCACCTGCCCTCTCGGCAGCACCGCCCCTTTGCTGGCCCCTCCTCTCTTGGACTCTCTTTTCCCTGGTTCCCAGGCACTGCTCTCTCTGAGCCGTAAGTTAGGATCTCTCCTTCTTCTGCTTCTGCTTCCAGTGCTATCCCTAGGGTTCCGCCCTCCCCCTCTTCTCTCCTCTCTCCTCTCTCTTGCTCCACTTGCTTCCCTGGGTTTTAACTGACACTTACAGGCTGACAGCTGATTCTCTGATTCCAGCTCTAGAACCATCTGCTAAGACAGAAGTCTGGTGACCCCTCCACTGCACTGTCCTATGGAGCTCTTATATGCAACTCATTCAAAACCTAATGCATTCCGTCCTCCTGCTCCTTCCACGAACCTGTCTCCTGAGACTGAATCTGAAGGTGCCCTTGGCTCTGTCTTCTTCTTCCCACTGCCTTGTCAAAACTGGGAACCAGGGCCTGTCCATGGCACCCTCTATACATCCCTTGAATCTATGCCTTCCTCCTCATTCCAGACCACTGATTTAGCAATCAGCATCTCCTTCCTGAACTCTCTGGCCTCCCCCCTGTAGACTCTGCCACCTCTGCTCTACCCTCCACCATGCTGCAACGTGATCATCCTGAAATGTAAGGACAGGCATGTACCCGCTCTGCTTACGGGCCTTCGCCGACTTCCAATCACCACCTGGATCTCCAGGCCTGTGGCTCGCTGGCTTCTGCCTTTCTCTCCTGACACCTCCACCTCACTCGTTATCATAAGCAAGCTAGTACTCCTGCCAGCCCCAAAAATGCCCTTAAACAAGCTGTCCTCTGCCAAGGCTGCCCATCCCCCATCTTCTTGACCACTACCAAACTCCTGTTCATTCTCCAAAACACCATCAGATGGCTTTCCCTCTTAAAAGTCTTCCCAAGCCCTTTCTATCCCTCCCATCCTGAGTGAACCACTCCTTCCTCTGGGCCTTATTCGCCTAATACGATATGATTCTTCTTATCATACTGTATTGTCTTTTTGGGGGTGATGATGATTGTCTTTTCTGCTAAACAATAAGTTTCTTCAGCAGAGAGGCTGGGTCCTCCGTCTCTATGCCCTCAGGGACCAAAGCGTAGCCAACTCAAAAAATGCTTCTTGAATTAATTTACGCAGCCAAGATAGGACACTGGCATCAAAAGATTTTGCAAAATAATTATTTATACTCAAAAGGAAATGCAAAAATGCTTGTTACCTAGTTATTAGCTGCTCTTTCCTTTTTCTTCTCTTTCTCTCTCAAACATTTCCTTTTCCCTAAATTCTGCACTACTTTGGAAAATATATATTATCCCTAGTTCCTCCTTTTTGTTTGTGTAGATACATTTCCCCTAAATCAGATTTCAAGCTCATTTCTTTCCTATATTAGCACACCAGAGCCTAGATTGCCTGCCGATGTCCTCTTCAGCACCGCTCTCCCCAGCATTTAACCACCTGGCCTGTCTCTCTCTAATTCCCATCGCCTCATCTCTGGGTCCTTCAGAGAAACTTCTGTGGAATCTTCGGTCTCCCTCAGTGACCTCACCAAGTTTGAAACCACAAGTGATAACTCTACATAAAATTCTAAACTCAATCACATAGGAATCTTAAAAATGGGTACTTCTGCCCTAACATAAAATGTGTTCACTTGTAATCGCTTTCTTGATCCTCCTGGAGAAAGACATTTTGCTGCATGAAATGCAAGGCTCAGTACAATCTCTTGGCAACTCAGGCTAAATGACCACGTGGAAGCCCACACAGTGTAGGCAACTCAGGCAGCAGCCTGCTGTGTGGAGAGTGTGTGCTCACACCCGCTGTGCGTTCACAAGACCTTCCTATGTGCCAGACCCGGCCTGGACCCTTTAAATGCACCATCTCATTTAATCCCCATAAACACCCTAGGAAGCAGGTGCCATTTATTAGGGGTCCTCTCTACAGGTGAGAAAACCAAGCCTGCGGAGCCTAAGGGACTCACCCGAGTACAAAGCTAGTGATGGGGCGCCAGCCGTGAACTGGACGCAGGCAGGCCTGGAACCTGCCTCCTAGCATCTACCTCCCTCCAGCTAGTGTTTCCCACCACCCAAGAAACAGGTCTTAATGTCTGTTAGGTACGTGGTAGAGTTAGGAAGCTTGGAAACCTCTGAAACCAAAGCAGGAGGAACAACCTGGGCTCACACTCAGACAGCTCTGCGAGCTGAGACTCCCTCCCTTGCACGTCCCTGAGCTGCCAGCACAGCGGTGGGCTGTGGAAGATGTTTACTACAAGAGACATCCCTATATAAACCGCTGCAATTACATCCCCCCCTTTTATGTAGGACACTCTTAGCATTGACATTCTGCTAAACTAAGAAAGGGTTTGGCAGATGCCCTTAGGGAATAAAACTGTCAGCTCTGAGTTCTCCAAACAAAGAAGCCCCTGTACCAGAGAACTGTTTCCTAATCTCCTGGACCCTTGCCCAACAAAACCTCCAAAGACATCACTCCCCACAGCCCGGGTCCAACCATGGGGAGGAGGGAGGGACTGCAATAAACTAGAGGGAATAAAGTTGGAAGGACAATCGTAAAGACACACGAAGATTGGGTTTCCCGTCAGCAGGAATAGCATTTGCCACTGAGATGAGCAAATGTTCTATAGGCCATTTTCTACTCTTTTACAGAATCAAAGACAATGTGCAGGCTAGCTCCAGGGGATATGTGACCAAGAGTAATGACATGGAACTAGGGAGAGGGAAAATCTTACAAAAAGCACCCAGTTAAAGACTCCATTGATAAATGCCCCCAATGAACAAAGTCGTTTTCTGAAAATCCATGCAGAAAATTGGCATAGGGGACAATGCTACAAAATAGATTTGCCAAAATCATTCTCAACTCTGGGGCAGGGGTGTGAAGGTAGCTGAGGTGGATTGTTAAAATAACAAGTCTGTGCCTCCTAACATCCGTATCCCTCTGCAACACGAAGTTGCAACTCCTCCCATTAAGAGGTAGAATCTCTTTCTTCATCACTTGAATCTGGGCTGGTCCTGAGCCTTGCTCTGGCCAACAGAATGTGACAGAGGTGATATCATGCACATCCTAAAGCCTAGGTCTTAAGAGTCTTAATGAGTATTGCTGTGGGAGCAATCCCAGGCAAGACCAGAGAAGAATGAATCAGAATGACCCACAATGTCATAAAAAATAAGTTTTTATGAGCTGTTAAGTTTGGGGGTAGATTGTTGTACAACAATAGATAACATCATGTGAGCAGAAGGGGATTTCTGCCGCCCTTTGACACCTTCAGGGGAGCTGCTCCTCTCCTAACTAGCCACCCATCACACACACGTGCTGCTCCCTTGCCAATCTCCCTTCTAGGTGGACTTCTGATGGGGAACTGTTATTTCATGGGTTTGGTCCATGGGTTTCCATTGCTCTGTGCTGATAAAATCCTTCACGCTGACAACGGTGTTAAAACGGTTATCTCCTGAGGGGCAAAAGGGATGGCATTACGGGTGAGAAATCAGAAAAAAAAATAAAAGAATTTTTTTTCTTGAAAGACAAGAAAAGAAATGCTGGTGCCAGAAGATAGTCTGTCTGCACTCTTGCCTCGGCCTCTGGCTTCAGAGCTTTGCACAGTTACTGGCACGTCACAGGCATGGAGAAGGCAATGCAGTTTCTACATCCCATTTGTAGTAATTTATCCAAAATTTCCTACATAATAGAAACGTGTAGATTCTTCTTAATGAAGTGACCACTGTAACTGCATGTGGAAAGCACTGCAATGAGATGATGGACATTCCTTCCCTCACCTAGTCCCCAGCACTGTGGATCTCCTGTCTCCTTCGACTCATTCATTAATTTATTCATTTGACAAATATTTATTGAACAGCTACTCTGTGCCAGGCGCTGGGTTGGGTGCTGGGGATTAGAAGAGAATGAGATAGTCTCTGTCCTCAAAGATCTCAGTCCAGTGAGGGAGAGGAGAATTCAACAGATAAATATTAATAAATAAATTTATAAGAATAATTGATAGATAAGGTATAAAGCAATATGAAGAGTTTAGACAGCTATAAAAACAAGACCCAAGGTGCAAGCTTCTCACCTAGACCAACTTGACCTTGATTCCCTGAAAAAATCAATACTCTGGCTCTACTTAGCCGCCTGCAACCCCTGGGGCCGATGCGACGTGAACTGGCTATTCCCTAAACCATTTCCCAAACCTGAATCAGTCCCACCTCCACACCCAAGCATCCCACCTCTGACATCTGCAGAGGGGCCACTTACCCTGACTCTCACACCCCCAGGGTAGGTCCCTCAAAGTCTCAGTTTCCCAGCGTGGAAGAGGAAGCCTCGGATTTCCAATACGGCAATGAGTGTGATCATATCTGTCAATCCCTCACCCATTCTCATTAAGAAATTACAACCTGAAATGTTCGAGCTGGAAGGGGCTCAGGGAACATCTGGTCCAACTCTCTCATGAGGGAACTGAGGCCCAGGGAGGTGGCGATTTGACCCTACCCACAGCTGCCCCTAATTACTGTCTGGACCTCCTTCAGCAGCAAGGTACACGGGAGAGAACGAGGGCTAGAATCCAGCCTTTGACTCTCAGTTCAGTGGTCTCGTCACCACATCACATTGCCTTCTGTGTCTTCTGATAAAGAGCGAGGAGAAGAGTAAAGAAAACAGGGTAGGTCACTCCCATGCCAGGTGTTCAAAGATGCCGACTTTGGCCAAACTCCTCCCATTAGAGTTCTGGAGAGCCCCTGCCTGGGTGCAGGATGGCCATGCTAACTAACTGAGCTGTGTGGCCAGAGCACAGTGCCCCCGTAGAACGTGGGATGCTGAGGGTTGGAGGATGTCTCCCACGGTTCTACGACCTCATCAACAGGGTGCTTTCAGCAGCCGTACCCAAGAGCCAATCAGCCTGCGTAAATAGTCTTCCTTCCACTCCCAAGAGCACTATGTCTCCTGACCTAATGGTTTCCTTTGATCTTCATGCACACAGAGACTCATGAAATGGATTGTTTCCCTCTTTGCTATGACTTGCTAGGAAGCACAGGGCAGGGTTTTCTGCCAACCCCAACAAAGGGTACATGACTTTAGGGCATATATTCTGAATACCAAATTGATGCTAGGCTTCAACTTAGCCATCTACCCTTATATTTCCCTCCCCTACCCCCAAGTTTTCTCACCTAGTTTTTCTTCTTGTATATATCGGGAATCACCTCAAATCTTTTTTAATGATTAAATAAATAAAGAGCAAAAAAGCTGGTTTTAAGAAGAGACTGGGGGAAAAATGCCAAGAGAGAATACTCGCACTGTGTATCCTTTAAGTCAAGAGTGGAAAGACCTACAAAACTGGGACTAGCGGGGGAAAACTTCTATATACAAAACGCTTATATGATCTAGAAGCAAGGGCAATACAGAAAATACTTAACACTGGGTCCAGCACAGCACGAACTCATCAAAACAGATCCTGCTGACGCCAGCTGTACATAACTGGTGTGACCACGCTTGAGGAAAACAGCTACCATCATGCACAGCCAGCAGGCAGGAGACCTGGAGTTTTGTTCTCACTCTAATCCCAGCTACCTGCGTGCCCACCAGCTGGCCGGAGCCTCATTTTCTTCTAAAATGAACCCATGATTTACCACCCTCCCAGCTCTGACACAGTCTAGGTTCCAACAAACCACACTGCCTCTAGGAGAACTGGTTAACGTCACCATGCTTACATCAAGGACATACTTTAGAAGATACCCACCCCCCCACTGGAAATTTTATACAGAGCCTCTAAGTTATTATCCCGGCTAACCTCTTGATAATTTCCCTTTTCTAGTTTGCTGTTTGTGACGAGGGCATGATGAAACACCAGCTTCACAATGGGATTCAATCTTATTAGCGGGAACCTGATTCGATTATATTTCACTGCGGCCCAGAGGCCACTGTATTTCAAGGACAGACACGCCAACTGTGCTAGGGACATGCAGAGACCCGCTCTCTGCAGACCTCCGGGAATCCGACCCAAGCCTGCGGCAGGCACATTACAACACAGACGAGGCATAACCATAGATTCCGACCTGGAGAAGGTGTTCCGGGCGTAGTGCATGATGCTGTCAAAGTCGTACATCTCTCCCAGAGAGCTCACTTCCCCAGCTTCCATTTTTAAGAAATTATACTCCTGACCTGTGACATAACACTCTGTTAAGGCCTTTGAAAACCAAGGCAGGCACCTGAAAGGAGGCACAGGAGGGAGAAGGAGGGCCCATAGCAACTTCCGAGAGCTCTGTTAGCCCAATCAGACAAATGACAGGTTTGGTGGTGGTTCTTGTTGTTTTTAACAGATTGGAAATTTGAAACAGAACAGCACTATGTGGTCGCACCCCACCACACAACATCCCTCCCAAAATGCCACTCAAAACTCCTAATCTCGGGCTTCCCTGGTGGCGCAGTGGTTGAGAGTCCACCTGCCGATGCAGGGGACGCAGGTTCGTGCCCCGGTCTGGGAAGATCCCACATGCCGCGGAGCGGCTGGGCCCGTGAGCCATGGCCGCTGAGCCTGTGCGTCCGGAGCCTGTGCTCCGCAACGGGAGAGGCCACAGCGGTGAGAGGTCCGCGTACCGCAAAAAACAAAAACAAAACTCCTAAACTCAGTTAGTAGACAGGTTAATTATCAGTCTGATTGCTCAAAAAAAAAATTGTTTTTAAATCTCTAATCTTGCTATTGACAGAACAAAAGAAAACAAATCCGAGTTAACTTCAACCCCACATTCACAATTCAGGCTCTCAAAAGCATTTTTTTTTTTTTTTTTGCGGTACACGGGCCTCTCACTGCTGTGGCCTCTCCCGTTGTGGAGCACAGGCTCTGGATGCGCAGGCTCAGCGGCCATGGCTCACAGGCCCAGCCGCTCCGCGGCATGTGGGATCTTCCCGGACCGGGGCATGAACCCGTGTCCCCTGCATAGGCAGGCGGACTCCCAACCACTGCGCCACCAGGGAAGCCCTCAAAAGCATTTTTAAGGCAACTATATTATTCAACCAGCTACTTTCATGTTCAGTATGAATTTATGTATAAAACTGTTTCACAGGAGGAGGTATTTTTAAGAAACCTAGACACTATCTGCCTTGGGATAGGCAGGAATACTCTTTTTATGTGTACTGTATCTTAATTATATTTCAGTTTCAAAAATATGTTGCCTACACCAGCAAAAATGAGACTTAGAAAAGCAACCGGGAGAACTCTTTTTCTGGCTTATCAGGTTTGATGCTGCAACAGTGTTCTGGTAGATTCTGTTCCTGTTAGGAAATGGAATTGGATTCCTTTACAAGGTGGAAAGCTATTTCACTTCTGCTCTCTCCTATAAGCTCTGGCAGATGACCTCCCAGGAAGGGCCACCGATGGACAGTGCTGGTGACAAAGGCCTCCATACTTATAAACGAGTGTTTTCTGCTCCCCCCCCCCCCCCCCCTTTACTCCTTCCTGACCCCATGGATGCCACCTGCCTGACCGGTGTCTTCCAGGCTCCATACAGACTCCTTACCTGGCTGGATGTTCTCTCTGATGATGGTGACGTGCTGGTCTCTGTCTGGCCGGGTGTGTTCATGCCAGAACCCGACCACGTGGCCCAGCTCATGCGCCACAATCCCAAACTTGTCACAGTTTTTCCCAATGGATATGGCCTGTGGGCCTCCACCTCGGCGCCCAACATAGGAACAACAGCTGGACAGTTGCAGAAATACCCAGGTCAGCAGATCAGGGAATAGCAAGAGTCTAACACCCCTCCCTTGGGGGTGTGTGTGTGTGTGTGTGTGTGTGTGTGTGTGTGTGTGTGTCTAAAAGAAACACAGACTTGAGAGCTGAAAATGATCTCATTGTCTAACTTCCCTCTCAACGCAGAAATTCCCTCCAAAAATGGTTCTTGACCTTTATGGTGGTCATGGATTCCCTTGAGAATCTGAAGAAAGATATGGCCTCTCTTCAAGGAAAAAAGCAACTAACTTCCCCCACCCCCGAATCTCCGCTGGACCATCTCTGATGACAAGGAGGAGACAATGGTTTCTGTAAAGCATGAGTCTTGATACTATTACCAGAGAAGCCTTAGAGATGACTCCCCTTCTGGGCACAGTTATTTTTTTAAATATATATTCATTATTCCTAATATAGAAAAGTATAAAAAATAAATTAAAATGGCCCATAATCCCACCACTCAAATAACTTCTACAAAACGTTTAAAAAATACACGCCCATGTTACAAAAGATTTAAGTATTAAGGCTCCGAAGATAACCACTGTTAACAGTTTCTTAAATGCTATTCCAAAATATGTAATACATCTATGTACATATATTCTTTTAATTACAAAATACACCATGTACATTGTCCTTCATCTTGCCTTTTTTCCTCCATAATTTATAGATCTTCTTATAACAGCACATGTAGACTTATCTAATTTTTTTCAAAGCAACATAGTATTAAAATTTATTTAATCAGTCTCCTATTAATGTACATTTAGGCTGACTCCAGTTTTTGCTATTTAAACAAAGCCTCAGGGGAGAGGGAGACAAAGCAAACAAACAACAAAATGCAAAACAAAGAAACCATTAGGGTCTCTCTCCTTTGTGGTAGGGTAAATTCCTAGCAGTGGAATTAATAGAAGAAAGAGTATGTGCATTTGATATTTTGATAGATACTATCAAACTGCAATCCCAAAATGTTGTGTCTCTTTATATGCCCACTAAAAGTATATTAAAAAGCCCTGTTTCCCCACAACTGGGACAGCACTGGTTTTGCCAAACTATCTTTGTCAATTTGATAGGTGAAAAGTGGTATTTCACTGTACTGAAGTTGGATAGTTTTTCATGTTTTATGTGACATTTATATTTTTTTCTTGTGAACTGTGAGATCACATCTTCCCCCAATTTTGGGGCGGTTGTTCATCTTTTTATTACTGATTTGTAAGAATGCTTTGTACATTATGGGATCAAGTCTTTGACTATCAGACGTGTTACAAATATTTTTCTTGCTTAGTTATTTCTTATTTAACTTTGTTTTTTGTGTTGTTTTTGTCATATAAAATTTTAATGTAATTTCTTTATGTTCTTATGTTCTGTTTAGAAAGGCCATCTGCATTCCAAGATTATAAGTAAAATACACTCTTGCTTCCTTCTAATACTTTTCAAATTTTTGTTTCTTTTTCTTTTCAAAATGTTTATATCTTTGATCCAGCTAGAATAATTTTTGGTATAAGAAGTGAGGTAGGGCTTCCCTGGTGGCGCAGTGGTTAAGAGTCTGCCTGCCAACGCAGGGGACACGGGTTCGAGCCTTGGTCCAGGAAGATCCCACATGCCACGGAGCAACTAAGCCTGTGCGCCACAACTACTGAGCCTGTGCTCTAGAGACCTCGAGCCACAGCTACTGAGCCTGCGTGCCACAACTACTGAAGCCTGCACACCTAGAGCCCATGCTCCACAACAAGAGAAGCCACTGCAATGAGAAGCCCGTGCACCACACGAAGAGTAGCCCCTGCTTGCCGCAACTAGAGAAAGCCTGTGTGCAGCAACGAAGACCAAACGCAGCCAAAAATAAATAAATTAAAAAATAAATATTTTTAAAAAAAGAAGTGAGGTAGGATTCCAGCTTTATTTTTTTCACAATGAGCTATTTAATTATCCCAATGTTCAAATATCCCAACTGACTAATCCATCTTTCTCTCACTCATTTAAAATGCTACCTAAATTTGTGTATAAACATATTCATTTTAAACTCTTTTGTTCCATATTATCTATTTTTATTGAGTTCCAAATGGTTTTAATTGTTATTATCTTCATTTGCATTTTAATATCCTATATGTTGGGATAGAACACCAAACACTCCCCTATCTCTGTCCCTGTCACTATTGTTTGGTTTCTCTCTGTTATTTCTACATGAAAAATTCTAATACCATTTGTTCAAGTTCTTAAAATACATGTATACACATACCCACATATACATACAAATCAGAATGGCATGAATTTATAGGTTATTTTAGGAAGTCCTGACATCTTTACTATGTTGGGCATTTCCATATCAGGAAATGGTGTGCCTTTTCATTTTTTCTTCTAAGTTTCTTTAGAGTTTGGCATTTTCTTCCTATAAGTCTGGCATATGCTTGCATTTTTGTTAAGTTCATTCTTAAATGTATTATCTACTATGTTTCTAGTAAAGTTGTGATTTTCTCCATTATGAAAGTATATCAAATTATTTCATTAAAGGAAAAGTAATTAATTTTCTGTTTATTAATTTTGTAGTCAGTCACTTTAATAGGGTCTCCTTTTGTTTCTGATAGTTCTTCAATTGATTTTCTGAGTTTTTTAGGCACACATTACGTTAACTTCAAACAATACAAACACTGGCTTGTTCCTGCCAATATTCATTGTGTTTATCTCTTTCTCTTGTCAAATTACATTAGCTATTATTTCCAGAAAAAAATGTTAAATAATTGTGGTGATCATGAACATCTTTGACTTGTTCCTGACTAACAGAAATGCTTCTAGAATTATCTCTGATAAACATGAAATGTGCTTTGGGGATATGTGTGTGTGTGTGTGTGTGTGTGTGTGTGTGTGTGTGTGTGTGTGTGTGTAAGCCAAGGATCTATCCTTGACATCTCTTCTTGTACTACCTTGACTACTTTTTTAAAACAACAAAGGCATGTCGAAATGTGCAGACGCCTTTTAACATCTATTGAGACATGAATATGGCTTATCTCCTTTGATCTATCAATATGTTGAATAATGCAAACAGATTTCCTAATGTTGAGCTAGTCTTGTATTCCTTAGATAAACCTTCTTGGCAGCCTACTCTTCTATTCTATTTTTCATGGCTGTTCATAAGTTAGATGAGTCTATAATTTTCTTCCTTGGTGCCATCTTTTTCATTAGGGGGTAGCAATGCCATGATACTTCATTAAAAGTAAATTGGAAGAAAGTGTTCTTTTATGCTCTAAAAAACTTAAATAGTACCAGAATAATCTGTTCCTTGAAGTTTTGAAAGAATTCATCTGTGAAACTCTAGATTGGAGGCGTGGGGGAGAAAGTTTTTCTGTCAATTTTCTGATTTCTTTCAGTTACTGGCCTGTGCCAGCCCTTTATATTTACCTTGAAGTCATTCACATTATCCAGATTTCCACATTTCTTGCCTTAGAGTTTTATAAAGTACTCTTTTATGATTCTGCTGAATCTGTGGTTATTTCCCCCTTTTGCATGTCTGATTTTGTATATTTCTGCATTGTCACTTTTTTGTCTTAGACTAACGAGTAAGTAGTTTGTCTACAGCTGTTTGTTTGTTTATTCAAAGAATTTACTCTTCAATTTATCAGTCCTATAATGTGTTACCTTGTCCATTTTCTTCTGCTCTCATTAGGTTTGTTTTGTCGTGGTGGTGGGTTTTATGTATTTATTTGCTTATGTCTTTGAATTGAATATTTCATTGTCATTCTTAGTGATGTGGATATCTGAGGCTGTGGATTTTCTTATGGACATAGCTTTACCCAGATCTCTTCAATTTTGAATTGTAGGGCTTTCATTATCTAGACTTCTTATCATTTTAATCCAGATTTCTTTATGACCTAAGAGTTGTAAAAAAGGGAACTTTTAACTTACCAGGTAATGCAGGAGTATTTATTCTATCTTTGGTTGTTATTATGTTATGTCCAGTTTCACTGCTTTGCAATCAGAGAATATTTTAATGTTATCTCTGCCTTTTAGAATTCATTGAGGTGTTCTTTTCTTTTTTTTTTTTTTTTTTTCGGTACGCGGGCCTCTCAGCGTTGTGACCTCTCCCGGTGCAGAGCAGAGGCTCCGGACGCGCAGGCTCAGCGGCCATGGCTCACGGGCCCAGCCGTTCCACAGCATGTGGGATCTTCCCAGACCAGGGCACGAACCCGTGTCCCCTGCATCGGCAGGCGGACTCTCAACCACCGCGCCACCAGGGAAGCCCATTGAGGTGTTCTTAATACTTAACAGATGGGCAATGTCTATAAACATTCAGTAGGCATTTAAAACATGTGTTGTCAGGTTATAGAATCTGATCCATAGGATCAACTCTACTGATTATATTCTTCCAGTCCTCTACAAATCTCTACTTATTTTTTGGTCAACTTGACATTGATCTACTTGGGTTCACAGACATGAAATAAAGTCCTCTGCTGCTGGTGTTTCTCTCAGTTTACCCTTGAAACCCCTGGGGCTTGTTTTATGACTCTTAATGCTATGCTATTTGGTGCATAAAGATTTATGACTGTTATATTCTCACCGTAGTTTGAATTCTTTCTCATTATAAAGTGTCTCACCATTTTTTTTTTTAGTACTTTCTGACTTAAAAAACAACAACAACAAAAAAGCCTGTCTACAACTAGAATTGTGACCCCAGCTTTATTTTTGTTGGTATTTGCCTGTATGCCTTCTTACCTTTTACTTTTAAACCTTTCTGGATCATGTTCTTCAGTAGTCATCTCATGTATACAGCATGTAGTTGGGTTTAAGTTTTTGAACTAATATGGGAAACTTTTCCTTTCAATAGGAGAGTATATCACACTTACATTTATTGGCATAACAGATAGTCATAATCCAGTCATCTTATTATTTGTTATGTTTTCTGGAGGAAGTCTGTAAGCCCATGGAGCCCACAAAATTACATGAAGAATTTTGCATATATGTACATCCATAATGAGGGAGCCCATAGCTTCATCAGATTCTCAGTGGAATCACTGGCCCCAAGGTGGTTCAGAACCACTTTGTATGAAACACTCCCAATTCCTTCAACTGCTCCCATGACAGGAGATACAGACACCTTGTCATTCTGGAGTCTTCCTCTTGACCTACCTACTTTGTCCCTGGATTGTGAGTTCATTGAGGGCAAGAAGAGTTTCTGACAAATGCTGGGCTTCTATATATTACAGCATATTGGAAACACTTTGTTTTAGAGAGAAAATTCAAGACTCATGAGCCATCTGACTTGTCTGCCTCAGATTCCACTGAGGTGAACTTGCTTTCACTTACCCACAGGTTCTGTAACTGAACACAATAAAGCTTTCTTCATCCGTCCTCTCTATGAAGGTCACACAGGTGTGCTTTTCCCAGTGTCTCATGGCCTGCTTAAAAATGGCTCTCTGGCTTCCTGAAATGACAGGTCCATACCTTCCTTAGATGCTGGCTGACAACAAAGCATGTTCTAATGATCAAAAAAAGCTCATTTGGGTGACCCAGAATAAATATGAACTAGGACTAAGGATTTCCCTAGCTAAGAATACAATATAACTTTCCTGAATTACCAAAACGTTGAGAGTAGGAGTTTGTGAATTGGGGGAGAGGGTAAAAATAGATTTTTCAAAATGTCCCCAGCTTCCCAACTTTTCCTTTGTATTGAAAGTACTTTTCTAAATTTTAAAAAATGTTACTCAGGTTATTCAATTTGGCAATTTTAGGCTCTTGAAGTAAATCACCAGCACTGCATTCCACCCCTTCATTCTATTTTATACCTATAGGACGGTATTCCCATATGCTCTATAAATTCTATTTGCATGTACATTCATGCTACTTTTGCATTGGGGTTCAGTGTTTGCTGGGGGTTCCTTTTTTGTCAAATATAATAATCCTGTTGTATCATTCATTTTTTAACATCTTTATTGGAGTATATTGCTTTACAATGGTGTGTTAGTTTCTGCTGTATAACAAAGTGAATCAGCTATACATATACATATATCCCCATATCTCCTCCCTCTTATGTCTCCCTCCTACCCTCCCTTTCCCACCCCTCTAGGTGGACACAAAGCACCGAGTTGATCTCCCTGTGCTACGAGGCTGCTTCCCACTAGCTATCTATTTTACATTTGGTAGTGTATATATGTCCATGCCACTCTCTCACTTAGTCTTGCTGGGGGATCCTTGAGCCTAATTTTCTGCAAGTCCTTTGAAAACAGATGAATTTCATACTTCCTCTGAACCTTTCTTCATATTTCCCTGATTAGAAATTGGAAAAGCAATAAGTAAATTGGGAGCAAGAATAAAGTAGTTGTAAACTCTAGGCTGATAGTTTCATCTAGTCAATAAGTATTCTTTTCAAAATCTATCAATCTGAAATAAATACTACTACTGTATTTTGATTTTGCTAGAAGCAATGAGAAGGATCTAGAAAAATAGCTGTTTGGGAAGTACACAAGATGGTTGGAGATTGGGTCTGAATTCTAGAAACACTTTGTTGCAAAAAACAAACCAACGAACCATTGGGAGGCTCCCATCATAGTGTAGAAGATGCAGGTGTGGTGTCATAATGTCCCCCCAAAACATACATATAGAAGAAAGAGTAACTTAGCCATCCAAGTGTCAAGTGACGTCTTGACACTTTTAGTTAAAATTGTTTTTAGAGCAATTACTCACCAAAATGGCAATCCTACTAATAAAAAATATCTCTGTGTAAACAAAGTTCTCTATATAAAATTAGTTAATTTGGAAGATTATATAAATCTTTGGCCAGAAAAGCACACCAGGTCTGAAAGAACATGGTTAAGACACCAAGGAGCAAAAGTTAGTAGCTGATGACAATTCCCACATTTTAATTCTTTAGGAACACATCTCTCTCTCTCTTATTAGGGCTGAGGGCCCCTTGAGAGCAGGATGACATCTTAGTCATATTTTTATCACCAGCACCTAATTAAGGATCTGGCACTGGTGGCCCTGGGTTAATGCCATGGGAGTGCAACGGAACCAAGGGCATGGATGCTGTCAGGAAGGAGGGCGGGGACTCCACCAGGGTCACCCCCTGCATGAAGCCTCAGGGACCAGGTGACCACTTTTGAGGACATAGCACCAACAGAGACTGCAGTTTCCTCAGGTCGACAGCACTAGACCCTGTGGGGAAGAGGGAGCTTCAGCAGGGGGACTGCTATGGCTCCGGCGTCTGTTCCATCTCACCTAAGTCCTTCCTGGGAGGACTTTGCCCACCTAGGAAGACAAATCACCCAGCCCCAAACCAGGCCTCATTTGGAGCTACTGACCGGTGAAGTTCCCTCCAATGACATAGGGGATGACCCCTCCTGGCCATATCCTCTCTGTCCTTGAGGTTGTAGCTCTTCGGACCCGGGGAGAGAAGGTCTCAGCTCCAGCATGCAAGGTCCCAGGGCTCTGTGGAAGCATAGCATTCTCCTTGCCGTCTGCAAGAGAGTCATGATGCCATTTACTTTGTGTGGACATATATTTTCAGTTCTCTTGGGTATTTGCCAAAGAGTGGAATTGTTGGGGCATATAGTAATTCTATGTTTAACCTTTTAGAGGACTATCAGACTATTTTCCAAAGGAGCTGCATCATTTTACATTCCCACCAGCAAAGCATCAGGGTTCCAGTGTCTCCACATCCTCGTCAACACTTGTTATCATCAATCTTTTTGATTATAGCCATCCTAATGGGTGTGAAGCGGGTGGCATCTCATTGTGGTTCTGATTTACATTTCCCTAATGACTAATGGTGTTGAATGTCTCTTCGTGTGCTTACTAGTCATTCGTATATCTTCTTTGGAGAAATGTCTATTCAAATCTTTTGTCCATTTCTTAATTGTGTTGTTTTTTATTGTTGTTATAATTATTCTTTATATATTCTGGATACCAGACCCTTATCAGATATATGATCTGCAAATATTTTCTTCGATTCTATAGATTGTCTTTTCATTTTTATGATACTGTCCTTTGAAGCACAAAAGTTTTTAATTTTGATGAAGTCTAATCTATGCATTTTTTTGTTGGCTTTTTGTATCATATATAATAAATTACAGGCATACCTTGTTTAATTGTGCTTCACTTTATTGTGTGTTTTTTACAAATTGAAGGTTTTTGGCAACCCTGAATTGTCAGGTGATGGTTAACATTTTTTAGCAGTATTTTTAAATTAAGGTATGTACATTATTTTTTCAGACATAATGCTTTTGCACACTTAATAAACTACCGTATATTGTAAACATAACTTTTATATGCAGTGAGAAACCAAAAATTTGTGCAACTCACTTTATTGCCATATTCATTTTATTGCGGTAGTCTGGAACCGAACCTACAATATTTCTGAGGTGTACCTGTACAGCTTAATCCAAACTCATAATGATTTATATCTATGTTTAGTTCTATACTTTTTGCTCTTGTATTTAGCTCTTCAATCATTTTGAGTTAATTTTTGTATATGGTGTGAGGTAGGGGTCTAATTTCATTCTTTTTTTATGCAATATCCAGTTGTACTAGCATCGTTTGATGAAAAGACTAGTTTTTCCCCCATGGAATTGTCTTGGCACCTTTGTAACAAATCAATCGGCCATCCTTTTCTAGCTTCTTGAGTTGAATGTTTGGCACATTAATTTTCAATCTTTCTTACATTCTAATATTACCATTTTAATACTAAAATTTCTCTGAGTTCCTCTTTGCCTGCATCCCATCTTTTGACATGTACATTTCAATGTTAGACTTTGATATATTCTGTAAGTTCTATTTGGACTTTGTTCTTTGATCCTTGGATTATTTAGAGGTGTGATTTTTAATTTCTAAACATTTGTCTCTCTGTGTGTGTTATTGATGTCTAACATTGCTTTGTGTTCCAAGGACCTATTCTCCAAGGCACAGGTCAGCAAACGTTTTCTGTAAAAAGCCAGATAGTAAATATTTTAAGTTTTGTGGTTAATATATTCACTATTGCAACCACCCAACTCTGCTATTATAGTGTGAAAGCACCCGTAGACACTGTGTAAATGAATGGGTATGGCTGTGTTCCAATAACATTTTATTTGCAAAAACAGATGGCAGGCTGGATTTGGCCTTCTGGCCATGGATGGTGGCCCATGCTCCAAGGTATCAATTCTTTGTTGTTTTGAGCCTTGCTTTGTAGCCCACTACGTGATCGTTTTTATAAATATTCCTTATAACCTTGAAATAATGTGCGTCAGTTTCCAAAATTGATGGTTGAAGGGTGCTACATATGTTGTTCAAATATTCTGCTTACAAATGTTTTTGGCTCCTTAGTGTCTCTGCTACCGAGAAAAGTGTTTTAAACAACCTTGAGAACTAAGCCTGTGAACTGTCATCTTCTCCTTTATTTATTTTTTTTTTTCGGTACGCGGGCCTCTCACTGTTGTGGCCTCTCCCGTTGCGGAGCAACAGGCTCCGGACGCGCAGGCTCAGTGGCCATGGCTCACGGGCCCAGCCGCTCCGCGGCATGTGGGATCCTCCCACACCGGGGCACGAACCCGTGTCCCCTGCATCGGCAGGCGGACTCTCAACCACTGCGCCACCAGGGAAGCCCTCTCCTTTATTTTTAATTTTTCCTTCATATTGTTCAAGGCTATGCTGGTTAAACAAGACAAGTTAAGGATTGTTAAATGTTCCAGCTAAATTGCTTCTTTCATCATAAATACCTTCTTTATCTGTAATAATGTTCATCCATAATGAAGATTATTTTGACTGATATTAATATTGCTATGCCAGTTTTATTTTGATTAGTATTTGCCTCATATAACTTTTCTGCATCTACATATTTTCAATCTTTTTGTGTAATTATGTTTTGTTTTAAATGAGTCATTCAATAGGTGTTATTCTGTGAGCAATACATTTCCCACAAGAAACAATAAAACAAGTTTTGCAATGGTCATAATGTTGAGGTTCAATATTACTTTTTTACTGTATATGAAATAGTTTTTGTAAATTGAAAAATTTTTGAAATAATTGTAGATCTACATGAAGTTGCAAGAAATAATACTGAGAGACTTTGTATACCCTTTACTCTGTTTCCCCCAATAGAAATATTTCATGAAACTATAATACAGTATTACAACTGGGATATGGACATCTACTGATCTCATTCAGATTTCCCCACCATTACGTATACTTGTGTGTGTGTGTGTGTGTGTGTGTGTGTCTAGTTCTACACGGTTTTATAACATGTATAGGTTTGTGTACCTACCACCACATTCAAGATACTGAATAGTTCCATCACCATAAGGATCCCTCATATTGTCATTTTAAAATCACATCCACCTCCCTTCCCCTCCCTCCCAACCCATCCCTACACTCTCAACCACTAATCTGTTCTCCATTGCAAAAATGTTTTCATTTGAAGAATATTATTTAAATGGAATCCTACAATGTATAACCTTTGGGAATTGGCTTTTCTCACTCAGTGCAATTCCCTGGAGATTCATCCAAGTTGTTGCATGTATCAATAGGTTCCTTTTATTGTTGAGTAATACACAGTTTGTTTAACCATTTACCTGTTGAAGGACATCTGGGTTGTTTCCAGCTCTTACAAACAAACCTGTTATGAATATTCATGAACAGGTGTTTTTGTGAAGATTTTTATTTCTCTGAGATAAATACCCAATATGCTGGGTCATATAGTAATAGGGTTTATTTCTGGGTTCTCTAGTATGTTCCATTGATCAATGTGTTTATCTCTCTGGTAATATAACACTGTCTTATTACTGTAATTATATACAGTCAGCCCTCCATACCCCTGGGTTTAACATTGGAGAGTCAACCAACTGTGGATCAAAAGTATATTTTTAATTCCAGAGAGTTCCAAAAAGCAAAACTTGAATTTGCCATGCACCAGCAAATATGTAGTATTTACAATGCATTAGGTATTAAAAGTAATCTGGAGATGATTTGAAGTATATGGGAGGATGTGCATAGTTTATATGTAAATACTATGCCATTTTATGTAAGGTGCTTAAGCATCCACAGATTTTGGTATCCATGAAGGGTCCTGAAACCAATCCCCCAGGGATACTGAGGAAGGCCTGTAGTAAGCCTTAATATCAGGCAGAGTGATTACTCTCATTTTAGACTTCTTTTCCATTGTTTTAGCTATGTTTCCATATGAATTTTGTGTCTTTCCATATAAATTTTAGGGTAAGCTTATCTATGTCTACAAAAAAAAATGTTGAGATTTTAATGGGAACTACATTAAAACTACAGATCAATTTGGAGAGAAATGGCATCTTTATTATATTGAGTCTTCCTTCCAATCCATGGACATGGTATTTCTCTCCATTTCTGTAGGTCTTTATTTCTTTCACCAGCATTGTGTAATTTTCAGTACACAAATATTATACATGTTTTTTAAAGTGTATAAGTATTTCATTTTTGTTGAGTGATTATAAATGGTATTGTGTTTTTAATTTTGGTTTCTGCACATTAATTATTAGAAATATAAGCATTTTTCTGTGTTTTGGTCTTGTATTCTGCCATCTTCTTAAACTCACTAATTAGTTCTAGGAGTTGTTTGTTTGTGGTAGATTCCTTGAGATCTTCTACATAGACAAACATGTCATTTGGAAATCAGAACAGTTTTATTTCTTCCTTTCCAATTTGTATGCCTTTAATTTCTTTTTCTTGCCTTATTACAGTGTCTACAACTTCTAGAACTACTTTGGTTTTCTGTTTGTTTTTTTTGTTTGTTTTGTTTTTTTTTAATTTTTTTTTTTAGAATCATTCGTTATTTATTTTTGGCTGTGTTGGGTCTCTGTTTCTGTGCGAGGGCTTTCTCTAGTTGCGGCAAGCGGGGGCCACTCTTCATCGCGGTGCGCGGGCCTCTCACTGTCACGGCCTCTCTTGTTGTGGAGCACAGGCTCCAGACGCGCAGGCTCAGTAGTTGTGGCTCACAGGCCCAGTCGCTCTGCGGCATGTGGGATCCTCCCAGACCAGGGCTCGAACCCGTGTCCTCTGCACTGGCAGGCAGACTCTCAACCACTGCGCCACCAGGGAAGCCCTGTTTGTTTTTTTAACATCTTTATTGGAGTACAATTGCTCTAAAATGGTGTGTTAGTTTCTGCTTTATAACAAAGTGAATCAGCCATACATATACACATATCCCCATATCTCCTCCCTCTTGCTCTCCCTCCCACCCTCCCTATCCCACCCCTCTCAGTGGTCACGAAGCACTGAGCTGATCTCCCTGTGCTATGTGGCAGCTTCCCATTAGCTATCGATTTTACATTTGGTAGTGTATATATGTCCATGCCACTCTCTCACTTCGTCCCAGCTTACCCTTCCCCCTTCCCCGTGTCCTTAAGTCCATTCTCTACATCTGCATCTTTATTCCTGTCCTGTCCCTAGGTTCTTCAGAACCATTTTTTCTTTTTTTTAGTTTCCATATATATGTGTTAGCACATGGTATTTGTTTCTCTCTTTCTGACTTACTTCACTCTATATGACAGACTCTAGGTCCATCCACCTCACTACAAATAAGTCAATTTCATTTTTTATGGCTTAGTAATATTCCATTGTATGTATGTGCCACATCTTCTTTATCCATTCATCAGTCGATGGTCAACTTAGGTTTCTTCCATGTCCTGGCTATTATAAATCGTGCTGCAATGAACATCGTGGTACATGTCTTTTTGAATTATGGTTTTCTCAGGGTATATGCCCAGTAGTGGGATTGCTGGGTCATATGGTACTTCTATTTTTAGTTTTTTAAGGAACCTCCATACTGTTCTCCATAGTGGCTGTATCAATTTACATTCCCACCAACAGTGCAAGAGGACTGTGATTACCTCCGAAGCCCAAGCCTCAGCTCCCAGCCCCCCCAACCCCCGCCCCGGAAGGTGAGCAGACAAGCCTCTCGGGCTGGTGAGTGCTGGTCTGCACCAATCCTCTGTGTGGGAATCTCTCCACTTTGCCCTCCGCACCCCTGTGGCTGCGCTGTCCTCCATGGCTCCAGAGCTTCCCCTCTCCGCCACCCGCAGTCTCTGCCCATGAAGGGGCTTCCTAGTGTGTGGAAACCTTTCCTCCTTCACAGCTCCCTCCCACTGGTACAGGTCCCATTCCTATTCTTTTGTATCTCTTTTTTCTTTTTTTCTTTTGCCCTACCCAGGCACGTGGGGAGTTTATTGCCTTTTGGGAGGTCTGAGGTCCTCTGCAGCATTCAGTAGGTGTTCTGCAGGAGTTGTTCCACATGTAGGTGTATTTCTGATGTATTTGTGGGGAGGAAGGTGATCTCCATGTCTTACTCTTCCGCCATCTTGAAGCTCCTCCCCCTCAGATCTATTTTATATTTCAATAATTCTCTCTTCAGTTGTGTTCAATATACTATTTATCCCATTCCAGTTTCAATAAATACAGTTATCATTACCAAAAGCCCTATTTAGTGGCTTCTAAATTGATCTGTTCTTTTTTTCCCACACAATAGTTTCAAATTCTCCCATTGGCTCTTTAGTCATTTTATGTATACCTATTTAATCTCACACAGATTGTTCTATTATTTCTGCATCTTGGGGTACTAATTCTCCAAGTTATTGTCTCTGTTGATTATCCTTCATGGATTAACTTTTTGTGTTTCTAATGTTTTTAGTTAAAGTTCATTTTGTGGGGGAGGGTTATTCCTTTCTGCAAGAGTCTCATATGCCCTCAGCAATGAATGTGACCCTGATTTTCATTTTTTCAGGGCTCTTGGGATTCTATGGTTCCTAGATCAATTTTTATGTTAATTTCTAAGTTTATGGTTTCCATACATTGGAAATGAAATTTGAGAACTTATACCTGTCTCAGGAACAGGCTTTGGGATTCAGTTTCTCATAGAAGATATGTTTTTACCCCCACTTAGAACCTAGGAAAGATAGCAAGATTTCTTGCCCCTTCTTTCAGCCACCGGACAGAGTTTTTCTAGTCTTTTTTTTTCTTTCTTTCTTTTTTTTTCTTTCTTCTTTCTTTCTCTCTCTCTCTCTCTCTTTTTCTTTCTTTCTTTCTTTTTTAATGATTAGGAAGCTCTCTGAAGGAGTTCATTTTATGCAAGATCTCAGTCTCCACTTCCTGTCTCACATGGGACCAAGGCCACAAATCCTGAACCTATATAGCTGTTACATGGGCATAAAAAAACCACCAGCCCTCAGTACCCCAAATCCTGGCCCAGTCTCAGTGCCCTCTGCACACTTTTGCCACCATCTGAAGCTTAGTTTCATGGGTTTATGTTCCCTGTTCTTTTCTGATAATGACAATTTCCCTATCTTTTCTTTGAGCTTGACTCTGTATTTTTAATTTGGAGTAAGAGGAAGGTTATATTTTTTTCCAGTAGTTCTATGTTTGTAAAAGGGGTCCCTGCCAGTTCAGTTGCCAGAACAAGAAAGTTGGCATATAACACATTTTTAAGCTTGAACATAATTGTTTTACTGCTAGAATTTCTAGATCAAAAGTCACACACATGCAGCTCTTGGGATAAACCCAACCCACAGATGTGTTTTGTTTGGCCTGGATGCTTTTGGCCTACACTTTGGGTTTTTGTTTTGTTTTGTTTAAAAACAAAGTTGGCTTCTCATTTGAGAAGCCAACTTTTAAAAATCAAGGAATTTCACATAAAAATCCAGATTTTCTAGTTTTTCTTTAAAAATGGAAAGATCTGGCAACAGTGGGCCCATCTTCCATCATTTACAACCCATAGCAGTTAAGTAGCACCTGCTCTCTACAGTCAGGGTACACGTTTTCCTGGTTGCTAGAATCTACCTCCCACTCCTCAGGGTCCCATCCAGGCATTTCACCCATTGACATTACCTGCTTGGTCTCTACAGATATTCTAACTTGCTCTCCCAGCCCAGGACTACAAATTGCATCCAGATTTCAAATGTGAGTTGCCCCAGTAGACTGGAAGCTCCATGGGGGCAGGGACTGTGGTTGGCTCATTCACCACTCTATTCATACCCAGCACAGTGTCTGGCTGGTGGTAAGCATTCGGTGCTCTTGGATTTTGAATCAATTAGTTAAAGAATGGATGAGTTATTCTAAAAATAAACAACCCAACAGTCCAAACAATTCTGCGGCAGAAACCTCTCCAAAATGTTGGCAGCCCTGAAGTCCTTAATGTTTAAATCCTGAGTATCCTGTCTTAAGTAATCACAGGCAGTGATGTAGCAAGTGGAAGTTTGTTATTTCCCATACGGTTTTCAACAAGTCTCTTAATTTTCCTCCGCCGCCAACTCTCCTTTGGAGAATGGGCAAAAATATCAATACTTCTCTATCTGAGGGACTAACACTAAGAAATCCAATGTTTCTCAGAGAAGCTGTGCTATATATACATGTGACCCAGTAATGTTAGGGCCTGGTGCAGCCGAGTCAGCATGGGAAAATCTTAAGTGCACCTGGAGAGAGACTGGGGTGTAATTTCCAGAGATGGGTTATTGAATGACAGCTTCCCCCTCGGTCCAGTGAGAAATTTAATTTGCTGAGGACGCAACACAGGAAGCATTTGCCGATTAAAAACATGTCTAAACAGATGTTCTGCTTAGCCTGGAAGAAGGATCTTAATGCAACTGTCATTATTGGATTTTCTTGGATTACTACTATCTGGAATTGGAGTCCAAATAGAAGGATGTAATTATTTATTATGGTCCAAGAGGCCTGCATCTGAAGAGGAGCAAATGCAGAGGAGGACTCCCTTCAGGGGTGTCTGAAGGGATTTAACATGCTGGGGGCGGGGTGGGCTGGGGGATAAAGTCCATTTAAATTCTCTGACTCTGGGAGTGTACCCTATCCTCTCTGAAAATCTGCCATAGTTATTTGATGTTCCGTTTCCAGCTGAAGGCACAGCCGTATTATAAACGGCACAGCCTCCTCAAGCAAGGAACTGCGGATTTTCGATTAGTCAACCAGTCCCTCCTACACTGGAAGTAAACACCCTGACTAGTCCCGCCATCTGCATAACCCTCACCCCACGGGTGATGGGCAAATTCGCACCTTGCCTGTGGCGATCTTGAAAGGCTCAGTAAAGGGGCAGACTGTGGATTATTCGGCACGATGGTTCCCAAACCTGGCTGCACATTGGATTCAATCAGGAAGCTTTTAAAAAATTCTGGTGTCCGCCCCCCTGCCCTGAGATTGGGACTCAATTGGCCTAGAGGACTGTCAAGGCATCTGTGCTTTTTCAGGCTCCCCAGGTGATTCGGATGCATAAGGAAGTCTGAGAACCACTGATGTAGCCCAAAGATTAAGAGCAAGAGATTCAGGGTCAGGGGGACTTAGGCTCAAGGTAAATGCTGCCATTCACTACCTGTGTGGCTCTAGACGAGCCACTGTCCCCTGAGATCTCCTTCCTGCTGCATGGTGGTGTCATGGGCATGGAACCAGGCAATGAACATCAAACGTCTGCTGTGTAAGGGCTCCACGAGAGCTGCAGTTATCACCATGACATCTGCATTTGGGGACAGGCTAGAAAGAATGCCTAAAGTCAGGTTCAATGGTTACACCCAGATATGCTGACATAAGTGACATTCAGGGGTTCAGGTGAGGCTCTGTGCCCAAGTTTGAGGGATCCCTGCTCTCTGGTGCAACCTGATTCCATTATTATTTGCTGCAGCACAGAGCCCTTAGGGACTGCTACAGAAAGTGAAAGGTCCATTCTCTTTTATGAATATGGTTCTGGAAATCAGGCTTTACCAAAATAGTCGCAGCTTCATTTGAGGAACAGTTACACACTCCATTTCATTAATCCCATTATCGGCCCCGAAATGCATGCTGAGCTCTCATCTCCAGGGTAGGAAGGCTCCTCAGACCAGTCTGCCAAGGGGTGCCGAGTGAGCAATTCCCCAAGCCCCCCAGACCTCCCCAAAGCTGGAAGCACAAATCCCCGCCATCAGGGCTGAGGGGGGCAACATAATGCCAGGAAATACACCTGGTCCTGCAGCCAGCCGACCAGGGGCTTCCCTCAGATCCTTTCTCCTGCTTAGGCGGTCCCTTTTTCTGGGGGTGGTGGAAGCGGGGTGGGTTCTGATTAAAGGGGAATCTGAGATTGGCACAACTTGCCTTATCTTTAATTCAAACAAAAACAAGAGGCACCCAGGCTGGCACCTGACAGTGTCCTGGAGGGACAGATGGGAAGGCTGGGGGAACAAGCTAGAAGGGATGGCCTTCACCTCACCTTGGGGGTCTCCTTCCTCCTCAGGCTCACCCTGGATGCTTAAAGACCTGCTCGTCTGCTGCTGTAATACAGAGTGAAGGGACTGGCCTAACCTTGACATTATCCTCTTGAAACACACCAGGATCGTTTGAGGGGCTGCAGACTATGGATGTAGCCAGCTGCAGGGGTGTGCAGCATGGGTGGGGCAGTGCTGTCATCATCCTCCTTAAGACACCCAAGAAGATCTCTCGTCACAGTGTGAGCACCGTGTACAACCCAACCAGAGGCAGAATTGTAATGGGCTGCGGGAGCGTTGTTCCTTCCTGTCTTCCGTAATGGCGTTTCTGTGCAGCTGTTAAACAGCTGTGAAATCCCAGTCCAGAGGTGGACGATGCACTTTCCGTGCTGGATAATCTAATTCTTGGAGGTGAAGGTGGAGAGAGAGAAGGGGAAGAGCTACACTCATTGGGTACCTTTTAAGTTCCAGACACATGGCGATGCGCTTTGCATAAATATTGTTTCTAATTCTCTCCAAACCTTAGATGAAGAGCTGGATAACTTATCCAAGGTTGTGACTACTAAGTGGCTTGCTGGGATGCAAACCCAAGTGTGTCTGACTGTTCAAGTTTATTTGGTTGGGTCATATGACACCCAAAAGAACAGTAAATCTTAATATTAAAAATTCTGACGGTAGCTATTGCTGGTGAGCAGGAAAGATGCAGGGAGGGAAGGCAGTAGATGGTCTCCAAATATGGCCACAGCTCTCATCCCTGTAAGTTCATGCCACTTCTCACATTAAGGGGTGGAATCTATTTTCTTTTCCTTGAAGCTGAGCTGGCCCTTTGGCTTGTTTTGACCAATAGAATGTGGCAGAAGTAGCATTCAGAGTCCATGCCTTAAGTGGACTGGTGGCTTCTGTCTCCTCTCTCTGGCAAGCCAGCCACCATGCTATAAAAAATCCTTAGACAACTAAATGGTGAAGGTCCACGTGGAAAGACAGCATGTGGAGGCACAGTGAGGCACCAAACATGTGACTAAAGCTTTTTTGGGCCCTCTCGGCCCAGCCCAGCTGCTAGATGAATGTAATCAAGTGAGTGACCCCAGCTGACGTCAGCCAAAGACCCACCCCCGAAAGCCCAGTCAATGCACAGAATCATGAGACAAACAGATCACAGTTTGAAGTCACTAAGTTTGGGGGTGGTTTTCACGCCATAAAAAATCCCTTAAATCGTGAAGGAAAAATTAGGTGTGGCGTCTACATCACTGAAGGGTAACGGCAAATCCTTCTGGTTTCATCCTTACACCCTGTGTCCATTTTCACCACTAAGTGCTGGTCATCTGCGGCCAAAATGAAGTGATACGGATTTTACCAGGTGACTGGGAGCCTGAAAACGCCTAAGTCAAAATACCTTTGAGAAAGCAAAGCAGAAAAATACAGATTTTAAAGGGGCCCTGCGCACGGTCCCAGCAATACTTGGTGTGACTTAAAATCAGATGCACGTTTGTCAAATGGTGGTGGTGGGGATTGTGAGTGGAAGAGTCTGCCTCTCTCTAAAGGAGATCAGACTGCTAAGAGGGGATCAGCAAGCCAACAGGAAAATGGGCCAAGGACAGGAAGAAGCGAGTCACAGAAGTGCACCCCCAGATCACTGACAAAGGTAGGAAAAGACGCTGAAAGTCACCAGGAGTCAGAGAAACACAAATTAACTAATAATAAGCTATCGTTTCCATTATTAAAAACACTGATAATACCTAGTGCCAGGGAGGACATGGTGAAAGGAGCACACTTACACCTTTTGAAATGCATTTTAGCAACATCTATTTAAAACATACTAAGTGTGTAAGGATCTATATTCGGGTATTTTACTGCAACATTGTTTATGATGGCAAAAACTTGAAGTTACTATTAACTGATAAAAGAAGGATTGAATAAATTATGGTCCATTCATACCAGGAATATTTTGCAACTATTCAAAAGAATAAATTGAAGTTATACAAGTGTCTTGGAGGGGTTTTCCATGAGGTACTGATGAGTGAGAAAAGCATAATGCATAAAAAACACGTATCAAATATGATCCCTTTTTTAAAAAAAGGACAAAACATATCTGTATATATGTTTATGTGTTTATATGTATGTTTATATATGCATATGTATACATCTCTGCATCAGTGTATATGTGAATATATGTGCATGGAGAAAAATACGAAAGGGTGAAAACAAAGTTATTAGCATGCATTACCTGGGGAAGAGTAGAGGGGTAACATGTGGAAAAAAGAAGTGAAGGAGGTAGCCAAATTAAAGGGGAAAAAAAAAACACAACACTAAGAAAAGTATATGATGATATCATCACATTTGTACATTACTGTGAAGTTATATATATATTGTGTGTGTAAAATATAAAATAACATTAAAGAAAGAACATAAAATGAAGTGAATAATGGTTTGTACTTCACCTCTACAGAAGCATCCCTGAAACACAGGATTCTGGCATTTAAAAATGATTCATTTTGCTCTGAGTTAATTTTATGTATCAATAGAAGGAATGCCCTTGTCGGCAACAAGCCCTGATTTCTGCAGGATGCAGGCCAGACAGAAGCCCAGCAGCCCTTCTCCTCCAGCACAGCTTCTGAACAGGAAAACCTTCTCTAAAACCGAGATGCTTCCAGTGAGGCGCCTCCCATAATCTCCAGGCTAGAATCTCTGAGAGCGCACGCGTGTCTGGGCGCTGGTGTGCAGACAGGCAGAGGTGGTACCTCCAGGCAGGCCCCTGCCACAGACAGCCCCCCCCGCCGCAACTGTTCACGGGGTCTCTAGTCTACACCTGCCTCCCAGTCCCCACCCCAGCTTTAGTTCCCTTTCTTGCTTTCCAGGCCCACTCATTCTGTCAGACCCCTAGTTCCCAAAGCCTCGTCATCCCTCCTCTCCATCCTCAGGGCCTTCAGCTCGCCAGCCAAGGGCTAGAGAGAAAAATCACGCCCAGAGTCTAACTGGAGGCCATCCAGTCCCCGAGCAACCAAATACCACCCTTATACCTTTCTCTGGCAGACGGCCCACCCCACTCAACAAAAGGCCTCACTGCCCCCTCATTTACAGACTTCACTGCCTCTAGTTGACTAAGATTGAAAGTAAAAGGTACAATAAAAGGTTCCCAAAGCCAGGATCAGGGATGGGGGAGGGAAATGGGTGAGACTGGAACTAGACAGTGGTGATGGTGGTACAGCACTGTATATGTGCTTAATGCCCCGAAATGGCACACATTAAAATGGTTAAAATGGTAAATTCTAGGTTATGTGAAATTTACAACAACTGAAAAGCAAAGAGTACCCCAAGGCCTGGTGGGGCCTCACATTACCCTCTCTAGCTTCCTCACTGCTGGTATTCGTGGCTGTAGCATTCGACCAGCTCTCAGATGGCTGCTCTCCAAGCCCACCTAAAGGAACAAAGAAGAAAAGAAACGTGAGGACGCACCAGCCTTCTTTGCACCAGCACCATGAGATGAGGGAACAAACCTGGTCACCTGGGGGATGCTCAGAATCGCCAGTGGGTCAGTAAAGATCTGTTTAACAAAGGATGACTGGGCCCGTACTCGATGCTCAGGCCAAAAAGAACTTGCTTTCTTATAACCATGAACATAGTTCAGAAATTATAAATGTAGCCTCTCCTCTATCAGTTCAAGGGCACTTGGAGTGAAACATATAAAGTTAACAGGCGAATCCCAAAGTCAGCTTCCTAACCCCCAACTCCCTGAGAAAGCCCAACGCAAACCGGACACTCTCTGGTTCTGGAGTCCCCCGCACGGGATGCAGGGAGACGTCACCAGTGCCACTCCTAAATATGTGATGTGACAGTTGCTGCTGCCTTGGCTTATACTGGCATCCTGGTTTCCTCTTTGGGGTGTGAGTCTCCTTTTAGAAATTGCTCTGCTTACTTTATAAATCAGACTCTGCCGACACTGCCTCAGTCAAGGGCAGTGATGCACGTACTCGTTTGCTAGTATCGTCATCTAGAAACCAGGTTCACATCTGTCCCCACCAGGAAGATGGTCTGTCACCATCTATTATTAGACCTACTGTGAACCAGGTACAGTCCAGGGCAGCAGGGATTCAGCAGTGAACAGGACAGACAGTGCCTAAGTTCCAAATGGGCGGTTGGACAGTAAATGGTAGGTAAGAAAATAAAGGAATAAGATGACTGCAGGTTCAGAAAATGCTCTGAAGATCAAATGCAGTATGTGGTAACGTGGCCTGGAGCAGCTGCTTAGAAAGCGGTCAGAGAAGGCCCTTTAGGGAGGTGACATTTGGGTTGAGACTTGGAAGACAAGAAGGAGCCAGCCACACAGAGATCCGGGCCAGCGGGTCCCAGCTGAAGGAGGATCAGGAAAGAATCTGGATCGGAAATGAGCTTGCCATGTGGAGGGGCTGACCGTGGTGGAGAGAGGGAGGCTGGTTCCTCAGGGATATTAAGAATATAGTTGGAGGCACAGCAACAGGAGAGGCTGATGGCTTAGATATGAGGAACTGAGAGGGGTCCCGAATGATGCCTACATTTGGCAGTTGAGCAGCTGGGTGGGTTGGGACACCAGGGAGCAGATGTGAGGACAAAGCCTGTGTCCAGGAGAGACTATCATACATGTGAAACCACACCAAAGCACCTACAGGACAATCTACTTGTGCAAAATATTTCTTGCATTTGTTTAGAAATCTGCAGCTTACAAAAGCAGTTTCCCCATCTCCCCTTGGACCTTGATGAAAACACTCTGTAGCAGAAGTGTAACCCCATTTTACAGAGGAGAAAACTGAGATACAAAATGATCAGCCCAGGGTTGCCAGCCCGTAAGGGAAGCTGAGGGCTCAGGACAGTCTCCTGGTCAGAAGCCCGATGATATTTCCTGTGCTCCATAGGTCACAGGCTTCCAGAGCTGCTCAAGGAAGGGTCCCAATGCCCTGGCCCCTGACAACCACAGAAGACAGCCCTGTGGTCCTGCATCCCAACTCCTGACATGCAGACCACTTCTCTCCCTCTGGTGACTGACACTGGCGGTGGACCAGGCGCGCGCAGATATTTTTACATGCCTTCATCCTGCTCGTCCGCTGCCTTTCTGGCCAAGTCAGAATCCACTAACACACTCCCTGCAGCTGCCGGGGCGTTCGCTGCCAGCTCCCAGCCCTCTGGGTATTCTTCCAGTTGCGATATCATTTCCTCTCGGGCTAAAGGTCAGGGGAAATCCTGATGGTATGAAAATCACTGGCCAGCAGAGGAATGTGCCCTGTGCAGACTGAAGGAGAGCCTGAGGCCAAGGCTCCTGGACTAGCTTAGTCTTCACTCCCTGTGTAACTGAGGATGAGACCTTGGGTGTTAGTACTTTTCATCTGTCAAATGGGCTGTTCCAAGTTCCGAATGAGGTAATGGTTTGTTTAGGCATTTGCTCATTCAGCAAATGTTCATCCGACACCTGCTGCGTGCCAGATGCTGTTTCTGCTGCTCAGGATATGACACTGAACAAACTCTACCCTGACCTCATGGAAATTATATTCTGGTGGAGGGTAGAGGAGAAAATGGTAAACAAACAGGTGACTAAATATATAAGTCGGCTGTTGACAAGCGCTATGAAGAAAATAAATAAGGGTGAGGGGAACAGTGAATGCTAGGGGTGAAGGATTGCCATTTCATACAAGGCAGAAAAGCAGAAGTCTGAAGAAAGTGAGGGAGAGGGTCTGCAGATATCTGGGGAAGAGCATTCCAACTGAGGGGACAGCAGGTGCAAAGGCCCTGGGGTGGGAATGTGCTTGACAGTAGGGAGGTGGGTATGACTGGAATGGAATGAGCCAGGGAAAGAATAATAGGTGATGAGGTCAGTGAGCAGTGGAGGGTCTGGGGGGGTCAGCTCCTGGGGGAACTTGCAGGCCATTTTCAGGATTTTGGCTTTTATTCTGAGAGATCTAGACGGGAGCCAGAGGACATGAAAGGGTTTTGTGACTCCACTGGCTCTGAATATGATCAGGGTTATTAAGTAGCGAACAGGAGGGGAACACAGGAGCTGGGATTTGAAAGGAGGTTCTGCAAAGCACCAGCCCATCATGGAGGGTTGGAAAGTTTAGACCTGCTTGGCTCCTACAAAAAAAAAAAAAAAAAAAACTAGTAAGGGTACCTGAGCACAGCCTGGTTCAAGGTTAGCTGGAGGCTGTGGCTGAGGGAGCGATGGCTGGGAGAGATTG
Organism: Neophocaena asiaeorientalis asiaeorientalis; assembly: GCF_003031525.2. Lineage (NCBI taxonomy): Eukaryota > Metazoa > Chordata > Mammalia > Artiodactyla > Phocoenidae > Neophocaena > Neophocaena asiaeorientalis. The sequence continues at coordinate 319,612 of NW_020185331.1, forward strand.
ATATTCAGCTTTGCAGCAGGCAGAGGAGGTGGGGGGATGAGGACTTCTGATTCCCTTGGCCCCCTGGCCCTTGGGGTTACAATGGGAGCAAAGCTCTGGAGCTGGGGGGAGACCAGGGGCCCCCTAGCAGATGGAGGTGGGGAAAGAATCAGTGTTTACTATGTGCCAATTACGGTGCTGACCATGTGCTAGGAACAGTGCTAAATGCAGAGTTCTGTAATTCTAGCCTCGTGAAGACTCAGTGACAAAAGAGCCACAAACATCCTCATCTCACAGATGTGGAAACAAGGTTCCAAGAGGTGAAGTGACTTGCCTGTCCTGAAGGTACAGAGATGGTTAGTAATGGAGAAGCTGGAGGTGGGTCCTGGCGGACCTCCCCAGATCTGTGCTCCTTCCCTCAGCCTCAGACCCAGAAAGAACAGGAGAACAAGTGGGATGTCTGGGGGGGCGGGGTGGCTGCCTATCCCCAAGGGAAAGTCACTGATGAGACTGGGGTCACAGCAATTAAGAACACACATCCCTTCTCTGTCACCCTTACCAGCAAGAGACTGGCAGCTCTTGTCATTTCTCCAAAGGGCAGCAAATCGCATGCTTCTAGTACAGTCGAGCCTGGGATCTACCTGGAGTGAATGTAATTTGGCCAATCCCCTGATGAAAACACTCCCAAGGTTTCCCACTGCCCTCGGGATGAATTCTAAGCCCTAACATGACCCATGAGGCCCACCCCTGTGATATGGCCCTGCTGGCCTCCTCCAGCCGGTACCTCAGGGCTTCCTGCTACTCCCCCACTCCCACTCTGTGCTCAGCCACCTAAGCTCCTCACGGTCCTCTTGGATTTCCATTCTCCTCTTGTTGATGCGCCTTCCTCTGCCACACCCACCTCTTCATCTGGCCAAATCCTACTGGACCTGCAAGGCTCAGCTTGAACACCACTTCCTCTGGGAAGCCCCATTGCTCCTCTTGGGCTAGAAGCCCCCTCCTCTGTGTTACCAGCACCCTGGGCCTTTTCACATCCCTTGCCGCAAGTAATTGGGATCTCCTGTCTACTCAGCTGATCCCCTAGGTTAGTTTTTAGCATCCTGAAGAAAGGGACCTTGTCTTGTCCAACAGTAAACACTCAGCACATGCGCCTGGCACATAGCAGACAATAAAATATGTGATTGATGGATGAACAGATGGATAGGTAGATGGATGAGTCAGGTAGACAGTGCTTACAGAGAAAACCCACTCATTTCTAACTCATCATCACTGACAGAGAAGTTTGTCTTTTTCAGCTTATGGAGGGAGGGAAGTAGATATTCTTGGAACAATGGCTTTCAACCTTCGCTGCACTTCGGGATCATCTTGAGAAGCTTTTTAGAAAAGTACTGAGGCCTGCATCCCACCCCCGGAGGTTCTTATTTGATTGGCCTGGGCCTTGGGATTTCAAAAAGCTCCCCAGGTGATTCTAAGGTGCAGCCGAACTTGAGATTCTCTACTTAGAGAACCCTGTAAGAGGTAGCCTCAACTCACGATGTTTTCTTAAAACTAACCTCCTTCCTCCCCAGCTCACCAGGAATGGAAGATGTGGAGCTGAAGACAGACATCAAGTACTAAGAAAAGTCATTTCTCACATCTAAATCAATGGAATGTGTTGCTCCATTTCAGTAAAAGCAAGCAAATAAGACAGGTGTGACTGTGGCTATAACTGCAGCCATAAGCACACAGAACAAGGAAGAGAGAAATATAGTCTGATGCAGACAAAGATTGGGGGCAATGGGGGCAGGGAGTATTCAGGGTGTAGGGATATCTTTTTCCTTGGGTGTAACTGCAAGACAAAAAATATTTGAAAAAATACATATATATGCCCATATTTGATCTTTGGTTAATTACCTCTTCAGTGAGAGGCTATGCAAAGACCCTGTAGATTTCATTAGTCACAGGGGCTTATTCAAACGTCTCCTTTGCATAAGAAACCCAGGCTTACAGCTGGTCTCTGGGAAAGAATGCCATCCAGGCCTTGAAAAGAGAGCTCCAGGCCTGTTCATGCAGAGGTCAGCAGCCCGTGATGCATGGGGCCAGGCTGAAATGTTTCTATCCAGCATTTGCAATTCAATCCCACAGTTTCCTTTATGGAACAATTCACTAAATTCAGAGTTGTTCTTTTTTCTAATTCACCATATAATTCACCTCCCAAGTTCAATTAAGAAGCAATCTGTTAGCAACTTTGGGAGCAAGCTGCTTTTCTTTGGGAAAGCCCAATTTTCTTCCGCTCCCAACAAAAAGTGGCTTAATTATATGCATCATATGAGACATTGATGTACACACAACGCCCCTCTACATAATTAATGAAATATTAACTATATACATCCAAAGACGTCTAGGTAGAAAGGGATGGGCTTTTCCAAAGCCCGAAAAGACAGCCTTGGATCAATATTGTTCATTTGAATATATGATAATTCATAGTGACTATGAATTAATATTCATGAATATGATAATTGATAAACAAAACCTTATAGTAATTATTCCTTCTGTCTCATTCTTAGAGCCTAACGTTACTTGGCCCTCAGTTTTCTTTTTTTTTTAATTTATTTATTTATGTATTTATTTTTAGCTGCATTGGGTCTTTGTTGCCGTGCACGGGCGCTCTCTCATTGCGGTGGCTTCTCTTGTTGCAGAGCACGGGCTCTAGGCGCGTGGGCTTCAGTAGTTGTGGCACACAGGCTCAGTAGTTGTGGCTCGCGGGCTCTAGAGCGCAGGCTCAGTAGTTGTGGCGCACGGGCTTAGTTGCTCCATGGCATGTGGAATCTTCCTGGACGAGGGCTTGAACCCGTGTCCCCTGCATTGGCAGGCGGATTCTTAACCACTGCGCCACCAGGGAAGCCTGGCTCTTGGTTTTCTTAAACGCAAAAATAACTGCCATTTTTAAATGCTGATTATTTGCAGGTACTCACATATGTTATCCTGTATTTCATCCTCAAACTAATCCTCTGAGGTGGGTATCAGTGCCACTTTACACACAGTGTAACTGAGGCTTAGAGCACTTAAGATATCACTGTGGACACACAGCCATTGGGTGGAGAGGTCAGTCTAGTGTCAAAGCCTTTAAGATAACACAAGTAACCCTGCCAGGACACCCTCAGCTCTCACATTTACTGACTTTTTAATACCTGTATTTACAGCTCCGTCCCATCAGAGGTAAATCTAGCATAAAACTGCTTTGCTTTACTCTAAGAAAAATTTAAAAATAATCTCTAGCACAAGAGCTTAAAAGTCACTTTATTGCCAGTCCATTCATTCAATGAATACTGATTGAGTGTCTGCTTTGGGCAGCACGGTGCTGGGTTCCTGAAGGCGGAGACAGGCAGGGTCTATCTTCATGGTGCCTTCATGGTGCTAGTGGAGGGAAGAAAATCAACACTAAACAATGAGATCCTGGGACTTCCCTGGTGGTCCAGTGGTTAGGACTCCACGCTTTCACTGCCATGGGCCCGGGTTCGATCCCTGGTTGGGGAAATAAGATCCCGTAAGCCACACGGTGCGGCCAAAAACAAGACAGGACAAAACAAACAAACAAACAAAAAGAGATCATTCTATGGAGGGATTAAGCACTTTCAAGAAACTGAAACGAGTTTTATGAAAGAGCAATGGGGGATGGGAGCCCAGGGAAAGTCTGAGTTGGTGACATTTGAGCTGAGCTCTAAATGATGAGAGGGGGACACCCATCTGGGGAGAGTGTTCTAGCAGAAAACAAAACAAAACAAAACACCAGCAAGTAAAAAAAAGTCCAGAGGGAGGAAAATAAGAGTCCAATGGAGCTAGAACTAAGGCTAATACCTGAGGGAGGCAGGGCCAGCTTGTGCAGGGCCTTTGAGTCTTACCCTTACAGTCAACTTGCCATGCCCTTTGGTCCTATGTAATACGCGCGGCAATCCTGTGAATAAGTAACGTCACTCCTCTTCTACAGAAGGGAAGACTGAGGTTCATGAATAAGTTGCCCAAGGTCACCCAGCTGGTAAGAGACTGAATTTGCCTTTCCAGGCAGCCCCTTCTGACTCCAGAATCCATGCTCCTAACCCCTGCCCTCTACCTCACACCTGCACAGGTGTGGTCTGAACAAGCAACCCAAGCAAGGCTGATGGACGACACATCTGCACACCTCTGTCAGAAAACTACTGGCGAGACACACACAGCAGAGCTTTTCATTATTCATTAGGAAAAACGAAACCGAGGCAAAGCCCCTTTGACAGGTCGATTTAGGAATGAACTAGGCAACCACTGCGGTAATCAGCGTGTAATCCTAAGCAATTCGGCGCCAGGTAAAGTTATATCTGTGCCAAATTTCAAATATTACAGAAGGGAAAGAGAAAATGCGTTAAAAGATCACTGCCAGTCTTTGTTAATGAAATGATTCAATATTGGCAAGTGTATAATACAACAGAAATTCTTATACACTGCTGTTGAAGGAGGAATATACATTGGTAACATGTTATGAGATAATTTAGCAAGATGTATCAAGGTCTTTTAAAACAAGCAATAATAGGACTTCGACCCAATAATATGACTTCGACCCAATAATATGACTTCTAAATATCGGTACTAAGGAATCGATTGACAATGAAAACAAAGGATGTTCATTCTCAACATTTGAAAGACAGACTGTAACAACCACACACCCCCAATAAAGGAATTATGATATAAGGGAACTTAACATAACATTTTAAACTGTTTTAGAAGGAAGTTTGCTAAACGGGAAAAATGTTCATATTATAAGTCCAAAAAGAGGTTAGGAAGTATTACCCAGTATGATTCCATCTTTTACTTTTTAAAAAGCATATACGAAAAATTATGGAAAAAATACTGGAAGGAAATACGCACAATGTCCACTGTGATGATCCCTGATGGGTGATTTTTGGGTGAGTGTTACTTTTTTATATACTTTTTGTAATTTCTAAATTTTATTCAACATATCACTTTTATAATCAGGAATTAAAAATAAAGAAGAACTATATTACATCATACACTTTGCCTAAGAACATGTGCTCTGCACTTTGTAGTGTATGTCTGTACACACATACACATACACACACACACCGTTGCCGGGAAACCCTTTTCCGATGGGAAAGAAACATACTCGTGTTTATGCAGATGGAAAGGTTGTGGTCCAATCTTTTTCTCCACTTTTCTGCTCTCACCATGGAAAGAAAAAATAATGAGTCCACACCTTGGCAAGATGGAAGAAAGGAAAGCTAAGCTCATTGGTGAGAACGGGAAAGGGCTTGTTGGAAACTTCTTTAAGACAGTGTCGGATGGGCTCTTGGGAGATCCAGTGCGCTCTTCCCCAGTCAGTTAACTGGCTCCCACCTGTGTCCTAGCACTGGCTGATGAGGCCTTGGAATTTGCTCCGACCCCAGGCAGAAGCTCATGGGAGGCTTCTTAATCATGCAAATTTGAGCTCTCTCTTTCCAGAGCCTCCAGCCAGATGTCCATCTTGCTTGGTGTTGGACCCTCTACCCATCCTGAATGTCTGTGTCTGCATCTTTCCTAGTCCCTGACTGTTGGTTGAGCTACACCAGACCTTCTGCTCAGGGACGCTCTTGAAGGACTTGCTGCTCACCTGGCTTCAAACCTTCAGAGCTCTCCTGGGCCCTGGACTCTAGGTCTTCTTGCACACTTGGTCCACGTCTTTCACACCCAGCCTGGCCTTGGCTTCTTGGCCATTTCCATCATTTATTGCTGTATAACAAACTATCCCTCTAAACAGAGTGGCTTAAAATAACCACCATTTTATTCTTGCTTCTGATTCTGAAGGCCAGGAGCTGGGGCAAGGAACAAATGGGGCTGACTTTTCTCTGCTCTGGGACCTGAGCTGGGTTGACTTGAAATGGCCGAGGGATGTCTGAGATGGCTCATGTGGAGGGCAGCATTCCAAAAGGATGAGCCCCACTGTGCAAGCGTTCGTCAGCTTCTGCTTCCATCATGCTTTCTAATGTCTTACTGGCCAAAGCAAGTCACACAACCAAGCCCAGAGTCACGAGGAATGACTGTGCCAGGTGAGGTTTGTCAGGGACCACGAATGGAACAGCCTACCCCCTGCTTGATCTCTAGAGACTTAAAGTTCTAGCAAGTCAGGTGGTTTGAAAGATGGACCTAGAGTGCCAGCTCTGGAGTCAGACTGTCCAAGGTTAAACCTTTACTATGTCACTTACTAGCTGTGTGGTCTTAAGTCACTTAACCTCTCTATGTTTCAGTCTCTTCATCCATAAAATAAGGATGAGAGTATTCACCTCTTAGGGCTGTTATGAAGATTAAGAGAGATGATACATTCAAGACATAGAAAAATGCCTGGCTCATAGTCAGCACTCATTGAGTTAGCGATTATTACTATTGGCTCTAAAACTGTTCTGAAGGCTGAAAGAGCAGAATGGGTTGAAACAATAAGCCACAGAGACAAGACATTTTATACCAGAAACACCGCAAGTGAAGTAAAAAGTTAAGTTCTCCTTAAAGTGCACTTAACGAAACCAAGTTTAGGCTGAGGATCCATTAATACTCATTGGCAAGCAGTGACAATAAGACATCCACTGTACCCGAGCATGTTATTTTTATAAAACTTGCTCCGTAACAATTTGAGACATCAAATAACTAAAAAATTAACCAAAGATATATGTTAAGAAAAGACTCAGGTGACTAGGTTGTGTGTAGTCATCTTGTTATCCCTGGGAGAGTGGAGTGGCTTGGCCAAGATAGTTAAGAGTCATTCACTGAGTAGTGGGTCCCAAATTACAGGCTAGAGCTTTGCTGAGAGACCCAATAATGTTTACTGGGTCTTGTGTGCCAAGGACTGTGCTTGCTGCCTTACGTGTATTTTCTCATTTAATTCTCAGCACAGTCCTGTGAGGTAGGGACTATTACTGGCTTTACTTACAAAAGAAAGAACTGAGGCTTAGAAAACTTTAAATAACTCACCCACAGTCACACAGCTAGTAAGAAGCAAGACCCAGATATAATCCCAGGCCCATCTGATTCTACTGATGGTTTTTTATAATACAGGGCTAGGGATTCCAACCTTAATAATAGACAGTAAATGTCCCAATATATAAGCCTGGGAAAATCCCAGCTCCTCATTCTCTAGAGTAAGTTGGGTCAGTGGTCCCCAATCTTTTTGGCACCAGGGACCGGTTTCATGGAAGACAATCTTTCCACGGAATGGGGGGCGCAGATGGCTCAGGCAGCAACGCGAGTGATGGGGGGCGGCAGATGAAGCTTCGCTTGCTGGCCCACCACTCACCTCCGGCTGTGCGGCCCGGTTCCAAACAGGCTGTGGACCGGTAGCAGTCCACGGCCCCAGGGGTTGGGGACCCCTGAGCTAGATGATAAAGGGTCATGTTCCCAGGGAGATCTCTCTACATCTCAGGCATGGTTCTGAAGGCTCAGTGACCCGTGTTTGTATTCCGAGGTGGGAAGTGCACAGGAGACTGGAGCAAGACCCCTGAGGAAGAGGAGGAGAAGACGGATGATGAATGGGAACCTGAGCTCCCAGGGAAGTTGTCCTGCAAACCACTCTCCACTCCCTGGCGGCTGCCCCAGACACACTGACAGTCAGAGCTCTCCAGCCCCAAATCAGGGATCATACCAGATGTCCTTGAAGACTGAGCAGGTTGTTCCTCAGGAATAGGACGTGGTCCCCTCCAGGCACAAAAGAGGGCCCCTTCACTTTTGGCTGAGCTCAGGACCACTGGATTCTCTCAGAGCCATCTAAGGTATCCACCTCTAGCCAGGGCTCACCACCTGCCTTGAATCAAGCCAGTTCCACAATGTGCTATGAATCAGACACCACCCCATCCACAGGAGCCATGAGGCAGAGAGAACAGTGAGAGCAACCTGGTGAAGGAAATCCCACTCTCAACCTGGAAGTTTAGGAGGGCTTCCTGGAGGTGGCATTGAAGGACAAGAAGGGTTTCAATAAGTAGAGACGGGAGGGAGTCAGGCAGGATAGACCATAGAAGAGAAAGGACTAGCCCAGCTTGGTAGCACAGCTTTTTTGACCTGAGTGATCTTTGGCATGATACTTAAATTCTTAGAGCCTCAGTTTCCTCATCCATAAAAAAGGACACAATGGGATCTAACTTTTTAGGTGTGAGCAACACATAATACAATGTCTGGCACCTTGTAGGGACCCCATAGCCTTACTGATGATTATTCTCTTTTTTTTTTTTTTGCGGTACGTGGGCCTCTCACTGCTGTGGCCTCTCCCGTTACGAGCACAGGCTCCAGACGCGCAGGCTCAGCAGCCATGGCCCACGGCCCCAGCCACTCTGCAGCCTGTAGGATCTTCCCGGACCGGGGCACGAACCCGTGTCCCCTGCATCGGCAGGCGGACTCTCAACCACTGCGCCACCAGGGAAGCCCAGCCTCTGGTATCTTGATGACCATACTAAAGTTTAAGCTCTGGCCAGGAGCACAGCTATACCAACCTGGTATCTGTCTTCAGACCCCAGCCTGCGAAACCCAGCCTCCCCCATTCAGGACAGAATGGAGTGTCCTGACAGAATGACAGCTTTTCTCTGCCCTACCCCTTGCCGAAAATTTTAGTAGGGTCTAAGAGCACATCCCAGTGTCATTTAGAAGAAGGAAGTGGAGAGAGGGAGGAGGAGACAGATGAGAAAGGAGTAGCTGCTCTTTCCCTCAGACAACAACTGTCACCTGAACTTCCCATGGGGTTTGGTCCTTTTTGGTTCCCAAAGCTGTAGAGGGGAATTGCTGGTCTTCAAAGGTCCTGGAGGGATTAGTTGGGGCCTCTTTCACATGGATTTCCAGAAGCTTCTGGGGCAGGGGGGTGCTTCTAAAGCAGGGAGTGGCTGGGTGAAGAAGCAGTGGGGCAGTAGAGAGGCAGTGGGGGAGAAATTCAGACACAGTGCTCACGGCTGATGGTGAGGCAGGAAGGGAGCACAGGCACCCAGGAGCACGGTGGGACACCGACTAAATTCTCCCCTGAGACGCTGAAGGCCAAAATTTGGACCACCAAGCTGAATGCATAAGAGGAAGATTCTAGAAGAATCTTCTCAGTCCCCATTTATTTCCTTCGGGGATCACTGAGCATTACCAGCAACGATCTCATTTATTTGCTTACATGTTTATTGCCTGCCTCCCTGACACCCTCTAAAAAGCTAGCTCCATCTTCTCCCCTGATGTACCCCCTGGCCTGGGACAGTACCCAACACACAGGAGGTGGCTGCCGGTGGGAGGGGGGACTGGGGAAAGGGAGGCTGCAGGATGTGAGGCTACAGCGGACATTAATGCCTGTCTCCAGTCAAGAAGTGATGGCATCCTGGAGAGTGACAGGACTGTAGGGATGGCGAGAGTTTACTTGGGAGGGCTATTTAGGTGATGGGACGAACATAACTCAGTACCCAGCTGGATATGAGAAGAGAGATGGAGGGAACTCCCTTCTCAGCTCTTAGATGTGATAAAGGCATCCCCTTGCCCATCCCTCACACTGAAATATGCCAAAAGAAGAGAAATTTTCAGAGGGCCCGTTCAGAATAGTCAACATAAGAGACTTGGGATAACTTTAACAGGAAGTGTGGATAACTGCAAGAGGAGAATTATACATTTGTACTGCAGTTTATAAAAGTAGTAGTAAGTGAAGAAAAAACATTCCATGTTCCTGGATGAATTGGGTAAATGCTACAAATGTGTCCATTTCTCCAAATGAAGTTATAAGTTTAATGCAATCATGATCCAAATTCAAGAGGATTTTGTTGGGATCTTCCTAGATTTTTGTGGAGAATTGATCCTCAAATTCATGTAGAAGAATAAACAAGTGAGACTATTCAAGAAATTTCTAAAAATGAAAAGCAAGGACCATGAGGAAGGATGGCCACCAAATATTAAAACGTATAAAGAAATTAACATGAAAAGACACACAGGTGAATGGGATACACACGCTAACACTACATGTAAAAACACACACTATGTGATAAAGGAGACATGGGGAAAGAATATGAATTAGATGGTAATCCCGACAAGGGATTAATCTCCGAAATATAGAAACAGCCCATGTAGCTCTAGTCCAAAAAACAAAAACCCAATCAGAAAATGGGCAGAAGATCTAAATAGGTAGCTCTCCAAAGAAGACATACAGATGGCCAAAAAGCACATAATGCTTAAGATCACTAATTATCAAATCAAAACTACAATGAGGCATCACCTTGCACCGGTCAGAATGGCCATCATAAAAAGTCTACAAACAATAAATGCTGGAGAGGGTGTGGAGAAAAGGGAACTCTCCTGCACTGTTGGTGGGAATACAAATTGGTACAGCCACTATGGAGAACAGTATGGAGGTTCCTTTAAAAACTTAAAATACAGCTACCATATGATCCATCAATCCCACTCCTGGACATATATCTGGAGAAAATCATAATCCGAAAGGACACACGCACCCCAATCTTCATTGCAGCACTATTTACAGTAGCCAAGACGTGGAAGCAACCTAAATGCCCATCGACAAAGGAACGGATAAAGAAGATGTGGTGCATATATACAATTGAATGTTATTCGGCCATCAAAAAGAATGAAATAATGCCATTTGCAGCAACATGGATGGACTTAGAGATTATCATACTAAGTGAGGTAAGTCAGACAGAGAAAGACAAATATCATATGATATCACTCATATGTGGAATCTAATTTAAAAAGAAAGATACAAATGAACTTAACAGAACAGAAGCAGACTTATAGATATCGAAAGCAAACTTATGGTTACCAAAGGGGAAACATTGTAGGGTTGGGGGGAGATAAATCAGGAGCTTGGGATGAACACATGCACATTACTATATATAAGATAGATGACCAATGGGGACCTGCTGTACAGCACAGGGAACTCTACTCAGTACTGTGTAATGGCCTATATGGGAAAAGAATCTAAAAAAGAGTGGGTATATGTATATCTATAACTGAAGCACTTTGCTGTACACCTGAAACTAACACAACATTGTAAGTCAACTATACTCCAATAAAATTTTTTAAAAATTCTAAAAATGAAAAGCAAGGACCTTGAGGAAGGATGGCCACCAAATATTAAAACATATAAAGAAATTAACATGAAAAGACACACAGATGAATGGGACATAAATGCTAACACTACATATAAAAACACACACTATGTGGTAAAGGAGACACAGGGAAAAAAGATGAATTAGATGGCGTTGAGATTATTATTCAGAACTTGGGGGGAGGGGTGCCTCCAAATAAAACCCAAATGGATTGAAAGAATTAAGTATAAACAAACAAACCATAGAAAAACTTTGGAAAAATATGTTATTTCCCAGAGCTATAGTAGGAATAATTTTATACGTTTAGAAGTATAAGAAAAAGATAATCTGACTTGATATATTTAACTTCTAAACTTTAAAACTTTTGTATATCAGAAAGACTAATCCCCTAAAATGAAAACAAAACACCCATACAAGTGAAAATATCTGCATTGAAGATAACAAATGGTTACTATCCATATTATATAAATAGCTCATGCAAATCAATGAGAAAATCTTTATGTCTAATATGCATTGGATAAAGGAAATTGGTGAACATGTCATAGAAGAAAAATGTAATTAGTAGGTAAATATATAGAAGTTGTTTACCCTTGAGAAATGAAAACAGAAGCAAAAATAAGGTACCATTTTCCAACTATTAAAGTAGCAAAGTAAAGAGATTAATGGTAACGATGATGCTGAGTCAGGTGGAAACGGAATTTTCATTTTGTGAAGAATTATTTATTCAGCAAATTTGGTGAGCATCTACAATGTGCCTCTCACAGGACTAGGCACTGGGAGGGCACAGATAAATGATAATTCACAGAGCTCACAGTCCAGTCTGGGAGAAATAGGAAGACATCGGGCATTCAGAGGCTTCCCCGAGAGGGGCTGGCTGAGTTTGAGGGAAGGGCAGAAGTGGGTGCACGAAGACTTTCCGGGCACTGAGGCGGGGTAGGGGAGGGCCCATGGAGGAGAGTCCAAGTCCTCAGCCAAGTCCCACAGGAGTCTGATCCCAACACTCCTTTCCAGCTTCTCTTCTCCCCCAAGTCCCACCTTCTCACCCACCCGTCAACCCTGCCAAGCTCCCACTCCCATGACTGTGTTCAGGCTCTGCCTTCCACCTGCAATGCCCTCCCCACCTCAATCCTAATCAAAATCCTTCACAGCCTCTTCCATGAAGCCATCCCTTGCCTCTGTTTCACCTACATCTCCCTTGTGGCCCTTTAGTCATTCACCCGTTCATTCATTCCCTCATTCAACATGCTTCCTCGGGGCACCTCTCTGTGCCAGGCACTGTACCAGGTTCCAGGGATAGAAAAACAGATCAGACACAGCCTCTCCTCTCAAGGAGCTCCCAGCCCTGATCATACCATGCCTGGAGTATAATTATTTGCAGACCAAGTCTATTGTCCCTACAAGGCACTTAACCGCTTGAGGACGGAGATAACATCCTATTTCCATTGTGTGGTGTCATAGCAGAGGCTTAACAAATATGTCTATTTGAATTGGACTGAATAGGATTGACTGATGCTTGCATATATTATCTCAGTTGTGTGTATTCTCACTGTACCTGTGTGGGGTGAGGTATTATTGTTACTCCCATTTTACAGATGAGGAGACTGAGGCTCAAAGAGGTTAAAGCACTTGATCTGTGGTCACCAGCTGGTATGTAGCAGAGCTGGGAGGCTCTAACCCCCGGCCCTTGCTCTGTGCCTCATCACCCTGTCCCTTGGTGTCTGACAGGAGCAGAGAAGGAATGGAAAACCCCAGGCAAGGAAGTTTGTAGGAAGTTAACCTACAACTAAGGGTTAAGACTTTCTCACTACCTGGTAAAAAGTCTTTCAGAAGAGACACAAGTTTGTCCTCATAGAACATCTTAAAAGGATTTTATCACATGGCCTTTGCACAGATGACCAAATGACCGATAAAGATTTACAGATGTCTCAAAGGACCCATGAACTGGGTCACAGAAAGAGTAGCAAGGAATTCAGGAATCAAAGAAAGGAAGACCAGCCCAAGCCCTCTGCAGGGAACTGGAGGAGAGAAGCAGAAAGAGGACCATGGAGCTCCATGGCCTGTCTTTGACCTTTTGGGACAGAAGTCATCTCAGTTCAAGGAGAAGTACAGATAAATGGCTTCACCTTTAAGAGATAATCTAAGTGAACAGAGGTTCGGGTAACTAGTGTTTTTCTGGGTGGTGGCATATGTCAGTGAGGTGGAATGATCCTTTTGTTTCAGAAAGGCTAATACCTATTAATGGTCCCATCCCTCTGATTCACTGGGGCAGAAAGAACCTGTTTTGATGCCAATACATGTGCTGGGCCATAAACCACCCGCTGCAAGACACTGTCCTGTTGGTCTGTTCTGTATGTCACCCCAGTGCCAGCCAGAACCTGGGACATGGCAGGCTGTGTTGCAGGGGTGGGGAGGGGTTGGA